>NC_060169.1:22098177-22151788 GCF_021292245.1 Micropterus dolomieu
TGAGCATTGTTTCTGACCATGTCCATCCCTTTATGGCCACCATGTACCCATCCTCTGATGGCTACTTCCAGCAGGATAATGCACCATGTCACAAAGCTCGAATCATTTCAAATTGGTTTCTTGAACATGACAATGAGTTCACTGTACTAAAATGGCCCCCATAGTCACCAGATCTCAACCCAATAGAGCATCTTTGGGATGTTGTGGAACGGGAGCTTCGTGCCCTGGATGTGCATCCCACAAATCTCCATCAACTGCAAGATGCTATCCTATCAATATGGGCCAACGTTTTTAAAGAATGCTTTCAGCACCTTGTTGAATCAATGCCACGTAGAATTAAGGCAGTTCTGAAGGCGAAAGGGGGTCAAATACAGTATTAGTATGGTGTTCCTAATAATCCTTTAGGTGAGTGTATGTGTTTGTGTGTTTGGCTGTACACATACTGATATAAGAGACTACATTATGGAAATGTACTGAGCTGATAAATGTAAAGGTAGGTTTGAAGCAGATATGTTATATTTATTCATACATTATGATTCCACTCTCATACAGGGGGCCATTAGCTAACTAATCCACAGAAAGAATCTACTAGCAACTACTGGCAACACTTTGATCTTTTAATTATTCCCTGTTTATGTGGATCTGTATGTGCACACAGCTTTCAAGGCAGCGCTGGCTGAGGCTGACTACCAGAGGAGAGAGTACATCAGAGTCAAGGAGGGTAAGAAACAACAAAACATCATCCACTTTGAGCCTGTATAAGCTTTATGCTACTTAGCCTAAGACCAACACACCACTATGTTGCCTGGGAGACAGCTAATCTAATCAGAGAGTGTATAGGAAAGAAACAGACCAGTGTTACTTAAACTAGGAGTGGAACTTAAAACTTATAATGGACCCTCAAGGTTCATGGTACATTTATTTGCACAACAAAATAAAAGGTGTTGCACCCTTCACGCTACACACACACAACATATTTAAAATTAGAACAGAAGCAGCTGGATTAACAGGCTTTGACTGGACTACACAACAGAATACACTATCGGTCAAAAGCTTTAGAACACCCCCACTTTTTCTATTTTGTATTAAATGTAAGTAGCTGAAGTCCAGTGAAAAATCTGTGTACAAGTGGTACAAAAGTACGCAGCAAACTGCCAAAGTTAAAAATAATGTTTACGTCACCAAAACAGAGACATTTTTAGGTATAAAAGGTAGTTTTTATTATTTCACTGTAAGATCAACTGATGACCAACTGGTCTGTCTTTATTGTAATATATATAATATATATATATAAAATATATACAAATAAAGCTTCTAATAATAACACAGGCTGTTCCAAGGTGTTTACAATTTGGGACGCCTATAGAAATTGGTTTTTGCATGAACTTTCAAGGCTTCACTTATATCCATTGCTGCAGAATAACTTGAAGTTGTTAACTCATTACTTGATCCTTGAAAATTGTACATCTCTGAAATTTACATTATTTCTGAGTTTTGCTGACCTAAACGTTGCCGTTAACTTCTTTAGTTATTCTGCAGAATTGTAAGTAAATTAAGCCTTTAAAGTTGAAGCAAAAGCAAATTTCTAAAAGCGTCCCAATTTGTAAACACCTTGGAACAGCATGTGTTAATATCTTATTTGTGCAATATTGCAACTGAAAAGTCAAATAATGAAGAAAGACAGACCAGTTGGTCATCAGTTGATGAAATAATAAACTTCTTAATTTAATTTTATATCTGCAAATTGTGACAAATTTTCACTGGATTTATATTTCTATACAAACTAGAAAAGGGGGCCTTTTGTAAAACCGTTGACCTGTAGTGTATGTCCCAAATTTAGAAATGTATAGAATAGCTTCTGTAGGTGATAAGATAAGATTCCACAGTGGTATTGGTATATCATGTCCTTGACCTTGGCCTTTCTGTTCTGACTTTCTCCACCACAGGTCCCCACTTCAGTGAGTTCCTGTCACTTCAGGTTGGAGATGACTGCTCTGTCACTTTGGTCTGCAAGGTAAACATGGACAAACTCAATAACTATTTATTATTTACACTCTAAACAAATGGGAGGCTGACTTGTGGGTAGCTGATTAGCCAATATATGGAGGCTGAGTACAGGATGCAAAAATGCTGTGTCCAGCATTTTCAGATTTTACCTTGGCTTTGTTGGTAAGTATTTTAATTAAAACAATTGTAAAATCAAAGTATTGTTCGTATCACTTGAGAAAATCTGAAGCTGACATCTGTTAGTGCATTTTGGATAATCTAGAAACACAACAAACATTGGCAGCAAATTAAGTGGGTGAATGCTGTAAATGACACAGCAGGCTTCTTTTCAAGCATCAACCATTTCACACAAGTCCACCAGTAGTTGGTGTCAGCGATTAGTTACGGTAAAATGTATTCTTTAAAAATGACTACAGGCCAGCGTTCTCTTGGGGAAAGAGAGGATTTTTTATGCATGAGATGAAAAGTAGTGAGAGTGAAAGTAACTGCCCAAAGTACAGACACTGTTGTATCCTTTGGTCTTAATAAACCACCGCATAAACTTTACACGCATCACTGACGTGCTGGATTTGCATCTTGTAATGAGTTATAAAATCTGAGGTGTGCACCACTGATAGCACTGCTAACAGGTTTCTATGCGGTGGAACTAAAGTGTATTTATATTGGTGGTTTTGCCCACAGAACATATCTAATGGACTTGTTACACTTTAAGTGTTAAATAGCTCAGGTTGCCATGAAAAGATGAGGTGCAACACATATGGACTAGGGACTAATAAAGTGACTTTTAGAGGCAGATTAATGGGTGTAGTGCAAAAATTCTGTTTAAGGGCTGGGTCCATCTGAGACTGAATTGGTGCCATTGGGGATTTCATGATCTGTTATAACGAAGCTGTAAAAGAAGCAAAAACCTATCTTCCTAGCTAAGGATAATTATGTTGACTGCTTTAATAATATTTGCAATTATGTTTTTCATTGAAGGTTGCTAACTTGAAGAAGGAATCAGAGTTCCACTGGTATAAAGAAGACACAGAGATCATCCCTGATGTGAAGCCTGACCTGGGATCAGGAGTCTGTAAACTGCCAATTAAGCTGGTAATTGCACTTTGGTACTGCTAATCTTTTGAATGCTACAGTGTGAAACAGTGTACAATACTATTGTTTCTATGCATGGTTATAAACGTACATACCGGGATGCAGTATAGTTTGGTGGCTATACTAAGTTAAAGCATGGATGCAACATTTTGTTCAGGGATTTGGTTAGTTAGAGAATTTAGCAAAAATCTGTGTTCCCTATGTCCCCTACACTATTGTATGTGTTTCCTGTTTTGTTTCTTCTCCAGTTTTCGCTGAAGACAGCAGGAGTTTATAAGGCCACCATCAGTGATGACAGAGGAAAAGATATGAGCCAAATTGACATCTCCGGGAAAGGTAAATATATCTTTCTAACTTAATATATCTTACAGATTGATTAGGAGAGAGAAAAAAAGCTTGATGCTCAATAAAAAGTGGGAGACAGGAAAGGAAATATGATCCGAATGTATATAAACTGTATCTGTACATGGTGAAGTAATGCATTTTTAACAAACCCTCTAACCCTGATACTATTCTGGATGATTACTGTATAAAGATAGTTATTTTCATGTGACATCTTGCTCACTTGCTGTTTGTTTTTATTCCTGAGAAAAAATCCAGTACATTTTTCCTATAAAGGTTTGTGTGAAATAAACTTAAGCTGGTACTGTTTATCTGTTTCAATCCAGTTCTTCTGTATGCATTTTGATGGCAGCACTCCTGTCTTTTTCAGACCACATTTTATCCCCTCTGTATTAGAGTAGTTAGTATTTAATCAGACCTTAAGGGAGGGATTAGCTTTATACTTTTTTGACTTTTTCTCAAAGTTTGGATGTCACCAAAGAACATACACATTCAGTCATTTGGTTGATAATGGCAACAGGGATACTGAGCCACAGGGTAAGCAGACAACTCTTCTCAAATACAAATGGGGAGTACAAATACCCAGACTGCTACATGCAAAGAAAAACTAACCTTTCCTTACTGAGCTTTGAATGCAGCCACCAGAGGGCAGCATCATGACTCTCAATCTTCCTGACTCTTTCTCTGATCCAATGTTTCTCTGCCTCTCTTCTAGTCTTTGACGATGCCATTAACAAGATCAGCCAACTGGCTGGTGGGTACCTTCCTTTACACACACACACACACAAACACACACACACACACACACACACACACACACACACACACACACACACAATTGCTCAGAGCGGACACAGACATAAATTTTCAGATATCCATTTCAAAAACAATACTAAACATCACCATCCTCCTCCTCTACCCACTGAAGGAATCAAGTGCAAATGGTCTAAATTTAACATCACACCACAGTGATAAGAGATTTAGATCACCATAACCAGGCTGATACTATTCTGTTTTAAAATCCCAATGCCACGTGCACACACACTTATCAGCATGAGACAGAAGTTGTCGTGCTGGAAGCATTTGGCCATCATGTCATCATGTGGTGAAATCACTTTACATTTCCACTGCACTGTCACAGAGTCTCAGCGACAGTGTGGAGGAGCATCTTACTCCTATTTTAAGAGACAGCCACTTGACAGCTCTGCAGCTACTGTTACAGCAGTGGTTGCAGAGGAGAAGAGGGTTCATTACTGTGATAATGGGAAACCATGGTGATGTGACCAGGTGGATGACACACTTGTACTATGCGGTGAGCAAAGTCCCACACAGACGTAGTGTAATGTGTGTGTGTGTGTGTGTGTGTGTGTGTGTGTGTGTGTGTGTGTGTGTATACATGTAATGAAATTATTAAAGCTCCCGATGTTTGAAGCGTTTTATTAAAGGCAGCATACAAACCATCTGCACTCTACTTCATTAATACAGCTCTGCTCTCCAAGCTGGAGAAAGGTAACATAAAAAGGGATGTCTTAAAATGGAAACCACATGTGGCTGTAGATCGAAGTTTGTTTTTATTTCATTCATTCTGAGGGGGGAAAGTGCATCATGTTGCCCAAGAGAGAGAGGCAGAAAATATGTATCTGATTCTGATTTCAAATGTGCCCTCCACAACCTCTGTCGCCTCCATCACCTCCTCCAGGAGCCAGTGCAGCTGAGCTGGTGATTAACTGCACAGCAACAGGCATTCAGCTGCAGTGTCACATGAAGTACTATACCTCAGAGATGAACATCACCTGGTGTCATGGGTAAGAAAACATATTTATAATACTAACACTAATAACAGTACTACTACTACTAATACTACCACTACCACAACAACAACTACTACTACTAAGGAAAAGAAAGAGAATGATAAAATCATTTAAATAATTCTATTATTTGTAGTTGTAGCAGTGGTTTTAGGAGGAATAAAAGTACTCTTTTAAGTCAGCCTATAAACATGCTTACCACAAACACATTATTTTGTTTTTCTCTCAAGTTAAACTGCCGGGAGTGGCAAAAACAATAAACCACATAATGAAACTTGGCTTTGCTGTTGGCAAGTGTTTTCATTATCCTGGTTATTGCCGTAGAATTACCCTGTTTTGTGACAGAAATCACACCCCTATCATTTTCTATGAAGAAGCAAAGTTTTTCCTGCACTTAAAAGCACTCTCTTGTACCCTAGAGATTATAAAGTGTGTGTGTGTGTGTGTGTGTGCGTGTGTGTGTGTGTGTTTGGGAGGAGAAGAGAGAAAAAGACAAAAAGAAAAATAATCAAGATACATAGAAAGAGAGAGAGAAAGAAAGGTGACAGGGTGTTGTACAGACATGTCTGTTATTCAATTATTCAAAGAACAAAAATTATGGAGATTAGATTTTTAACCTCCCCTTCTTTTCTGTGAGTGTATGTGAGAGAGCGATGGATAGCAGGAGAGGGAAATTGGTATCCCAATGCGTAACATTAGGCAGGCATGTAAACATGATTTTCCATTACCTCTGAAGCAGGCTTCAGCTACTCAACCTCTCCTCTCTTCTCCCCAGTGAGACTAAACTCTCCCACAGTGACAAGGTCGTGATTGGAGGAACCCCTTCTATGGCAACAATGGAGGTATTATTGTCGTTTCATTTATGAGGCTGAACAGTATATACTGTAGGTCTTAGATGGATCATATGTAGATAATTTTATGCTAATAAAGCCCCTCAGGCGCTGGAACTGTTGCCCATCTGTGGTGCTTAGTCCTCAGGGTACCTTTGTAGAGGTGATACCAGGGCTGAACTAAATAGATAATCTCACCTTTAGAAGGGGTGACTAATGAAATAAAACATCATACATTTTAAAATTCATTAAACTTAATTAATTAGACAGTGTATCTTTTACTTTATGTCAGAAAGCTTTATAATTGTAATTACCCGGTAGATGAATGATCCTTTATTAAACCATGAATTAAAGCCATACAAGTAGAAATAAATTGCCGAGAAATAACTAGTTGATGGGTTTTGTTGGTCGCATGACTGATTGGTTAATTGACTAATTGATTTGCAGGTGATTGAGCCAATGGAGAAGGATAAAGGAATGTACTCCATCATAATCACCGACCCTGAAAACTCGCATAAACGAACACTGGACCTCAGTGGTGATGGTCAGTACATCCTCTCTCTTATTTACTCCCTCTCTCTCTCTCAGTGTCATGCACTCTTTTTTTATTGACAGTAAAAAGTGGTGAGGGAACAATGCCGGCACTTGTTTTTGTGGAGCTCTTGGCTTCAATCTGCAGTTTAAGACTTTGAAGTGATCTTCCAATCTTTCTGAGTATCAAACACTCGTCCCTGTAGGCTTGAAAACCAGTTGGAAAAAGTTTGCTTTTTCACAAGAAAACTGCAGCTCTGGTCATCTTGAATTCATGCTAGTTATAATAGGTACAGGTTTTTATACAGAAAAAGTATTAAGCACAATCAACTTCTCCTTTGCCCTTCCATTACACTCAGTATGTTCTATTTTTGACAAATATTACTGCACTATTTCCATGTAGCGTTTTTCGTCTCCTCGAGTATAGTTTAATCAAAATTTATTAAAGCTGAGCACTGCTGCGGTTGTTCATAAAAGGACAAGCAACAGACACGGTTTTAAAGCCACCTTTTAATCCAGGGTTGAGTGTTATTATAATCAAAAAGGTGTATTACCAGTGGAGTAAGATAAAGTAAGGAGACAGTTAGTGTGGTAAAGAGTGACAGTGAAATTCAGTTTTTGTCTTTTACAGTATATGAGAAGGCCTTCGCTGAGTTCCAGAAACTCAAGTAAGACAAATCAGTTTCTTTCCTTGTGCCTTTCTGTGTGTATTTTAGTCGTACTAACTGTGCTGATGACGAATCACTGTTTCCTTCACATTTGAACTTTGAACACTCCTTCATTGCCGCAGGTTTGACATCTGGTAGTTTAAAGTAATGTATAATGATTGCCCAGGATACTATGTGCTTTACTTACTAGATCATAGACTTCTACACACACAACTTACATTACCGCTCGCAGATTGTATGTAGATCCAATGCTCTCTTTCCAATAAGATGATCAATTTAAAGGATCAGTAGACAATCCTCTCGTTTGGTGTGGCTGTTTTACTATTCTGTTTGCAAATATTGCAACTACTGCTTCTGTTGAGTATTGTAGCCGTTCATCAGGCCCATCAGTGGAGGGGGGGGGCATATACTGAAATGTGCTGAGCTTGTTGTAGCGTGCATCAGGGGTCAAAGCAAATTATTCATGTGTGTTTGCACACTGAACTGCTACTATTGAAATGTTCTGTTGAAACACTATCGCTCAGTGATTAGATTTGTTTTTTATGTACTTTTCTGTACAAGATAGCCTGCGTGTTTGCATTTGATGAATTTGTAAACACTGTGCACCATTTAGTAAATACAGCTGTATTTCAATTTGCGAGTGGTCAGCAAAGGTTGCTCTCCTTCTACAAGTTGAACATTTCAAAATTTCAAAAAACTACAGTGAATCCAGAAGTCCCAGGCCTTGCTGTCTGAAAAAGTCCAGTATATTATGATTTGAGATAAAAAAAAATCAATGCTCAAAATAGAAACAGTCAGGTAGCAGAGAGATTCTTTTGGGTTTTGTGGCTAATTGGGCTAAAGTGAAGCCCCACACACTGAATTTTGCAAATCCATTTAGAAAAATCAATTGAAACTCCAAACACTAAACACTGCATGCAGAGTGGAAACTGTCCAAATCCCTTTTCTAATTAACATTCAAAGAGAGACATTTAAGCACGCTATTTTACAAACACATTGAAACAAGTGACATCCTGTTGCCCTTCTGATTGAGCATCAACATGCCAAGAGGAGAGCAGAGTTCCCCCAGCCATCTGGTCCTGTGGCTGACCTCTGGTCCTACCATGCTGCTCCGACAGCCCTCACCCAGTTATTACAAAGCAATATAATTTTCCCCATAGAAAATATTCTGTTAAGTCCCTGAGTAAACTACAGTTAACGTGGCTTGGCTCTAAACCCAGAATGCAAACCATCTGACCACTGCCACTGACCCAAAAATGAGTGTGTGGTCAGTGAGCAGAACCAGGTAGTCAGAACAGGCAATACCCAAAGTTGACTATACTATATTTATAATACAGGTTTACATTTCATACTTTTTTTAAAGACAAATTGATAGTGAGAGGCACATTTTAGGTAACAGTGTTGCACACAGTAATGCATATGATAAGTGTACTGCTAGTTTGCTGCACGAGAGAGCGAGAGAAAGCTCTCTAACTTTTCTTTTTGTGTGTTTCAGGGCCGAGGCCTTTGCTGAGAAGAGTGAGTTCATTCTATTCCCCTGTTTCTTTGTTTAATAGAGTTTCTGTTTCTTAGTTTCATCCTACAGTCCTTTTTAAAATTGATCATTGTTCAGACTGTCCTCAAAAACAGCACAAAGCCACTGGTTGTTTACATGACGCAAAGTTCATCATCAGTAAAATAAGCAATGATTAGTAATTTTAACAATGGTTTGTTTCAGACCGGGGTAAGGTGGTGGGAGGACTTCCTGATGTGGTCACCATTATGGAAAAAAAGGTAAGCATCCAAGTGTGTGTGTAATTATGTTAACTTTAGTCTCTGCGATTTTGTACGTGTTTGTCTAAGGAGTCATGTTTGTTCCTCCTACAGACGCTGAGTTTAACATGTACAGTGTGCGGAGACCCCAAGCCTCAGGTCTCATGGTTGAAGAATGGAGCAGATGTGGAACCCGATGATCAGGTAAATGCTTCGTCCACACTAACAGATAAAGCTTCAAACAGAGCCTCGCACTTCCCTTTGGTTTCCTACCTGTCACACGTTACTGCTGACTCTTGAAGCTGTTCATTTTCCAAACCCGGCCCCTCCTTCCTTCCTCATGATTGATTACCTTATTAATCAGAAACAATTGCAACAATATGTTTTATTAACTTGTCTAGTGATACTATGGAGTTTCCACAGTCAGTACATGTCTACTGGATTCAGTTATGTATTCCCAGTGGCTCTGATTGTGATTAAACATTTTTGCACACTCTCTGGATTCATACGGGTAGTATCCTATAGAACAGAATATGTGCTATCAAAATGCAATGTACAGCCATGACTACAATAACGGTTTTAATACCAGTAGTTGACAGAGCAAGATCTTTTACCTGCAAAATTACATCCAAACTAATATAAAGTTATGGAAAAGTAATAACTAAATAAGAAAATCAGGAAATACTGGAGGAAATATCGAGGTGGTGATAAACAAAGTACTTTCTAAGCAGTGTATGCTTCCATTAAGTTTGAATTAGTACACTAAATTGAAACCGAGGAGATAGACAAGATCCCAAATGACACACTTTAGTTCCATGTTGGCAGCTGACTGATTGCACTGCTGGAAGCTTCTATCTATACAGCCTCCATATGTACTACTGAGGTAATCGGGATGAAGGGAAACAAAGGACCTATAGCTGCTTTTGCTGGACACTTCAGCACCACTTACAATCCTTCACTGGAGGAATCTACATACTTTAGGTGAGGTCAGTATTATCAGCACACTCCTGGATTGCAAATCTACCTCTTATAACTCATTGACCTACTTGCCAACCACTATAAGTTTACAGTCTATCCCCAGTCAGTGGAGGCTCTTTCAACAGCATCAGCATCCTGCGGCTCCTCACGGCTTTGAAGATTTAAGTTTGAGAAACCCCGGTTCCAGGTGGAATATGTTCAAGTTTGCCCTCTTCTGTATTCATTCCCTCACCTGCTAATAATCTGTCGAAAACAAGAACTGACGTCCTTGGGGATGTGTTTTCCAAACCTCAGGAGTGCGTCTCCGCTACCGAGCTACCACAGAGGCTACTGAAGATATTAACAGAAAAACACACAGAAACATATACAGATCCACAAATATTGCAGTTATACTTAGAGTAGGAATTGCAATTACTGTACAACTATACAGGTTTAAATAGAGTTGAGTTAGATCAGGTTGTGAGTGTCATTAATGTGAATTTGTACATTTTGTCACTAAGTGTGGGATTTTTGTGCTCTGAGTACCATTGTTACCACCAAAACAACTACAATAGCCTAACATTCAGGGGTTATTAACAGCAGCTACCTTTCATCATTCAAACAAAGGAGAAACTAGCAACCCACAGATTAACCTACATTGGCCTAATAAATGAATGCAATTATCCAAGGCCATATAACATGCTAATTAGAAAAGGGCCATCAATCGCAAATATGGTGTCTTTCTTTGGGTCTGCTTGAATTTTAGGCCAGTACAGCTTTTAATTTCTCAAAATTAAAAGGCAAATGTTTCTCTTAATAGGAATGTAATTAGCCTGCTACAAGTGCCACTCCATAAAAATCTACTAATGTGCAGACCTTGCAAATGAGTGGGCAGGTATGAGAGGAAATTAAAATACTGTATTCTCACCGGCTCCACTTACATGGTACAAGTCAGAGTACAAGTACTCTATCTTGTCTGAGGTGTCTGAAAGCATGGACACAACTGTACTTTACACATCAATCATTTTGTTTTTGTGGTGTCAAGAACTACGGATGGAATGTTTTATTTTGTCAATTCCATCATATTTTGGTTGAGCTAACAGGGCTCAGCAGAATAGAATAGATAATAACAGACTGGAATAGATCGTTAGTCCTCGTGTCCATCACGCTCATCTAGCAGTGCTTAGCTTTTGCTAAAGGGAGGCGGTAATCATACTGCTCTGAGTAAAAGATAAATCAGTTTTTAAATAAAACTTCAAGTGACAGGCCTGTTAAATGTTAAAACATGCTAAACTCCCTGTGCTGCCTTTCTCACTTCTTTAACCTTTGATTTCATATTTCAGTACGCAGTCTCCCTGGACCAGGGCAAGTTTGCAAGTCTGACGATCAAAGGTGTTTCCATGGAGGATTCTGGCAGATATACCATGATTGTCCAGAACAAATATGGAGGGGAGTCTGTGGATATAGTGGTGAGTGTCACTGCACCATCTGTGGCACTAATCTTGTCTTTACATTGTGAGACATTTTTGTTCACACACTCTGTGCAACTCTGCTGTTACAGAGCCAATATGACATTTGACCTTGTGACTTTTCCATTCTTGATTTGAAAGTTTTTATATAAATCCTGACCTAGAATATTATTTGTTTAAGACTCAAAACGATGTGTTTAAACAAAGGTGTAGCCCTTTGAAACTTCTCTGCATTTTATTGTGCGTGCGCACAGTGGCGTATGTATAGGAAATGTTAACATACCATTAACGTTACGTCTCTCATTCCCTCTAGGTCAGTGTATACCGCCATGGAGAGAAAATCCCTGAGGCGAAGCCAACTCTGACCCCTAAAACAATCATCCCTCCCAAACTCCCCATTGAGATCCCTCAGCCCAAGACCCAGCCTGCTCCTAGCCCTGTCCCCTCCTCTCCCAGCCCCGCCCCACCTAAGGCAGCAACAGGAAGAGGGGTGAAGAGTCCCACTCCAACCAGGAGGAAGTAGACGGCATGTCAATCATAAATATAGAAGAAAAATATTCACACACTTGTGCACATGTAGACCACACAAGCTTTTAATGTTATTCTCTATCTGGACAAATATTAAAAGCATTAAATCAAATGGAGCAAACACGCTTGACGTTAAATTACAGAGTCAGGAAAACCCTGATAGTTAAAATAATAATGTAATAGTAAGCAACAAATGAAAAAAAATTATTACTGTGATATCACTGTATGAAAACTGAAAGACCTGAAATGAATAAAATAAAATATAAAGCTAGTTCATATCTGAACATGTTTAAATTAGAAATGAGTTTAATTTAATTGAAATGAACTGAATTGAAACTTTGAATAAAGCCGAAATTTGATTAAAACTATTGCTGGAAAAAGAATGAAATGTGTTTTAAAATAACGCTTGAATTTAAGTGAAGCATAACAATTATACACAGTTTTTTTCACAGATAGCTCTGTGTGCAAATGTTCCGAAAGATTCAATGTATATCTGGATAAATAAAAAGGTATACGCCCCTAATAGGTATACTCACTCAGTCTCAAAACACGTTAAAACATAAAACAACTTTAGGAACAATAGCTTTGATATGGCCTCATCCTTATCCTGCTGAAAAGATTATTTATCATTGATGCTTGCAGTTTTGATGCCTGCAGTTTTATAATGTGCAACATATTGTGCTTTATGAGACTCATGGCCCCCCTCACACAGCTTCACCACCAACTCCGTCACCTTTTGAAGACAGGGCCAAGCCAAGTCGTGGCCCTGTGGAGAGAGGTGGGATATGATCAATGGTTCAGTCTCACGGTCATGAGACATGTTTTATACATGAAGGATTTCATTTACACGTTTCAGAAAATCTCTCTCCTGCAGGATGTGGATGCAAAAAACAACAGACTTCAAAGCTCCAAGTCACTGCCATATCCAAGAAGATGAATGTTCACGATATGTAATTTTTACCTTCCTTAAAAAATAATGCTAACTTTCACAAAGAGCATGAGAACACAGGTACAGAGAGAAATAGGTCGTGCTGCACAAAGTCATCATTATGCTCCCACCTCTGTCAACCGATAGCTGCAAATATATAACACAATCCTCCTTAACATCACCATGGTGAGATATTGAACATGCTGAAGATCAGCTGGCAGTGAATCACCACTTAGTAAACCAGAGCCGAGGAGCAGGACTGTCACACTAACACTGCTGCCTCTGAAAACTGTCATAACTGAATTCTGCTTAATATTGACTCCGACTGTTAGCACAAAAAATCATTTTGGGAAAATCTATATGCATTCTACCTTACAGCTAAATGTCAATTATGTATAGTCGCCAGCCAACAGCAGAAACAGACATGCTTTGAGTAGTTAGTCAGGTTTAAAGTGCAGGAAGTTGTGATGGCAGAGCTGATGAAAAGATGTCTGATGAGATTTGTGGTTCATTAAAGCTGATGAGAGGAGAAGAGAGTGGAGAGAGAGGGAGGGGAGGAGGGTAAATTCATTGTTTCTGTGTTTGCTGTTGCTAATAAAAGAAAGAGATTAAACTTTGCTGAGCCTGTTTATTCATTCTGTCAGAGAGAACGCGGCCGAGAGCCAGAGACGGATTGTGAGAGTGAGAGGACTGAAGTAATGGAGAAGCTGAAAGAGAGAAAGGGAGACTGTTAGGTTGCTATTGTTTTGTGTTACTTTTTTGCTGCTGATGTGTCTGCTCTGGCGGCATGAGACGAGTCTTGTCATGCTTGTTAACAAGTCGAGACTGAGTTGAATGATTGAATGAAAAGGGGAGAGCGTTGTAGTAAGTGTGAAGTTATTTTGCTATTGCTGCTGTGTTTTCTTTTGGACATGAAGACAAATCCCATGTCACAAATTGTGTGTAGATGTGTGAAAGGAAGGAAGAAACAGAGTGAGACAAAGCGTGTGTGAGAGATGAATGTAGATAATTCAGTGTTGGGTGGCAATAAAGGACTTCTGAAGTGCGACAGAGAAAAGACAGGAAGAGAGGGAGACTTGAGAGAGAGATTGGAGAGAGCGGGAGGGAGAGCGAGAGAGACAGAGAGCTGAATCATTTTGATGATTGGCTGATCATCTGCTGTGAGATCATTTTCCTGACTTTTTAATTAATTTTCACATTTTTAATCAACATAATTACTGAGAATCCAAATGTCACCATGACAACCAAGTTTTCATTTCAATAAACTTGGAAAAGGACTCGTCTCTGTGAAACACGCAAGACAGCCTGTGCCCTCGCAGACACACAAATAGATCCATACATACAGGCACACATGCACACGCACATATAGACGGCTGCTATCTAAATGGAATAGCTAGCCAGCACTGATAGCATGAAATTGTGTTTCCAAATATAACACCGTGTCATTGGAGTGTGTGTGTGTGTGTGTGTGTGTGTGTGTGTGTGTGTGTTGAGAAACAAGACTATAGAACATATGCTCTTCTACGGTCCTCCACATGGTGGCACTATCGTAACATGCACACACACTTAGACACTACCTACTTTTAGGCACATGCACTCCCTTGCTCACACATACACACATATGGATACACAGGCCTGTCCTAATTAAAGCAGCACTGTTCAAACAATGAGATAAACTAGGAGCAGAGACATTTTGTGGGTGTGCACTGACACAGCCACATTTAAAATACTTCTATTATGCACACATGTACATGCAAACATATTTTTTAATTAGCAGGTTGCATTGTGGGGGTAAATGCTGACAAATATTCTAATAATGATATTGATTACTGCTGGCCTAAAAGAGAGAGGATGAAAGAGGTGCACAGAGGGATGTGAGGGGAGACACGAGGAACAAGGGAAGGAGGAAATCGGAACTAATAAAAGGACAGATTGAGAGAGGAGAAACGAGCAGCATGTTGTTCCGCAAGCTTGTCTCGCTGTTTCAGCACAGATGATCATTTCTTTATTTTACTGTGAGACAAGGACAGCTACAGGAAAAAGGGAAGGAAGGTGAGAGTAACGTGAATAGGGAGAGGGAAAGAAAGTTGAGAAAGAGTGCAGAGAGGGAGCAATAAGGGAGATAGAGAGGTATAAGAGACAAAAGGGAGGGCAGGAGAGGAAAGAGGGAAACGAGCAGGGGAGGTGAAGAGGGAGGGAGAAGTGATTTTGAAAGTGCATTGCACCAGATACACAATGTTGGCTTTTGTGCTCTTCACACTACAGTCAGAGAACAGGGGGGGTATCACACACACTGTTCTAGCTTTGCTTGTGTCTGATACATCAACCATGTCGGCACCTCCAATCTTACAGGAACTCTCACCCCAATCAAAAAAATCTCAGTTTGCAAATTCCGGATCGTAAATATAAGGTTTGACACAAGACATCAGGAACGTGTCTGCTAATTGATAAGACCAGTGCAGACTGAATTTGTAAACCACTCACATTACCAGATAATCCTGGATGACCATTGGTCCTGTCTAACCTCTGGCTGGGATTTCACCTCAGATTTAGTGGCACACCTGAAATAAATCACCCCAGTAATCCTCCACTGTGCCCACAGCCTTACTGCTTCAACATTTGTTCTGTGCAATACAAATGAAGTAATACAGACACAGATGCACTTCCGCTCCATTGCTGTACTATTCTTTGGCTAGCTGGGCTATAAAATAGTTTCATGAGATGAGAGCAGGTTAGAATCATCCATGCTGTCATTATTAATACAGTCTTTGGACATATTTTCTTCTGACATGTTATCTGTCAGAAACTTCTTGGTGGATTCCATCCCTGTCTCATGCTGAAAACACATTCTGTAAACTTAAAGGCTGCATTTACGTCAAGTAGAAAATGACTCATCTTAAAAAGGAGGCTTAATGTTCACATCTGGTATATTTCGAGTGATATTAAGTGATGCTTTGCAGGGAAACACTCTTCTGCCTCTGCAGGGAAGTCAGGTAGCTCAGCTACACAGCAGCTTCCCTGGAGCTCATGGTGACTCAGTGGCTGGCTGTTGGAGGCTTCGGCTGGGCGGATGCTTGACAACATGGGGACTTAAACTCTGGATTCTCTTGTCCAAGGACAGTGCGCCTGCTTGCCATTCTATACTGCCAAGGGGTACTGTCGGCCCATACACACATTAAATCCAGAGACATTGTTTGTGTCAACACAGTTCAATAAATCATGGTACAGTGGCTCATTGTTTTATAAAAAGAACCCAAAGGAACATGCAAGCTCTCATCTTCAGTCTCCATGTGCACATGGTTTCCTACAGGTTTATCAGTTTTTATCTCCAATCACAGACATGGACATTAGTTTGATTTGATAAATTGCTCACATTTATGAATGTGACTCATCATCTGTCTGAGCTTGTGTGTGTGTTTGTGTGTGAGAGAGAGAGAGAGAGAGAGAAAGAGAGAGTGAGCAGAGAATATAAGTAGCTGTTTGTGAAACTTGATAGTCTAAATGGAGTCTGTGAGAATTCGAGACAATGAGAATGATGTGTGATTTTACCTAAGCTGCTTATTCCTGGAAAGCTGACATTTTTTTAAAGATTGAAACTCTCCCCTGACTGCACTGTTCTTCTTCCCTCACAGCTGGATTACTAACAAAAATGAACTCAGTATTACTCTTCTCAGAGGCAGAGAGACAGACCGCCCTCTAACTCGTATCTCTACTCTCTATTCATTTCGGGCCCCCTTTTCTTCCTCTATTTCTTCTCTCTTTCACTCTCTCCTCCCTCACTCTTTTTTTGCACTCCTTCTCCAATCACTGTGAAATTGCAAGGCGGCTGGTTGGGGACTTTTCAGACAGAGAAATTTGGCTCCGATCAGAATCACTAGCGAGCATTCCTGCATTCCTTTTCCCAATTTAAATGATTTTGCAGCTTCACAGGCACACCCACCCAGACAGCCAGACATACTCACATTGACACTTTGCAAGTCTCCCACCCTCTCATTCTCTTTTGCATACGCTCACTCTTTCATTTCTCTCCCTCTTTCTCCGTCACACATATACAAACATAGATGTAAGAAACACAATCCAGACCTAAAAGTGGCGTTACTGGCGAGGTGCCAACAAGCATGAGCCCCAACATTTACTGACTTTAACTAGCTTTGAAAACAGATGAGACAAAAGAAGAGAGGCTGCAGCTGGGAGAAGAGACATGATAGGAAGGCAGATAGACGGAGTGACAGTTAGCAAACTGTATCATTAAAACACGAGTTACATGTTTATCCTGGTGCATATCTGTGTTGCAGAACGTCATATTATGCACATTCTCACAATAATGTGCCTTATTTCCTCCGAAACCACATACAGATGAATTTTGAGCTCCTTGGAAACAGTGCAGTCCCTGATGCGTGTCAACATGTCGAAGTCACACAGACAAAGGAAGCTGTCAAGACTGCTGGCAATTTAATTTTTATCCCCTTGATGTGGGCCAGCTGTCTCGCTGAGATTATTATGTGAAGGCAGCACACCAGGTTTGCTTCACCTGTCTTTTCCATGCATCAGATGTTCTTCTTGACTTTTTGCGTTGAACTGCGGAGGCATAGTGAACAGGTGTCTGCCCCTCCTCAGGCTAAGGGGCAGAGTCAGAGGAAGAGGCTACATCATAATCAGCCACTTCAAATTCAACTTTTCACCCCACCTCAGAAGCCATGCAGCCATCAGCTGCAGGCAGCACAGCTGAGAGCCAGGAGCATTAATTCATTAATGTCTTGATTTTATTGCAATGTATCATTTTCAGATACTCCAAAATGAGGTAGGATGTAACTGAGTATATACTCACTTACTGTTCTTAAGTACAACTTGAGGTATATCTACTTTATTTTGAGTATTTTAAGCTACTGATACTCCATCACACTACACTACACAAATACATATTGTACTTTTTCCTCCATTATCTGACATTTAACTGACAGTTATTTGTTACCATGACCAGTTAATGAAAAAATATGCATTGGTATAGATTAAACTACCCAACAATATAGTTAAGAATTTATCCACCACAATCAACGACAACATTAAAAGAAAATCAAAATGCAAAAGTAATTATAACCCAATCATAGAACACTATGAAAGGAGGCTGTTCTGTCGCCTATTAATTTTGATACTCCAAGTATATAATGCTGCTTATACTTTTGTACTTTTACTTAATGTAAAAATATGAAGACGAGACCTCTACTTGTAGTATGTTTTGTGTGATTTTGCTACTTTCACTGTAAGTAAAAGAGCTTCCACCACTGATACCCTCATCTCACATAGTTACAAACATCTTTTCTTTCTTATTGAAGTAACAAGCAGATATTATTGATTCTAACCTCTTTCCCTGTCCTTTCGTCTTTATCGTCTTCTGAAATTACATGAGCAATTAAATAAGTGAACAAGTTTCCTTTGAATGCCTCTTCAGCAAAATACATTCACACATCTGAGTGCTAATGACCAGTGGTGCATTGTGCAGTACTGAATGGTTTATGTGTTAAAAAACAGTGAAAAAAAACAATCAGTATCGCCGCAATGATTTTCTATGAGTCCAACAACACATTTCCAAGGTGTCCAAGGTATATTTGAAAACCAATAAAGATAACTTTTATTTTTTTGTTGGCCCCTTTAACAAGTCCATCAACCAAAACAACCCTTATGAGCATTTCCTAATCTGGAAAGTGGTTAATTTTAGGTAACTAAAAGTACTTGATTATGGTTAGAGATAAGACAGTGGCTTCCAGATAAGTAGTAGAGGTTTTTGTAATACTTTTAGCTGTTGCAGTAGTAGTAGTAGTAGTTGTTGTAATAGTAATAGTTGTTGTAGCTGCAGAAGTAGTATTAGTTGTTGTAGTAGTAGTCATAGTAATTAACAATAAGACAGGCTTTTAAACAAGCAGCAAGCTAAATGAATTGCTCTGTATAGCGGCATACTTGTTTAGCAAGGGCAGTATGATCAGTATGTCAAAAGTCCCATGGGTCAAATCCAGGCTTTGGTAATGTGAAGTGAGCCGTTTAAGTCCAGCAAAGAGCTATTACTGGCGTGTGAAAGTGTGTTTGAATATCCATGCATGGACATGAGAGTACAGTGGTTGTGGTTGTGACCTTACAATTAGAGGAGAGGACTCTTGCCCAAGGTCCTGAGGATCAAATTCCCTAGTGGCAGTCTAATGAGAAAGAGTCAAATTTGCAACACACCTGCTGTCACTGCATGCATTATACTGTATGCCTAGTTATGTGTGAGCCATTTCTGCTACATGCAGGTATAATATGTGTGCTATAATTCCTGGTGGAGCTGCAGGTTGAGGTGGACGTATTAACAAAGCTTTTGTTTTCAGGATGCTCATGGTCAATGTCATTCTGTCTCTTTTTTACTTCCTCTCTTTAATCTTACACCTCTCTGAGTCCATCCAATAAAAGCAAGAAATGACTTAAAAGTTACAGCATTCGAGATAAAAGCCGTTGGGTTGTCTCCTCTCTGTCTCTGATCTGCTTTTTTTTCTCACAATATTAAATAACATTATTTACTTTGAACTTTTTAACCTGTTGCAGCGCAGATTTTCCACGATTTGTAGGTCTTTTGGTTTTACTCAAGTTCACCTGTGCAGAATCACCAAACTTCCCCCAGCTAATGAAAAAAAGAACACATAACAACAATCCACTCACTGACTTGCAACATTGCCCACAACTGCACACAGAAATATTGAGGGGATATTTGCCACAGAATGCAGAGCACTGTTGCCTCACAGCAAGAAGGTCGTGGGTTCAAACTCCGGTTGCCCCGGCCTTTCTGTGTGAAGTTTGCATGTTCTCCCAGTGTCCGCGTGGGTTCTCTCCAGGTGCTCCGACTTCTTCCCATCCTCCAAAGACATGCAGGCTAGGTTAATTGGTGTCTCCAAAATTGTCCTTAGGTGTGGATGTGAGTGTGAGTGTGTGGATGTCTGTCTATGTGTGGCCCTGCAATGGACTGGTGACCTGTCCAGGGTGTACCCCGCCTTTCGCCCGATGTCAGTTGGGATTGGCTCCAGCCCCCTGTGACCCTGTACCCTGGATAAGCGGTTGACGATGGATGGATGGATAAAGGGTATGGCAAAATGTCTGATGGTAGACTAATTTATGTACAATATTTCAGAATTACAAATCACAAAATACTACATGTTACACTTACTTACTATTGTGGGTAAATACATAAAGATTGGGATTGCCCAAAGTGTTTTATAGCAGAGGTAGTCTACCACCACTAGCATCATAAAAAATGTATAAACTTTGAAATAAAACATTTGCCCTTAGGGAAAAAGAGCAGAGGTATTATTGACACATAAATGTTAGATATGTAAAGAGCGTGACTGTTGTTTATGTTTTAAAGTCTAAAGTTTATTTTATAGTCTAATATAATTAAGTGTCATAGTAAGGTGTTTGGCCACAATGAGCCACCAGAGTGGCTTCACTGCACTGTGGTACAGATTCTTTATGCCTCTGGAACTTTATTCGAGGGATGAACATCTTCCAACAGATATCCTCTCATTTGGTGTTTGGATGATGGTGATGGTCCAAAATCTTCTATCTGTGTTTAACTGGGTTGCGATCCAACAACTGTGAAGGCCATAGCATATGAGTCACATAATTTTCATACTCATCTAACCATTCAATGACCCCTTCTGCCCTTTATGAAATCATTTGCATCTTTTATATTCCTCCACTCATTTATTCAGGCCTTTTCCCCTTTTGTCACTCTTCTGCATACTATACTGGCACTGGGAAGCATGACAATATAATGCTATTACATTACCAAAAATAAATAGATAGTAAAATTATGGATTTGGAGAAAAAATTAAACAATGGCATTTGAAGTGACACGCAATAAATAAAAGAAGCTGAGGAAGAAGGAATGGAGAGAAAGACAAAAACACAGTGAGAGAAGGAATGAGAACGACAGGAATAACAGGACACTCAACAAAATGTACCGAAAGATGAATTTAAGAATGAAAGACAAAAAATGTTTAAAGTCAATTGTTTAGTGAAGATGTGTGTATGGTAGCAGGATGCTGTTGCTCCTGGCAGCAGGCCAGTACACTTCCCCTGTCATGGCCAATCATTATCACAAAGACCGCAGCTCCTCCACACACGCGCGCACACACTCATAGACAAATGCTTTTCTGCTCTCTCTAGTAGTATGAGGGTCAGCTGCGCAGTCACCTGTACCTGTTATTCTTTTTGCTTTCATATACACACAGAGTGGAAGACATCAACAAGCTGCATTGACTATGTTCAGACATTTCAACCTCAGGACTAAGCTACATTCTCAGTGGTCCTGAATATAATTGAACCATGTTTGTGAACATGTATTGAATGTGTATGTGCTTCATTTGTGTGCTCCAGCCAAGAGAAAATAAAAAAGAGCAGCACTGATCTTTTCAAGCTGGAGTGGGGGGCTTAAAATGTTGCAGTGTGCTCAGAAATGAGACCACACTCACTCCCACACATGCACATGCACATGCACACACTCTAGTTGTGCAACAGCACAGATAGGTACTTCGAAGCGGGGATAGTGCCCAGATTTAAATGCAAAATCCATATATTTAAAAAGGACTGCAGTGGTTGCATTTTGGCAGTACAGTGAAATTCTGGGCAATAATTCAATTTAATTATCTTTTGTCAATTTTCAGCACAATCATATCCAGATGACTTAAATGCATCATATTATAGTAACTTTATTATTACATAAATTAAGTGTTCACTTTACACATCTGAAGAGTTTGATCTCATGTAGATATAGGCAATAAAGCAATACACTCTGTGCCTACTTTATTCTTAAGTACATTTTTTGCTCTAAGATAAGTAATAATTTGAATAGAAATATTAAAGGGGCTGTATGCATTTTTCAGCGGCCACTATAACTAATCCATGCATGTTACATGACTGCAGTTAGTTATGCTGTGTTCACATACAAAACAAATTTAATCCTTGCAACGCTTTCCTTGCGCGGGTTTTATCACTGGACAACTGCTGAGTGTTCATACACAACGCGATAAGCGAATAAACACAACCCGCAAATTCCACAGCTGTATGAAACCGAAGTAAACATTTTGCTGTGAATTGCAATAAACGGATCAAACTTATGCCAAAATAACTACAATATGATGCCGATTTGTTAAACATATGAATTCATGCTTTGTCAGGTCCGTCAGCAAGACAGCAGGACAACAACTTCTAAAATGTTTGTTTTCTGAATGGAGTTCGGATCGATAAGGGCTAAGCTATGCTAACTTGTTCACTGTAAAGTACAAAGATAGCTGGAATAAAGTAACAGACACATATTTTTTGAACTTACCAGGTAGTTAAACTTCCTCACTTTCTTTTCTCCAAGCAATGTCCAGTTTTAATATAAATATGAAGTAGTAGTCCAACAGAGCTCTGGGTGCCAACCGACGCTAACAACAACAGCGGAACCAGAAATGCACGGAAGCTAGCTGCTGAGAAGTGCAAGTGAAGATAAATCAACGTTGCAATCCTACAAACTAAAGTAAAAAACTTATTTAATAAAAGCGGTTGACCCCGAGCTCCTCCCGCAGGTAAACGGCGTAGATGTCAGAGCATAATCCAGACAGACTACGGTTGTTTATTTGTCCAAAAGCTGCAGTGCTGCTTACGGCCCTGTACTTTAGCAGCTCTCCGTTGGCAAGCGGCATTTCACTCCCCCGCTCTGCCCGGTCCTCTCCAAACAACGTTCTGAAGCCGTCGGTGAAGTCAGGACAATCTCACCACGAGTGAATGCCGCAACAAACGCATCTTCCGCACCGCTCGGAGCGAAATGGCAGGAATTCGCATCTTTGCATTGACTTTGTATGTAATCAAGCCGCCCAGAACGCTGGATTCGCTTTCACTGTGAACACAGCATTAGCTTGCCTGCTGCTTTACAGTAACTATTGGAACTATCCTTCACCAGGTGTGTGCTTTTACACTCCTTCGGATTTATGAGCGAGCAAAATCTGACACACCAGGAGACAGCATCACACAACTTGCTGAAAACTCATTTAAACTTGCACGGCAATGTTACAGTTGTTGTGGTACAGCAGTATCTCCCCACTACCATGTATTCTTTTGTTCCCCCCTTCCCTGTGTTTTCTGTCTGTCTTCCCTGTCTGTCTCTGTGTCTGTGTTTGTCTGGGCGTGGCTACACTCTCTGGCTCCTGCAGCCAAGCTCAAGCTACCCAGCTACCCACCTGGTCCTCATCCCACTAATCAAGCTCCTGCAGTATATCAACCCCAGTCCTCCTCACCATTCTTCGCCAGATCGTCAGTTAACCACACGTGGTACATGTGTCAAGGCCTGCCATCAAGATTCTTTGTGCTTTCTATGTGCCCCCTGGATTAACCTTCTCTGTGCTCAGGATCACTCTTCCTTTGGAGATTCTGCTGAACGCTCCGCTCTGCTCACACCCCGCCTGGACAAACCACCCCTCCGTTCTTGCCACTCTGTCTAGTTCGAACATATCACCCAGCCTTCTGTTGCACAACTCAATAAAATCCTTTGTTACCCCTTTTGAGCTGTTCCAAGTCTGCCTTTGAGTCCTAAAGTTCTCACATTATGACAACAATAACATTTTTATAAGCTTGACGTTGGACTAAACTATGCTGATTAATTGACAAAGTTACATTGACTGCATTTAGCCGAAGTGATACACCGGCGTCAGCCAGGCCTGCCATCAGGGGGGGTCTTGTCATCTGATAACCCACACCCTGCTGTTATTGTGAAAATGGTATGGTCGAAACATTTGGCCATTCAGATGTGCAGGACCCACAAATTTAAAGCGAGAAAATTTTGTAGCCCACTGGGGCCCAGAAAAAGAGAAGGCAAAACACACAGAGAAAAATAAAATCATAGGGAGGCAATAGCCAAATTTCTGTTCAAGTTCCCTTAATAAATCACAATCAACTTGAAATGTGGCGCATGTGAAGGAGCTCCGTGTCCAGCCCTTCAAACGGCCATAGTTGCCTATAAATGATCAGTGAAACACCCCTCATTACTATTAATATGTACTGACAGCATGAAGAAAAGGAGGCAAAAAGTTACAAAATGAAATTTAACTCAGTGTGACACTGACGTTCCTGTTGGTGAAGCTGAACCATGTTGTTTGGTGGGTAAAAAACGCACTTTCATGCAACACTTGTGCACCGGAGGAAAAGGGGCACCAGAGCTCCACCCCTTCATAACTGATCTGCAGGAAGGGGCATCCCTCTTGAGTAGTAACGTCACTGACCGGAGGGACACACACACACGCAAGACAGGATGACCCAGGTACTAACTTGGATTCCCCCATTTGAAAAGAGAGTAAACCAAATGCATTACACCTGTGTTTCAACATGTATTTAGGCTACACAAACACTCCACTCACTTAACGAGGCTGGCATTGAGTTAAAAGAAATAGCCTTTGACTTGTTGTAAATGACAATATAATAGTGTTATTTTCCCATAATGTCTTTTTACAAGCAGCGCATCGCATCCAAACTCTGGCGCACAGCATTTGGCTCGATAAGATGGCGCCGCTCAGGGCAGCTGCGGTATTTTGGTGCTCTGTTTGTTTTGTTTACGTTTGTTAACTTTGCATTCTGCTGTAATACCCGGAGCCCTTTCACCAGAGAAGAGCTCATAAACATCAGCGGAACAACGCCAGTGGATTTAATTCCGACTTTTCTTGTGTCATCAGTGGAATTATCGGACATTCTGGTCAAGGTTTCACTTTCTGCTGTTCATGCGGTGAGACGCCGGAGGAGGGTGAGGTGGTTAGGAAAAACTTTTATTCATCTTCTGCTCTGTGCTTCACCGAGACGTGGCTGTCTGGATCAATACCGGACTCTGCGCTGCAGCTGGCTGGCTTCCATGCCTACAGAGCGGACTGCGACATGGAACTCTCTGGCAAAACAAAAGGTGGAGGTGTCTGTTTTTACATTAACAGTGGCTGGTGTAACGATGTAACAGTGATTCAGCAACACTGTTCTCATGACCTGGAATATTTATTGATACATTGTAAGCCATTCTACTCCCCCCATGAGTTTGCTAGCTACTTTCTGCTCGGTGTTTACATTGCACCGCAAGCCAACGTGCAGGAGGCACAGCGCACGCTGGCCGATCACGTACGGTGGGAAGAGCGGACATTCCCGGACTCCTTAGTTATTGTTCTTGGTACTTTAACAAAGGAAACCTCAGCCATGAACTCCCCAAATACAGACAGTTCATAAAGTGTCCAACCAGAGAGGGGAACACTTTGGATCACTGCTACACCACAGTAAACTGTGCCTATCATGCCATCCCTCGAGCTCCACTGAGACACTCTGACCATGCCATGGTTCACTTGATTCCTGCACTAAAAATCTGTAAACCTGTGGTGACGACATCAAAGCAGTGGACCAGTGAAGCTGTAGAGAACTTCTAGGCGTGCTTGGACTGCACAGACTGGGATGTTTTCAGGACTGCTACCAACAGTCTGGATGAGTATACAGAGGCTGTGACGTCCTACATTAGCTTCTTTGAAGACAGCTGCATTCCAACACGGACCAGGGTGAGATATAACAATGACAAACCCTGGTTGACAGCTAAGCTCAGACAGCAGAGGTTGGAAAAGGAAGAGGCGTTTAGGAGTGGCGACCGGGCCAGGTTTAAGGAGTACAGGTTTAGCAAGGTGGTGCGAGATGCTAAACAGCTGTACGCAGAGAGACTACAACACCGGTTCTCAAATAATGACTCTGCTTCTGTCTGGAGAGGCTTCAGACTGATCACCAGCTACAAACCTAAATCCCCCCAATCCATGAATGACTCACGCCTTGCCAACGAGTTGAACCAGTTTTACTGTTGCTTTGAAAGACAATGGGACAGACCTGATACCATCCCCCGTCACACCACTGATTGGCCACAGTCCACCATCTCATCCCCCACCTCCTCTCCCTCTCTTACCATTCTGGAGAGGGATGTCAACAGACTGTTCAGGAGGCAGAAACCTAGCAAAACAGCTGGACCGGATTCTGTCTCCACCCTAAAGCACTGCGCCAATCAGCTGTCTCCGGTGTTCACAGACATTTTTAACACCTCACTGGAGATAAACCTGCTTCAGGACAAGCTCTCTCAGCTGAACGTGCCTGACTCCACCATCAGGTGGATCACAGATTTCCCGATGGACAGAAAGCAGCATGTTAAGCTGGGAAAACATCTCTCTGACTCCAGGACCCTCAGCACCGGTTCCCCTCAGGGCTGTGTTCTTTCCCCTCTGCTCTTCTCCCTGTACACCAACAGCTGCACCTCCAGTCACCAGTCTGTCAAGCTCCTGAAGTTTGCGGATGACACCACCCTCATTGGGCTCATCTCTGGTGGGGATGAGTCCCCCTACAGATGGGAGATCGACCATCTGGTGACCTGGTGCAGCCAGAACAGTGTGGAGCTCAACGCTCTGAAGACAGTGGAGATGGTCGCAGACTTCAGAAAGAGCCCAGCCAGAGCATCATCCTGTGTGACTCCCCAGTTGCCACTGTGGACTCCTTCCGCTTCCTGGGCACCATCATCTCCCAGGAACTATCCAATCAAGCAGTGTCTGATTATTTAGAAAGGCTATAAGCCTATACTACGTCGTAGTAGGGTCGTAGGCAGAGGAGGTGGTGGTGAATTCTGAGCATCGTAGGAAGCTGAAGAAAGCAAGGAGGAACATAGCTTCAAGGGTAGAAACAGTCAAGGGAGATAGACACCCGGCCCGAAGAGTCAGGATGCAGCGGGTGAGGAGGTCTGACGTCAAAGGCAAACGTTTAAGGGTGTTATGAGGTTCTATTTTCCTCAAGCCTTTCATCAACATGTGGATATGGGGGTGAGAGATGGAAGGAGCTGGAGCTCCTGAGAGGAGTTTGATGAAGAAGTTGATCCCACTTAGGTATACTCGGATGGTGGATGTGCTGATCTTGAGTGGAGAAGCTGGGGATTCACTCAAAGATCGTGGCTGAAAACTGAGGGACCGATGTTGGATGGGAGTCGGAGTTCGGCGCCGAGCATTTGAATTTCTGGAAAGAGAAACGAGAGAGAGAGTCAGCAATGGAGTTTTGTGAGCCTGGGATGTGGGCAGCACGGATGATGAATTGGTGCTGGGCTGATACCAAGGTTAGTCTGCGGATGAACTTAATGATGTCGAGAGATTGGGAACGCCCCTTTGTTTATGATGACTGTGGATTGGTTTTCAGAGTGTATGAGGATGACTTTTTGGGACCACTCGTGCCCCCAAAGAATGGCCGCGACCACGATCAGGTACAGTTCGACGAGGGCTGAAGAGGGGGAAAGGGAAAATACCTCCGGTGGCCACTCTGAGGCAAAATGGAGCAGCGTTCGTGTAGTGGTCGATGTCCTCTGGGTGGGTGATGTGGGCGTCGTAAAAGAAAGTGATGCCGTTCCATGACAACAGGAATTCCCTCCACAATCTGAGCTCCATTTTGCAAGCGTCGTCAATGGTGACGAAGCCGTGAAGGGATGGAACTGCTGCGGATACCGAAAGCAGGTGGGAGAGGAAGGAACGACCCTGTGGAATGATGCGAATAGCGAAATTGAGGTGACCGAGAAGTGAGAGGAGCTGGCGTTTCGCGCATCTGGTGGCGAGGAGGTAGTTGGAGATTAACAGAGATATGTGTAGGAGTTTATCGGTAGGAAGGGAGGCTTGGAGGAATATGGAGTCCAGGGTGATGCCGAGGAACTCGAGAGACGTGCTGGGTTCCGCAGTTTTCTCCGGGGAAAGGGGGACTCCGAGCTGGAGGAAGGCAGATTTCAGTGTGGTAAGGCCGTGTGCTGGAGGATGAGAGGAGGGCAAGACTGTGAGGATGTCATCTAAGAGATGGATGACATACGGTAGTCTGTGGTTATTGAGCAAGATGCAACATAAAGCTTTGGAAAGTGAGTCGAAGATCTTGGGGCTGCTTTTGCACCCAAAAGTGAGATGGACGGAGAAGTATAAGGAGCCTTTCCAAGAGACGCCAAACAAATGCCAGAAATCAGGGTGTATGGGCAAGATCTTGAAGGCGCTGGTTATGTCGGCCTTGCCTAACCATGCACCGGGGCCGGCGAGGCGAATAAGGTTGATGGCCTGAGCGATGGTAGCGTAGTGGATGGAAAAATCCTGGCTGGGTATTAAGCTGTTGATGCTAGGTGTGGAGGCACCGTGGGGGGAAGATAGATCTATGATGAGTCTCTTTTTGCCAGAGTACTTGCGGGTCGCAATGCCGATGGGGCTAATCTGGTGGACAGGGAAGGGAGAATTGGTGAAGGGTCCGATCATGAACCCATCTGACACCTCCTTGGCTAGGAGCTCGTCTACGATGTCGGGTTCAGCTAAGGCGGACTGGAGGTTACGGCAAGAGAAGGAATGGTCGAGAAAAACCTTGATGCCTGGGTGGAAACCGCAAGTGAAACCGTTGATGAGGAACTTGACAAACTGGCGATCAGGGTGGTTCGCCAATGCGAGGTCGAGGGCGGGGATATTTATGGGTGTTTTCAGAAATTGCCTAAGTCATAAACTGGGCTTGGAGTGGCGATAACGCAGCTGGACGCTGGGTGTGATGGGGCACCACACAAGGTGCAAGCAAGAGAGGAGCGAGCAGCAAAAACCCTGCAGTAGAGTTCGGTGTCGATGGCTACCCAGTACGTGCCTAGGTTAAACTGGTGAAGGCGGCCGGCCGCTTGGGAAGCAAAATGGACGTGATAAGTGAAAAACCCGGTGCCGCCGAACCGCAATGCCAAGTCCACGATGATGGAAAGATAATCGTCCAGCTCTGCTCTGCAATGAGGGAAAACTGAACAAATTGTGTCACGATAGAGGGAAAAGGCAAATGCGAACTCGACAGCTGTAAGTTCTCTAGAGCGAGAAGGGATTGGTTGTACGAGCTGGGCTAAACCTTGCGGCAGGACCTGTGGATGGCAGGAATAGGAGAGCGAGGTCAATGTAAGCACCTGATGGTGTCGGAGAAGCCGGAAGTGGGTGGCTACGTGTAGCTGAGACTGAGGCCGTGTGGAGCTAAAAGAGCTGGGCCTTGTAGGCGGTTCGATGAAAGGGAATGTTCCTGGCCCTCAGCGCCTGCTGGAGGCGCGCCACAGTCCAGTCGGATATAGCAGCCAGGGTGTGGGGGCGCCGGAACCAAACACTGCGGGCTGACTGAGGGGCGGCCGGGAGCAGATTGTCTGTGGGCCGGCCGGTCGGGATCGGAGCACCTGGCGGAACGGCGTCTGGTGTTACCTGGATCGCGGCAGCGCTGGCTACGACCCCTGGGGGGGTCGGGCGAAGCACGGCCGGAGCCGCTAGATGGAGAGTAGAAAACCAAGCTGGGCTGAGGGACCTGGGTGAAGGACTGCGGTCGTGATGACAGGACGACCCGCCATCGAGGAGTGGGTGAGGCAACGGACGGGGTAGGTTCGGGAAATGCGGATCGGAAGAGGAATAGCTCGTCGTCCGAGGTGGTGAGGATGTTGATTGCTGTGGAGTCGAAGTGCTAACGTCTCGTGGGAACGTTTAGAGGACTGAGACAGTGCGAGAGTGTTTCAGCAATCTTATGTATGTAGTGGTGATTAGATTTGCAGGTGCGTGTGATGGGACACAGGTGGTTTAATCAGTGAGGGGGAAGAGGGAGGCGTGGTCCTGTTCCTGAACAACAGTTTACATAACTCCATTTAATAACACCCACAAGTTCCCCTGTAACAGCCTCAAGAAAATTGACCTGCAGTAAACACCAGTCAACAGCACATCTCAAGTCATAGGATACAGCTGCAAATATAGTTACAATATGATAAGCCACTGTTTATATTATTATTATCATCATTTCAGCTGATACAGCCATATTGTCACAATCCTGTCTGTCTGTTGTCTTGTGTCCAGCCTGTCTGCTCGGTCTAGTTCGGTGAGTTTTGTTTATTGGTCAGTTCAGTATCTGTTATTTAGTCTGTGTTTAGGGTTTCAGTCCTGTCTGTCTCTTATCCTGTGTCCAGTCTGCAAAGTGTTAATTGTGAGCTCTGCCTGATTTGTTGTCTGTTTGGTTATGATCATTCTGTGTTAATCTGTTCTTTTCACTTATCTTAGTTTGTTGTTGTGGAGTCTGTCGGTGTTGTTCTTGTTAACTTGTCTACTTTATCCACTCTGTGTTATTAGTCGGTCCCTGTTTTTTTTGTTGTTTTGTTGCTTTGTTGTTTGTAGTTTCATGGTCTGTCTGTTCAGTGTCTGTTTTCCTGTAGTGATCCCTGTTTAATAGTTGATCAGTGTTTGTGTGTTTACATGGTTTATTCTGTTATGGTCTGGGGTTGGATTCTGGGGCCTGTACCACGAAGCGAGTTCAACATACACAGGATGTCTTTCAGTTATTTGGCTTAACTAATCCTAACAATCGTGGTTGGGATAAGCGGTACCACGAAGCTGGTTATCAACTCGGTAACTCAACCCAGGTTTCCCAATCCAGCCGTGAGCGCATTCACATAAAAGAGGCGGTGTTGGCAGCAGATGACCAATTGCAGACATAAGCAAGTGTACTGGCAGCAGAGTGGAATATTTTAACGCGCAAACTGTAACACTACAGAAATGCGACATAGGCCAAGTCTAAGTAGCACGGCTGCAGCTGACACATGCAGGGAGACAGAAATTCGCCGACAGTGTGAATGCCTAAATGGACAGGCGTAGTCTATAATAATGCGTTGATTTGATGTGTTGTTATGAGCTGTATGAAAATATCAGCCTTATTCTTTCAGCTTGGCTGCGTCGGTGTTTCTACATTAAAAGACTTGGGCACTGAAGAAGATGTCGTTCCACCTCACTTTAAAAAACTTCTTGTCACTTCAAAAATGAGATTAATTTATTTAACACACTCAAAAGTGTTCCAAACATTGTTCAAAATTAACTTCATAAAGCAATGAAATGAAAAATCCATTCATGCCATAACATTTGCTCAAAAAGTGGTTGAAAGACTGAATCTCAACATTTAGGCTGCTGAAAACTCACTTCATTACCTGTGCCCACATCGCAAAAGGTAGGGAGGTAGGCTACATGACCAGTCTCTGTAGTAGGACTATAAGAAAGCTACTAACCTAAAATAAATAGCCTACATTCATATTAAAATGTATTTCAATTTCCCTACCAAACTGCTCATAATACTCAGCCTAACATAAGAAAAATGAAACCCATTTAGCCTAACGGCTGCGACAGGCTGTGTGAAATGGACTGGGAGCAAATATAAAATATTAAACACATTTCAAAGCAGTAAGTAGGCTTACTGTAAAAACCTGTAGGAAACAATAGTCTAAGGCTTTTAATCCGTCTCAGTAGGATGATATCGCTTTAGCCTACAAGAGTTTCTCCGTATAATCGCAGCAAACATAAAGCAGCCCGTGGTACTGAAGTTACCTGGATAAGCTCAAATCCTGCTTTGTGGTACAGGCCCCAGGTCTTGTGTTTAGTAACCTGTGTTCTGTTGATTCCCCCAGTAATCCCTATCCCCAGTAATCCCTCTTTAGTTTGTGTCCGGTCATTGTCGTTAGATCTGTGTTCTTGCCTGCTTCAGAGTTACCTGTTACCTGTCGTTTTGAACATTTCATCACTACCTGTAAGCTTTGTTATTTTTGTTGGATTAAAATCCCTGAAGTGAACCTCTGCTCTTGTTTTGCATTTGGGCTCTCTCCTGCTCCTGACACATATACTCTATACAGTATTTCAGTTCTGCACATAATTTGACCAATACTTTGATTAATGTAGCCTAGTCCTCAAGATTGAATTTGATAGATGAAGTATGCTTATTTGTTCACTGATAATTCGATTTTATGATTTAATGCTTTGCAGTAATTTCTTCAAAGTTTGATTTTACTTTTCTCTAATCACTCAAGCACTGAAGGGCATTTTTTCCATTCTTGTCTTGTTTTAAGTCAAAAGGAGGAACATAACTGTCAAAGTCTAATAAAAAAAAAACTGTGTTGACCTTTTGTGCTTTATTATCATACTGAGAAATCGAATATGTATGCGAGCATGGCCTGAACACTGAATTTGGAAAAAGGTTGTTAGAGACTCCATCTGTGTCACTATAATCTAACGTTGCTCCGCTTTAATCTTGAGAAGCCGCAGAGTTGCAGTATTTATTCATTATCACTGTAACTTACACTGTACATATCCAGCTAAACTGGCTTGTCATTGATCATTTTCTTTCTGATCGCCTGCCATTCACTGGTCTTGTGCAGTTTTGCATGCATGCTGTGCGGCCGACAACCACATGCACATGATTTCCTACTTGTGAACTCAGATAAAAAATATGTCCACTGAATTCACGAGTAGCAGCTTAATGACGTCACATAACAATGAAAGCACACATTGTAAATGGTAAACAATAACTTAAAAGGCAAAGTAAAGTATTAAATTAAAAGAATACATACAAGTATGAAATAGTGAAACTTGTTCTGCATGTAAATTGACTTAGACATATTTTGTCAATGTTATAAGGTAGCTAATTACATCTCTGAAAGTCATAAGCTTGTCACGGTCAGGCACAACACTGGTGAAGCTGTGGCTCCGTCTCTTCAGCAAGTGTTCCTTTTCTGCCAATACACACGCACACGCTATGCCTACACATGCGCACTGACGCCCCAGGGTTAGGGTTACAATTTTGGATTTATTTATTTAAAAACCTTTCTTAAAAGCTTCTTTCTTTTCACATTTTTATTTACAGCATTAAACATTGACATTTATATCGTAATAGGCAGTATATTAACTTATTGAGAGAAAACTGGTACTTCTATGTAACTAGACTATGTAGCTCTCTTTCTTTCTTTCTTTGAAAAAAAGAGTCTGGTTTTCCTACACAGCCCTGGGTCTGTAAATACAACACAAACACAGCTGCTGGGAGGGAGCAGCCACAACAATCAGCAACTGCTTGAAGTAGTGGGAAAGATAATGTAAACAAACACTGGTACATTCGAACATGCTGGACTCATTACGGGACTCTAGCTGGGATGACAGCTGTGAAACAGCCAAAGAGGGAAAGTTCTGAGGAAAAGTTTTATGAACAGGCAAGGGGAAGACTCGTGTTAACGTCACGTTCCAACAGGAATGCTCCCTTGGATGGCAAAAAGTCGTTATTTTCCGCTGCCCGCCAACAAGTGATACACTGTTACTTTGAGTTTGTTACTTTTGTGCTGCCAAAATGCTATCGGATGCACTAATTGACGAGGTAAGGTGTAAGGTGAGGGATTCTCCACAAGGTAATTGTAAACATCACCACAGTCTAGCTCTGGCAGGGACGGGCGGTTTTTAAAGGCAGAAATACGGCAGGGGGTGTTGTATATGGATTGCAAGTGCCCATATCTTTCTTTTTCTTGAGTTGAGAGGTTATCCAAATTATCATGGGAAGGGAAATTTAACGGCTTTTGCTGTATCTCTATGGGGGAGTCCGTGTGAACCGCCGTCCTGGGGCCTCATGTATAAAAGACTGCGCAGCTTTCACACGGAAAGATGGCGTACTCACAGAATTTGAAAAGTACGTACGCACAGAAGTATCTACATGTATAAATCCAGGCGTACGCCAGGTCCTGCGCACCTTTCCTTTATACATCCCAATCAACGTGAAATTGAGCGCCTCCCATAAATTGCTATGCAAATGACCACAGATACACCAACGTCACCTCCTAAAGTCCAATGAACAACGGCCGATCTTGCTGCAAAACACGCGAAAAAGAGAAACTACATTGAGTGCGAGATTGTGGTGCTGATCACTGAAGTGGAGGCAAGAAGAAATATTTCATTTGATGATTTGAACTCTTGGATCAGCAACAAGCGCAAAACGGGATGGCTCAATGCAGACTCATAATAGCTGGAATAAAGAAAACATGGTCTGACATAAAGTGGATGTCAAAACAGATGGGGGAAAGAGTTTTTTCTGAGGTGCTTGGGAGGTGAAGAACATATTGGTTGATGCAGCTTGTTCATAAACAAAGGAAAATTCAGAGAGTTTAATCGAATTATATTATTCTAAACAAAGGCTTTAGGTAGAAAGGTAAACACAATAGACCTATTATTGATCACATCAGACACAACCCTGTCTGCTCCCGATGGTAACAGTGATTATAGCCTAATGGTATTTGTACCGAGATGACATGGTTCTGTCAGGTTGGTCTGTCTAATGCTGGGCCCAGTTTGGAACACAGATCCAAGAGCACGACTCTAAAGAATCTAAATCGAAGTGTTAGCCAGTCATCATTATGGTCCCTCATGGACACTCTGTAATCCTTCCAATTGTGTTGTACTCTGTAGTGCCCATGCAGCATTACGCACAAGTGTCACACAGTATTAATATTTACAGCAATCATACAGAGTACTTCATACCTTGCCAAAATGATCGCTTCAGTCAGTGGTCCCCCCCCCCAGGGAGATCATTGGAAGATGGAGGTTTGACAGGTGAGCACATTTTTTTAGGTTGGTTTTGTTATGCTTGGCTTGCATCATGATTAGGACTGGTGATTGTGCGAGAGCTGTCACTGACTTTATTTCCAGACATTATTAATTTACACAGTCCATATGTGCAGGTGGTGTAGATGTGCTAGGTCGAGTTGAGGTGAGAAGGCGGATCTGTTTGAGCACCACTACGGTGTCTCAGTGCGCTCAGTGTCCGAGCATTCACTCTGGCCCTCTCCACAGTGCTCCGGGGGGGCTGATGAAATATTTAGTGGACATAGATTTGAGATTTGAGTTGGCACTTGGTTTATATATATATATATATATATATACATACATTTTTTTTTACAATTGAAAGGTGCAGTATGGAATAGTTATTGCTCACTAATGTGAGCACAAGTAACACTGTTGGTTTGAATGTTAACATGTGATATGATGTAAAATTAAATATGTGAGGCATCATTTATCTATTCCTCTCACATATGAAGTTTCAGCTTTCTCATCCCTCCCACCCAAATCCCTTTCTTTTTCTCTCTCTCTCCCGCTGCTCTCTTCTCTCTCTTTGTCTGCATACAGGAACCTGGGGGGGGTTTCCGCACGTCCGCGGACTAAGAAACGGTTCCCCCACTCAGAGTCTCGACTCCACCGGTTCCTAGTGTTTCTCCTCGGATCGTCCTCTGGAAGCAATATTTTGGAAAGGGGGGTGCTGAGCTACTTTTGGGGGGCGTTTGTTGGTTGGAAATTCTAAGGCGGGTTTACACTTAAGATCCACAACAACAGGAGTTTAAACTTTAAACTACTTGCAAAAAACTGTGGTCTGCAACATTAAACCCTGCCAGTTTAGCCCACTGCGACTGGACGAGACTGTGTATTTTTTCTCCTTCAGCTACTTGTGGTGCAGCTTCATGCTGCCTTCACGGGAACGGGAAGTCAGAGTATCTTCTGTAAAATTTTACCCACATGGCGTTTACTGTGTAAACTCTGGAAAATTGACGCTCTCTTTCTTGGTGGAAAAGTGTTTATTTCTCTGAGGAATACACCGTGAACGTCTTGTTATCGCAGTGGTTACACATTTAAAAGAGGGATATCTGCTGTCGGACTAACCCTGAAAGCAGCGCTGCGACACCAGCGAGTAACGTGGACCCCCCTTGCGCTGTGAGTTGCAGACAGTTTGTGACAAAGCGGACATATACTGTTGTTTCAGTAAGCTATAAAAATGTAACGTCAAAAACTGAAGCCCTGACTCTGTTGGGGATTGTAAGCGGCACTTTATCAGAATTGCTGAAGTTTTAACGGAGTCGGAGATTTCTGCCTGATAACATGTGCTGTCGGTTAGTTTCGTTTTTCCCCGACATGAGCACCTCCTCGTCTCATTCAGTTTTGTCTGTTAGACGGCGAGGGGATACTTCCAGCGAATTAGTAACATAATGCAGTATAGGGCATGTAGTAAAATATTTTGAATTCTCTTTAAATACGCTAATGACGTAATGTCTCCCATTACGACTTTTTTTCTTTACATGTCAGAGAACTCAGATATGTGGGAGAGATTCTGAATGTGCAGAAAGTTGAACATGAGCAGATAAGTTATTAACAGATGAGCTAATTAAGTCTAGTCAATAACTAAATTAAAACATTAATTTATTACTGAGATGAAAAGGGGCCACAAACACATTTAAATAGGTTACTTCCCCTCAAAAGAGGAGGTAAGACTTAATCATGTGTGTTGACTCAGCAGGGATGATATTAAATAAGTTGATCTACAGGAGAAAAATATTTAAAAGCCGTGAGAATGCCTGAGAGCCTCACTACATTATATTCTATTATAATTATATATTTTGAATTGTCACCTGCCACCTGAATTTTTAGACATTTACACCATAAATTGGTGCAGAAAAGGCAGAAATTGGAGGAGAAATTTTCACCAGAATGCAGGAAATTAAGTGTATAATGCTCAAAATCTTCTGGTGGAGGACCCCCATACCCCCCACTTATTTAGTGCCCCATCCAAGAAACCAGTCTCTGGCTTCACACACAGTTTCTGGGAGGAACAGTCACTTATTAGTTAAATATAATTACTTTTCACATGGCTTTTGTGTATGCTTTTGTTACCTTTTCCATGTTTTTAATACATAAATAGTAACAATTAAAAAAATCAAAAATATTCAGGGCAAATAGCAAATATCTTTTTTGATGGGGGGGCAGTAAGGGACCTGGATAATGGATAGGGGGGCGCTGGCCCAAAAAAGGTTGATAACCACTACTGTACACCTTCTTGTCTTCCCCACAACCCTTCATCCATCACAACTCGACCTCTACCCCTCATCCCTCGAGCCTCTCCCCCATCACTCAAAAAAATAGCTCTTTGAATGAACATAAATAAATCATGGAAAGGATTTCCACACGATTAACTTGCTTTATTTCAGCATTATGCAATTCTGTTATTCAAATTTAATGCACTTGCGTTGGGTCAACTTAAATTATTAAGGTTGATTCTACTTATTTACTATGGTTGGGCCCAGCTTAAATTAATAGTGTCAGCCCAACTAATTTGCAATGTTTTGGACCAACTAATTTACTTAATTTGCATCCAACTTAATTAAATATAGTTCAATCCAACTTATTTTACAGTAGTACAATTACACTAGTAAATAAAGTTGGCCCAACAAAAGTGCTTAATGCTGAAAGAAAGCCATTTAATCACGTGGAAATCCTTTCCATGATTTAATTTCATTAATACAAAGAATAGCTTTTGAGTGTTAATAAATTAAAACTTTTCAACAAAGTCTACCGGTTGGCATCAAGGGTGGAAACAACACAAAATAAATGGAAAAAGGTATAATCAAACTGTATTTCCAAAACTATAATGTGCATTGTTTTACACTGGCAGTGCAGTTGCTTGTTCACAACACAACAAGGAAAAATATCTCATGTCTGTTATGTGAAACTGATAAACTGAAGATCCTAGGAAATGGGCCCTCTTACTCACATACCCCTTGATCATTTCACATTACTCTTAACATTTGCATTTTGTAAATCTTGGTGAAATAAAAAATATTTACCAAAGTTAGAACATTTGTTTACAAATATATTTAAAATGTTTACATTGAAAAGTCGCTAGGGACATCTTTAAACAAGGGTAGCTCAGGTTCAGCGTGTAGACAAGACCCAGCAACATCACCACAGCAAAAGCTACATTGCCCAACTCACTCATCACTTCCACCCCCTCCAGGACAATCCCAACATCCGCAGGGTCATCGCCAGGCTCTGTACCTTCTTGTCGAATGAGAAAGATTCCAAATATTGTCTCCGCTATGGCCATTTCATGATGTTCATTGCATCAATATTTATAGCACACAATCTTTACAGTATTTCTGTAAAACGGCTATCACTAACTTAATCCATATTTATAATATAATAATGCAAATGTAATCAAATAACAACCTATTGACATTAGAACTGTTTTGCTGGAGTCATGGTGAAATACTTCAACAACTCTGTTGTCTGTCTGTTGTAATCATGAGCTCACTGTTAGTTATTCCATCCGAATAAAGTAAATTGTCTCATTAAAGGAAAAAGAAGGAGTTAAAGTATGGCGCGTGCATGTGTGTGTGCGTGCATGCGTGTGTGTGTGTTATTGTCTGAGAGACAGACAAGGAGAAAGGCTGAATCCCAAACAGGCACCCTACCCCCTGGCCCTGTCTACTCCCCCTCCATTTGCACATTTGCTTGTAGGTTTGCCACATGGAGTCTCATTCCAAACCAGTCAGACTTATGGGTGAGTGGGTTATGAAGAACTCCATAGCGAGTCAATACACAAACCACACTTCTTCCAGGTGCAGAACCTGTCTTGTTCCCGGGATGGAGGAAATGCCACGACAGTGCATGGTGCGGTTATTTCCAAAAAGATCAGTAACAAGTTACTTTAGCTCAAACAGACATTTAATAGACTGTTTATGTATAAAAGAATTAAATTATGAAAAATCACATTCAATAAAACTGATGTGGCCAAAGATTTTTTATGTGGGAGTGAGTTTTATTTAAGTATCCTAATAATTTCCCTTTCACAAACTTACGTTTCCATCTGAGAAAGGCGGGGATGTCCCAAAAGTCGTCGGTGTGTTTATACCCTCCCCCTTATTTAAGTGAACCTCCACAGCAGCATGCGACTCGATTTGGAATGACAATTGGTAGTAAAGTTTTAGTAGGTAGGGGACAGTTTTGGGATTACGCCACAGTATGGTGCGTGTCACTAAGTAAGTGAGAGAAGAAGAAGAAGAGATTTATAATGGCCTTATCTTAATCTAATTTTAAATCTAATGGGCACACACAGGAAACCCAATACTCTCCACTCTGATAATCTCCATAGTGAACACAGGTAAATTAACATACCGGGTATTCCTTCACCAGCTTCTCTGGACTTCTCTTCTGACTTAGAAAGTGTCAATCTGAATATACAGATTAGAGAGGAAAGAAAAACTAGGAACAAGTATCACGATAAACACAGTGGCCAAATACCTGCCATCTCCATTTAAGACAGCTTTGAGTGCCTTATTTCAGGCCTATTTATAGTATACAGTTCCGTCAGTGCTTCAAAACGGCTTTCCAACAGATTCCAGGGCATGCGCCCTCATCAGGTTTGCAGAGTGAACATCATACTCGGAGAAGAACTGCAAATGGATTGTTGTGATTCTATTGAACTCTGCACTCACCTACAAAAAACAAAACAAAGGGTAGACAAAACTCAATTAGGCTAATTAAGCTATCACCTTTTTGGTACACATTTGAAACAACAGTTTGAAACAACAGTTCTGCGTAATACATGTATTTATCTATAAATTTGTTTCCTTTGTAAGAAGGCCAGCAATATCAGCCTTTGCTGGTTTCAGTAAATCCTAAGTTTGAGTAACTTCTCAGATTTTGTCAATATGTATTGTGACACATCCAGTGCAGTGGGGATGTTATTTCACACATTCATTCACTGACCTTATGCACATGGAAGAGAGCTGGCCACCTCGTTTTGAAATCAGCTATCGTGGGGGCCTCTCCAACTACCTCTTGCAGTCTGTGTGCAAAGGTCTTGTCCATCATTGCCGCCAACATGTGCTTATTGTTTCTCTTACTTCTGAGAGGAGCACCACTCTTATCTCTTCTACTGTCTCTGCTGTTTCACCAGATGGATAGGAGGGGCAGTAATTCACTTCACTTCAAAACAAACTGGGCAAATAAAGGTTTAGCTGGACCCTAGCATCATAAGCATTTCAACAGTGAAATCAATAAAAGTAGCAAAAACTTACAAATATTCAAATCACAAACTTCATGATGGCCGTTAACCCCCTTCACCAGCAGTCACTCATGTGGTTGGATGGCAGACATGTGACGTCCTGAAAAAGATCAGATAAATTTACAACCATTAAAATATTTAATTTATCCTGAGTAGAGGTGTATCAGTACATGTATTCAAAACTTTTGGTACAGGTCTCTTGAATGCAGCATGGCTACAAAGACATCTTTACAGCAGTGGAATACTTATTTAAAAAGAGAGTGTGTGTTCAGTAAACGACTATTTAAAACGTTTTATGTTTAGCATTTTCCTCCTTGCTGTACATACCAAACTGGAATTTACACATTATACATTTACTCAGCTGATTTGTGTGTACGGTTACACCCCTAATCTGAAAGAAATTATAGTGCAAAAGTTGCAGTACAAAGTAGGAAAGTGCAAATATATAAATCAGAGATGCATCAAGTTACAGAAGTCGATTTAGCAAATTTATTTCTTTTCATATTGGTTGTTTGACACAATACATTTTATGCATTTTCACATCAGCACAAGCAGCAGACTGTTACCATAAGTTCTACTGCCTTTACCGGGGCTCTAAGAGCGACTTACCGGCTGTAAAATAATGTGTGTGACACCTACACACATAGGTCAGGAAAAACGTGGCGCAAATGGTAGAGAAACACAGATTAACTGCAAGCTAACTATCGTCATGTTAGCTAACATGAGTATGTTAGCCAGCAATAACATTAACGGCCTGAGTAACATTATTGCAAACCGTTGTAGGACAGGACTGAAGGTTAGTCAGCTAGACCACTAGGTGGTGCTGCGACATAGACGTTGTTGCCAGGGGAGTTAGGCACTGGGGAAGAAGAAACAGTGGTTCGTTGTAACGCAGAATAGTTGTAACTATAGCTGCACGCCAAGGAGCGAAATAAAACTACTCCATGTGCATACAGAAGTTTCCTGTGAGTTACTACATAAATGGCGACGACGATAAAGTTACGGTGGATGCCTCGAGGGACGAAGCACGAGCAGTAAGATCGCCTAAATCCACAAAACTAGAGCAGTATCCAATTCCCAGAATTGAGGACCTGTTTGCCAGGCTTTCAGGTGGACAGAAATTCACTAAACTAGATCTGAGTCACGCATACCACCAAATCCCATTGGATGAGGAAGCAAAAAGGTATGTCACCATAAACACACACAAGCGCTTGTTTACATACAAAGTGTTACCTTTTGGAGTGTCATCCAGCCCAGCTATTTTTCAGCGAACCATGGAGGGACTGCTGCAGGGCATTCCTGGGGTGGCCATCTTCTTGGATGACATCCTACTGACAGGAAAAGATGACCAAGAGCACCTGCAGACTCTTTCCACAGTGCTAAAGCGGCTACAGGATGCCTGTCTCAGGCTCAAGAGGACCAAGTGCTCGTTCATGGTTGAAGAAGTGATGTTCCTGGGACACAAAGTGGATGCAACAGGACTGCACCCAGTCAATGAGAAGGTACAAGCAATACAAGAGGCACCCACACCTTAAAATGTGACAGAGTTAAAGGCATACTTAGGGCTTTTGAACTATTATAACAAGTTCCGGAAAAATCTGTCTACTGCACTGGCTCCACTGCACAAACTACTGAAGAAAGAGACAAGGTGGCAGTGGGGAGAGGCACAGCAGGCAGCATTTGAAAAGTCAAAAGAAATGATGCAGTTAGCTGAGGTACTGGTGCATTATGACCCAGAGAAGGACATTGTGTTGTCATGTGATGCTTCACCCTATGGCATAGGAGCCGTGCTGTCACATCGCATGTCAGATGGAACTGAAAGACCCATTGGATTTAAATCACGGACCCTCAATGCTGCAGAGAGGAACTACTCTCAACTGGATAAGGAAGGGCTAGCAGTGTTGTTTGGAATAAAACGCTTCCACAAGTACATCTATGGAAGGAAGTTCACTATAGTGACAGACCACAAGCCATTGTTGTCACTTTTCAGTGAGATGAAAGCAGTACCACAAATGGCATCACCCAGGATCCAACGATGGGCTGTAACCTTGAGAGCTTATGAATACACAATAGTGTACAAGGAAGGGAAGTACCACAACAATGCAGACGCCTTGAGTCGCTTGCCGTTACCAGAGGAACCTGACTTGGAGAGGACAGAAGAGAGGGTTCTCATGCTGGAGAGCTCCGACATTACACTGGTAACTGCTGAGCAAGTGAAGACATGGACAGACAAGGATCCATTACTCTCACGAGTGCGGGAAATGGTGCACAGAGGCTGGACATCAGAACTGGAGGGGACAGAATTTTCCCCCTATGCAGTGAGGAAGCATGAACCCAGTATTCAAAATGGGTGTGTGCTTTGGGCGGCGAGAGTCATTATGCAAAAGCCAGGCCAAGAAAATGTGCTTAAGCCGCTCCACCAATGTCACCCAGGAGTTACCAGAATGAAAGCGTTGGCCAGGAAATACGTATGGTGGACAAAGCTCGACAAAGAAGTGGAGGATACTGTCAGGTGTTGTGCAACCTGTCAAGAGCACAAAAATGCTCCTGCACCTGCTCCATTACACCCCTGGGACTGGCCTGACAAGCCCTGGAGTCATCTTCATGTAGATTATGCTGGACCATTTATGGGGAAGGTGTTCTTTGTGCTGATTGATGCGCATTCAAAATGGATGGATGTGTATCCAGTAAACTCTGCTACTTCAGCCACCACCATTGAGTGTTTACGTACCAGTTTCAGTAACCATGGATTGCCTGAGTTGTTGGTGTCTGATAATGGCACATGTTTTGTCAGCACAGAGTTTAAAGACTTTCTGAGTAAAAATGGTATTCGTCATGTGACCTCTGCACCTTACCATGCCTCCAGTAATGGGTTAGCTGAGAGAGGGGTACAGACATTTAAAAGAATGATGAAAAAGTGTCCAGAAGGCACACTGACAGCCAAGGTAGCCAGAGTGTTGTTTAGTTACAGAGTAACTCCTCACACTACAACAGGCCTGTCACCAGCAGAGCTGCTTCTGGGAAGGAAACTACGTTGCACACTGGACTTAATTCATCCAGACCTCCGCCTCAAGGTACAAGAAAAACAAGAAAGACAAATAAGAGATCATGACAGGAAGGCAAGGGGACGCTGGTTGAAACCAGGTGACTCAGTACTGACCCAAAACTTCAGTCTTGGACCCAAGTGGATTCCAGGGATCATAGAGTCAGTGACAGGACCCGTATCCTACAAAGTGCTATTAGGTGATGGGAGAGTCATCCGGAGACATGTGGACCAGATTCATACTCATCATCAGAGACCAGGACAAAGCAGTGAGGGACAACAAGCTGATTCAAATCAGCAAAGCTCAGCTGCCATCCTGGAAGAGACATGGATGGATGTGGGAGAGACGGTGCTTGTCGGGGAGAAGTCGGAGAAGCCAGCAGCTATGGAAGCTGCAGGACAATCAGAGACAGACAAAGGGACTGTGGCACTGGAAAGTCCAGTGAGGAGGCAGTCAAAGGGAAACTAAGTTGCCTAGTTACCTTAAGGATTAACTAAGTAACAGTTAACTAAGTAAGTACTTAATAATGGGGGCACTTGAAAAAAAAATTAATAAATAACAAAACAAAATAATAATAAATTAAGCAGGTGTAAGTTGAACCAAATGTATAAGTAAAGAAGTGTTATCTTGTTCCTGTTTCCCTGTGAGATGCATGGCATTTGCTTAAGGGGGGAGGAATGTTGTAGGACAGGACTGAAGGTTAGTCAGCTAGACCACTAGGTGGTGCTGCGACATAGACGTTGTTGCCAGGGGAGTTAGGCACTGGGGAAGAAGAAACAGTGGTTTGTTGTAATGCAGAATGGTTGTAACTATAGCTGCACGGTTCTATCGCCAAGAAGCGAAATAAAACTACTCCATGTGCATACAGAAGTCTCCTGTGAGTTACTACACAAACATAACAATCAAGCGTGACCAAATATTGCTAAAAATGATGGACAGTCTGCTGATGACTTTATCCACGTCGTTTCATTTGCATTTAGATGGATGAAAACTGATTTTATCTTACCTTTTCCAAATAAACTCCACGCACGAAAGGCAACTAATTCTCAATGCCGTCTTCTCCTGATGCCGTTGCAGGTTATTTAAAATAACGTATTTTCCCAGGCACGCCAGATGGTTTGTCATCTCGTGTGATATTCCGTGAACTCGCTAGTCCATCTTCGGTGCAAGATCAGTCTGGCTATATTGAATCACGTTATCTCAACATGACTGAATTTAACAAATGTTAAGTTTTAGAATTTCATGCTTCTCCTACATGATTTTATTTTAATTATATATAAGGGAAATTATAATGTTCAAATTACATGTTACACTTTTGCTAATGTAATAACCAGCTAATTTCCTTTTTCTGAGTGATCCCTACATCCCTCAGCCCACCCTCTGGGCACTCGATCCGTTCTTTTTTGTACAATCCGTCTCGGCTCCATTATAAGCAAGTTAGTGAATCAGTTTTATTTTGATCTTTAACACATACATAATCAAACTTTTATTGTGTATCAACGGACATAATTAGGTTATGCATATGCACAGAAACTGGACTAGGCCAGAAACGTTATTTTAAAACATTTGGTGAGTTTTGGTACTTTGGAGTTCACTGACAGAGACAGACAAGAGTTTGCGCCACAGCCCGCACATTCTCACGTCACATTCACTTTTATACATCACATTCATTTTATACATCGTGTGTGTGAAATCCAGCATACGTAACCTTTTTGTGTGTAGGCAGCGTTTATACATGAGGCCCCTGGTTTGTTGTTCTGCCCTCCAGGTCACCGCGATGACTGTGTTTTCACCTGAAGCCAACCTAATTCTCGTTTTGCCTGAAGGGCTCCAGCACATAAAACTTGTCCTTACGTGGCGTTTGTGTTGGAGTCTGTGTTGTGCTTGGAGTAGGTTGTTTTATGGTCTTAGTGGACTCCACATTGTTAGCTGCGATGTTGTTGCTGTGTATATGGTACGGATTCATCAGGCAAGAGACTCAGGATCACACATACAAACAACAATCAGTGGATTTCCCAGAAAATCTTCACATATAAATAGGTATACTGGCCATCAGAGGTAACAGAAAAACCCAGCAAGTGGATTGTTTTTATGTGTGGTTACAACCCCTTCACTCACAGGCAATAAAAAAGTGATTCATTTCATTAAAAAACTATATATAGCCCCTTAACTTTTGAGTTTGTAGTTTGCAGTAGTGTTGTAGTGGGCTGCATTATATTGAGAGGTTTTTTTAATGTTTGGTCCACCCCATTTACAAACATGAGAGGGGGAAAATAATAGAAAACACCTTTTTACATGGAGGAAGAAGGGAAAATATGTTGCTGAACCACTTAACTGAATTGCATTAGATTGTTTAGGTGTACCTAATAAAGTGGTCATGGAGTGTTTATTCATTGAGACAACATAAATGTGTCAATCATCAGAGATTTTATCCCATTTAGACCATGGTAGCTATCCCTTTAAAATCTACATTGTGGACTAGGGCTGCACGATTTGGAGAAAAAGTCATATTGCGATTATTGTGGACAACACTGCAATTTGCAATTGTGATAAAATGGAACAAATAGTACTATGAGTCTACTTGCTTGATTATCAAGGAAAATGCACTAAATACTGACATTTCTCAACTCGAAAAAAGTTAAACGAGCATAAGAAGAAATACAGAGTTTTTTACCACCAGTCCAAAAATACTGGTTTTGCCACATGTAAACAGCTTTTTAAATAACTCATCACAGAAAACTCTACGATGACTGGTGCATTGTGGCATGTGGGACTTGTATTTTTTGAACCAGGGACAGATACACGATACACCAGCAGCACCAACACAACCCACGGCATACTTTATGTGAACAAGATTACTGAACAATATTTATAACAATAACTTTAGTTAAAAAGATGTAAAACAGAAGAAGGCTCTAATGGCATCCTGGCTCTGGCTAAATCTACATCTGTCCACTGCAGAGGCTCTATCCAAAACATGGAGGAGGAACTAGTAGAAATGAGTGTATTAGTTTAATAGTATACCATTAAAAAAAAAGTATATTGCTCAGTTAATAGTATACTGTTAGTATAATGTTATATTAATTGCCATATTCATTATAATTTCATATCGGCCTAATAGAATACTTTTTTACCTCTAGTTTAATATTAAATCCAGTTAAAGCTGTTTCATTTCTGTGGGTTGTTTTTATTCATTAAATCCTTGTGCAAGAAAAATGGCTCTACATTGGTCTTGAATTTATATCATCTAATCTAACTTGCCAATAATCATATTGTTCAACATTTGAAAGTTTGCTATAGTACATCAAACTTTATTTTAATGTTACGCCCCATCGAGCCTGTGATTGGCCAGTTGAGGAATAGTGACACTGACAAGCACATTTTTGAAAAGTTGAACATGTTGAACAACAAAAAGGCACCGATACAGCCAACGTTAAATGGCTGCTTAGGTAAACACAAACCTTCCTTATCTTCTCCCTGTTTTCTTCTCTTTCCGCTTCAGCTGCCTGCAACGCATCTCTGTTTCTGTCACCGGCATTTCTTTGTAAACACAGGGGTTTACAGTGCATTGTCTTTAACGTAACTTGCACTCTGCTCATAAATCAGTTTTCTGGTTTGTACACATCTGTTTTTAAGGGCATATGCGAGAGCCTGGTGTGGGCATGGATAATGAGCAGACTACAGTGCACACAGAGACAAGAGTATCACACCCACAGCACACTTTCTTTTGTTTAATTAAATCGCACCTTTTTGAGGTTATGTAATCGCACAGGATGACATCGCGATTAAAATTGAGATTAGATTAATCGACTAGCCCTTTTGTGGACAATCTTGCAAATTAATCAGCAGGTCTGCTGCACAGCAATATTGGATTAACTGGACTGTTGCATCAATGTGATGAAGTGTCTTGATCTGTCTGTTAGGCATTCATATCATGTCATTTTACCTATAAACTGTTTCACAATTGAATTTGAGATAAAAATATATCCCAGTAGGTGAAAATAAAATAAAATAAAAACACACGTATGATTTAACACACACCCATCATCCTATACAGTAGAGAGGATTAGATTTTTTTGTCTGTGTTTCTTGTCCTGGTTCCCAGTCAAAGACATGAGCCAGCAAGTGGAGTGCTTACATAATGCTGTGGAGGTAGCTACAGTAAGTGCAGAGATGGTGTGTTTCTTTCTGTGCTGTGTATGTGTAGACGTCAGGTGACTAAATAAGGCAGCACGACAGCTGCTTTAGAGCACCAAGAGCCAAACATGCTTCATCCCCCATCTGTGTCTGTTTATGCACCCTCTTTCTATTCTTCTTTCACCTTTTTAATCTCTTTCTCCCTCTGTCTCTCTGTCCTCCTCTGTCAGCACATTTTCCCCGCTCTATTGCCATACTGAATTGATAATATTTGTTGAGCTTGAAGGCGGATTTTGGTAGCTGCTCATGCAGACATGAGACTCAGTGTATGCTCTGCTAAACTGCATACTCCAGTGGAGCAGGTAGAAAATGGGTGTTGTGGTTGTTACAGCCTGTTGCCGCTAAAATATCTGTTATATATAGTGTAACTTCTACCACTGAATGCCAAAATGCCAATATGCAATGTAAATTTTCAGCATCCCTAATGTACAGTATAATGGAGTCTTTTTGTTGGTTGTTCTTAAAAAGTCATATAAATGATGTACAGTTCATGGAACTACTGTAAATGCCAGTGCAGGTTGGAAATGGAAATGTTGCTGAGTCAGGAACTTGTTCAGCTGTCACAGTAATCAATTAAACAGATGCTCCGATCCAGTCTTGTTATGTTTAGATTAGTCCTGGTAAGCTAGTTGGATGGGCTGCTGTGTTAACATTCATTCAGTGTGATAAAGAGTGGTGACAGCGTTGAACAGAAGGTACGGAGTTGTCTTTGCTAGATGTGTGTTACTGAAAAGGAGAAAACTAATGAGGTCTTTCTTCAACTTCCTTAATGTTGTCTTCACTCTTAACGCTCTCCACCAGCATCAGAACTTGTGGAAGATAACACAAGTAGCCACATAGTATCTCTGTAGCCATGGCACTTACAAATGTGCAGGGACACTTTTGAGGGGGTGCACATTAGCTATAGCATAGCTAATTAGCTATAGCATAGCTAATGTGCTACAGCATAACCTTAACACACATCATTAAATCAAGCTTAAGGTCTCATCACAGGCCCTGGAGCTAAGCAAAATACAGTTCCACATGGATTGTGGTTGACTAAGAGTTGGAATAGTGCGTGAAATACTGTACCAACGGTACAGTAAACACTTAAAAAAGCCCAGAACCTTAATTTTAACTCTAATTTCATTCTAAAGTTAAAAAAAAAAAAAATCACATTCAAATTTGAATCTTTGTCTAGAATTTCATTGTGTGCCTATTTTGATTTTCAATTAATTTGTTTTGACTTGGAGGTTTAGTAAAAGCATGGTAATTTACCATGTATGACTATGAAAAAATCTGCTTATCTCATCACGTTTATTTTAATTGTGTCTATTGAATTAGTCATTTATATTAAAGCATAACAGCAGGTATAATATATTAGGCAGAAACTATTCTTTATTGTAAAATCTACCACAATGTCTACCACTGTGGTGCAAATGTAGGGACGTTGATCCACTGTACCACTATCCTGCTGTAGGACTCATGAAGGACACATGTACTGTATGAGTGATGTGGTTTCTGTAATATCTTATATGGGATACACAGAAGCACGTGGGACAAAATTGAAACTACTGTCTAATGATTTAAATACATTCTGACCACAACAGATTCATACACTTCATATTCTGATCAATATTTTTCCCTACAATCCTCGTGATCAGTTAGATAATATCTCATTGTGTTTCACATGGAACAATAATTCTCCTCTTATCATAAGCGTGTCCCCCCAAGGTTGAAATGAAACCCTTTAGCTTAGAAAATCATATTTACTGTCCACTATTTGCAGCTTGACTCCAGGACACCTCTTGCAAAACTGAATTCAACTCAGTGGACTATATCAGATGATAATCCCTCCCTTGCTAGCTACCCGCTGCTGTCAGGCTCAAGAGGCACAACCATAAGTGGCAAAAAAGTATTGAAGGCTGTCAAACAGTGCAGAAAGGAATAAAATAGGAATCACATGATAATATGGCATAAAATCTCATCACTGAAGGATATATACAGGACTGATAGCTATGGCCTCTATAAATCCATTTGTTTATTTTCTTCACCCAGTTGCATATCAGTGCGGTCAGGAGTCTACCGTATCCCTGCATTTGCTGGACAAAAAAAAATACACACAATAACACAATGAAAGGCTAGTCCGTGAGGGGATGAACACAGATACAGTAGCTACACAACCACTCACACTAATGGCAATGTAAAGCCTGCTGCCTCACACCCACCTGAAGAGCTTGTGTTTGGACGAGAGAGAGGAGGATGAGGCCCATCCAAATACTGAGTGAACGTGCAATGTCTACACATTGCTGGAGCTAGGTGATATACAGGTGACCAGTCATCCCAAAGCCATGTTTGCAAAGGTCTCAAGGGGATGTACTGATGAAAGAGACCAGCTGTCAACAGGATACTCCGGGTTAATGCCCTGTACCATGACACAGAATCTCTACCAGCTCCAGTGATTACTGAAACCTACAAAGACTAGACAGTCCACACATAACAACTATTTTCACCAACATACACTAATTGTTTAGTCTTGGCAGCCAGGAGGTAGCACACTAATGCCAGAATAAGTGCAGAAACAACACAATGGGCGATAGGTTATTATTAATGTTCCGTCACTGGTCAACCTCTGAAATGGTGTGAAGACACACACTCATTAAATAGAGTTTGCCTTGCTAATTTACACTGCAATATGCACAGAAAAGTGAATGAATTTTTGGAGGGACAGTGAGACCCTCCCAGTGGCAGTGGCAGCTATTGGCACGGTGTGGCAGCTAGTGCCGTTCTTGTTATCCTCATTGAGATAGGATCTCTATCCGCGTGAGTAATTTGAGGTGGAGGACCAAGACTCTTTTAAAACATCACAAAGTTATGTGAGTGTGTTGAGTTTTTCTATGACATTAAATATTTGTCCCCACTTGTAAATTTGGCAAATGTAATACATTAAGTTATTCATTTTATAGCTGTCATCTGTCAGTTATACACTTTAAGTTAATTTAATAATTTGTCAATGCCCAGCAAGCTATTTATATGCAGGTTTGACAGCTTATAGCCTGCTTATAGCTTATAATGGATTTGTCCAAAAATTTTGTAATTTGCAAAAAACCCCCAAAATGGCAACAATACTGTAATACTGCTGCTGAGCCACAAAAAGTCACCACAGGGGAAATAACTTCACCGCGACAGCCCTAATAATGCATGTTTTGGCGCTTTCGTGGCACACAATAGACACATAATAAGTCATTTGAGAAGTATCTCTTTCAGACTTTCATTTTATTTTAGCTAAAAAAAAATATCTGTACGGTATATTACGGATTGTGTGTGCAACTACCTAAGATCCAGAACAATACAAGCCAGACTACTGCCTGATGTGGTGAGGCAGATCGGATCACATTCTGATCACGATGCACTTGCTGCTCGTGTTCTCCCAGTTCATATGTTTTTTCTGGATTTATTCTTTGTTTCATGTGGACTGGATTTTGTATTTTGATTTTTGTCCGCTCCCTATCGGATATGTTTGCTTGTGTTGACCTCCTTCTGCCTTATCACCTCTCAAGTCTTTGCCCCAGTTGACATTAAATCACTGAACTGAACCTGCTCTGCCTCCATTGACTGCATATGGGCCCATTGCCTTGTGTTCCTGTGTTCCACATTTGGCTGTACATGATAGGATGAACTAGCCAGTAAGGGCACGGGACCTCTTTCAGAGGATCTAAAAGGTCCTCCTCCTTCGAAGGATTATACTTTGCCATTACAAATTCAACAGATGTAAAGAACAGACTGCTTGTTTATACACTCACGGAGAAAACCATTCTCTCTAGACCCAGGCTTCTGAATGTGACAACAGATGGTTGAGGAGTTAGTGGCTCTTTCTAAGATGGACTTACAGTTGTTCCTGGAGACACCTGACAACTGTGAGGCTAGCATCTTGGCTGCTAGCCACTGGCCTGATTCCCATCTTATTATTACTTGCTAAACAGTTAATGGGAGATGGAAACACTTTTGTCGAATAAGTTCTGATATAGCACACTTGTAACTCATGTCTGATCAGCTGTTTCCGCTATCAGCGATATTCCCATAATGTGCGGAGAAATGGCAGGTAACAGCTTGCCCGCTTGAAACACATTCCTGAGGACCTCACTCGATCTTTCTAAGATCAATGGCCCTCAGTTCCATGCAACTGGTTTTGTTTGTGGTTTGGAACCCATACACCTTGTTTATACAGCCATGTGTAACGTCAATTACTGACGTAACTACGCTTGCCATAGCCGGGTTTATTTGCTCCAAACCAGCTAATGGAAATGCACATATTTCGCATTTACTTTTTTTTCTTTTTTGCGACATTTCAAAAGTCTGCTTAAAATTTGCATGAAAATTGGATGGAAACATGGCTAGTGACTGGAAGGAGTACAGTGTTACAGCACATTGCATGAGTTTCAGTAGTTTTTCTTGAATATTGTTTCTCCTGGGGTCTATTCCAGAAACTATTTTTTTTGAGTTGATGAACCCTGAGAGTTTTCATTTACAGAAAAGCCAATCACACTCAGTTCCCCTTCGAGGGAACTCGAACTGCGTCGGTGACGACACTATGGGAACGCCTCTGGGCGTGGCAGGGCTGAACTATGAATGAAACTACTCCAATCCTATTGGTATTACTAGAACGGTAGTGTGTGACGGCGTAAACGGAGGGGATATATAAGCACGCTGGCACATAGGACACATTAGCTTCTTTCTATTCAGCAGGCACTCTGGCTATGTTTGGAAGCTCCATCATCCTACCTGAAGTTGAGATGAAGCAGATCATGTCGAAGCGATTCCGACAGTGTGAGCATTTCATCACGGAAGGTGATACCCATGGGATGTCGCACGCTCAGGCAGCTCTAGAGGGGGCTGCCTGCGACCATTGCAAGGCCCTGCCCCTGAGGGTGCTGAGGTCTCGAGCAGCTCTTTTTCTAGAGTATGGTCGGATGCGCTGCCCCCGTGGCACTGGCCCCGCGGTCGCTGAGGCGTTGCCGCGGCTCCGATCCTGGGTATCGCAACGCGAGATCGCCGAGGGTGCTGGAACGGCTGAGGCCTTTTTCCGGTCCTCGTCCGCGGAATCTTCCTCCCCTTGTCCCCGATCAGGAGTCCGTTTCTCGGTTTCTCCCACTCGAGGGGTGAGTCCAGAGAGGCTTGCACGATCTGGCTCTGAGGAGCTAGATGTGCTTAGCATGGAGAATGACTTCGGGGAAACGGAACGTTATCAGCCCTCGCCAGGATATGAGGAGTATTTTTGTACCCGCTAGGGCTGGATGCCATGGTGCAGACGTGGCCGAGGCTGAGACCCGTGACTCGTTCCAGGGTTCCCACCTGGGACCTGGCAGTGGTTCTCGAAGCGCTGGCTGAGGCCCCCATCGAACCCCTGGAGTCGGCTGAGGCCAAGCACCTGACCCTTAAGATGACCTTTCTCCTCACTATCACCTCTCTGAGGAGGGTGGGGGATCTCCAGGCACTTTCGGTTTCTCCCTGATGCCTGGAGTTTGCCCCGGGGAGGGTCAGGGCCATCCTGCACCCTTGTCCAGGTTATGTCCCTAAGGTTCTGGCCAGACTGGCAGGGTCCACGGTGCTGCAGGCATTTCATCCCCCACCTCATGTGACGGCGGAGGATGGGAGACTTCATCTGCTCTGCTCTGTCAGAGCACTGAGTATTTACACTCTGAGGTCTTCCCGTGTTTTGGGTCCCCCAAGGCTGGGCTCCCCGCTTCTAAACACACCATCAGCAACTTTATCGTTCAGACTATTTCCCTGGCCTATCAGGTGCGCGGTTTGCCTTCACCTATGGCTGTAAGGGCGCACTCTACTCAGGGCATGGCGGCTTCTAGGGCCCTTCTCGCAGGGGCGTCACTCCAGGATTTGTGTGACGCGGCTGGCTGGGCCACCCCTCACACTTTTATCCGGTTTTACAGTGTGGACCTTCCTTCTGCACCTGGCACCCGTGCGCTTACTTCCCATACTGTCGTCACCGACGCAGTTCGAGTTCCCTCAAAGGGGAATGTCTCGGGTTACCTATGTAACCCTTGTTCCCTACCTAGAACTACCGTTCTAGTAACACCAATAGGATTGGAGTAGTTTCATTCATAATAATAATAATAATAATCCTTATTTGTAGAGCACTTTTCAAAAACAAGTTACAAAGTGCTTTAACAAGTGTAAAGAATAATACAAAAAAAGATAAGAGCATGAAAATTTAATATAAAATTAGTAAAATACAATAAAATAAAAGGGATAAAATAAAGTCAAATAAGATCGGGAAAAGCTCTCCTATAAAAGTATGTTTTAAGAAGGGACTTAAAAGAGTTCACTGACTCAGCCGACCTGATTTCCTCGGGCAGGCTGTTCCAGAGCCTCGGGGCCCTGACAGCAAACGCTCTGTCCCCTTTAGTTTTCAGTCGAGACTCTGGAACAGACAACAGACCTCTGCCCGAGGATCTCAAGGTACGTGCTGGTGCGTATGGGACTAAAAGGTCAGAAATATAACAAGGCGAGAGGCCATGAAGAGCTTTAAAAGTGATCAATAGAATTTTAAAGTCAATTCTAAAACATACTGGGAGCCAGTGTAATGAAGCTAAAATAGGAGTAATGTGGTCATATTTCTTTGTTCTGGTAAAAAGCCTGGCAGCTGAGTTCTGGACAGTCTGGAGTCGATCAATAGATTTTTGGGTTAAACAGGTGACAAGGCTGTTGCAATAATCCAGGCGTGATGA
>NC_060169.1:22151888-22172052 GCF_021292245.1 Micropterus dolomieu
TTAAAATTTTTCCTATACACGCTCACTAGCCCACCACCACGACCACTGACCCTCGGTTGACTAAAGCAATCATATTGAGGCGGACACAGTTCAGCTAGCTGGCTATAGTCATTCATTTGCAACCAGGATTCAGTTAAAAACATAAAATCTAGATTTGCAGACAAGATAAAATCATTTAAGATAAAAGTCTTACTTGAAAGTGATCTCACATTGAAGAGAGCCATTTTAAATGAGTTTGTTCTGGGTGCTGGAGTTGGTGCAGTTGTCCTAATCCTTAAGAGATTACTAATATTTCTGTGTGGGATGTGCACATTTCGGTTTACTGGTCTATGCGTCATGATGACAGGAATAGAAGTCTGTGGAACAGCGCTGGGAGCAGACGGCTTTACATGCCAGCAGGTGGAGATGGTTGTTTGTGGCAGTGAGGCAGAGATCTGTTCAGTGAGCGGTGGTGTGTCCAGGTGTGCTGCATGAATGATTAGTCATAGTTCAGCCCTGCCACGCCCAGAGGCGTTCCCATAGTGTCGTCACCGACGCAGTGTCTCGTTCCCCTTCTCGGGGAACAAGGGTTACATACATAACCCGAGACGTTCATTTAACTCTAAGTATGTTCACATTGAGTTAAGTTTGTGAATGGTAAATGAAAAAAGCCATCATCAATGGAGCTCCAAAATTATTATTCACTGTGGCAACAGGTATGTGGATGTAGAGATATTAATACATGAATATACGGACATTATAAACATTTTTATTATGTTATATTATTAAGTTTTATTCAGTATTAAACATTTATTTTTAATTAATAAATAATTTACCAGACTTAGATTTCCATAATGTACATTAAATTTCAGCTTTAATCTGAAGGGTCAGAAACTGAAGATGAAAGATACAGTAAAAGATTGGAAAAATATATAGATCAAAGACAGAGGGACATGATTGTAAGCTCACATTCCAATCCAATCTGTTTGGATCTTGGCTCAACAGCATTCAGTGGCTTTATTTCAGATACTTCAACAAATGTAGTGAATGTAAACAAAGTCACTGAAATGCTGTGAAAACTGTGAATGGTCAGATTATATGCAACCTATTTAAACCTCACTTTCTAATTACATTCTGCAGTTACACCATGATCCTGCTCACAAAAAAATATTAAAGAGGTCCTATTATGCTTTTTCCCCTCTCCTTTATTGAGTTATATTCATTTATTATATTTTTTGTGCATGTAATAGGTTTGCAAAGTGAAAAAGCCCAACGTCCACCCCAAAGGGAGTTCCCATCTCCCAATGAAAACACTGCTCTGAACTGCCTGACAACCGCTGGTTTGTAGTCCAGCCGTTTCCCTTTCAGCCCTGTGACGACACATGGATGAAAGCAAAATGCGCGTCACAATGCTCGCTAACCGGCTAGTCCGACGTGCCCTCAAAAGCACCGGTGGAAAAACACTGAGCTGCAGCACACACCTCTATTCTCCCTTCCAAACACTAGCTACCTTCCAGGCAGTCGATGGACATAAAATTGTTACTGTGATGTAGAGACAGAGGTCAGTTAAAACTTTATGGATGAAAGATACATTTGTTACAGCTGAATAACTCACCACTCTGAAACTCTTGCTCCAGTCCATGTTGCTAATCTGATAAAGGGAACATGTACAGCTGAACCGAAGCCGTGTTTACCGGCTTCTCACAACCCACCCTTGCTTCTGATTGGCTAGCAGACTTTAACTAGGAACTGCTCATGTGCAACTCCCAACAAAGATCATGTAGAGGCAAGATGTACCACTTCATAGCTAAAACGAAGCATTCAATACACAGGGTGAAAAGAGGAGCTACAGCAATGTGCAGTATAACAAAAATATGCTGTTTTTTGAAAATGAAACCATGTAAACCTGTTCTGGTACAATTCCTAAATAAGATTTTTAACCTGAAAATGAGCATAATATGAGCTCTTTAACATATAGTCTTCAGTATTATAAAAAATTATGTTCCATCAGTGCAACCAATGACATTGTGAGTGATAGAGATAGTTATTCATTGATCCTCCCTGTCTTAAAGGTTGTGAAATATTTATTGGGATCTATTGACAGAAATGCAAAGGGAAGGGAGGGGTGAGCGGTGCATTCACGTGGTGTTGCAATAATCATAATCTTTTTTCCTCCTTAAATCTTCATTGCAAAAAGACAAATAAAGTGTACATAGGAGATAAAGATGCCTTTGATTCGTGCAAAATCACGCATTGCATATACATATTTTGCAAACATGTCATTTGTAATATTGTTAGTTTCCTGTCCATGTTGATTGAACTAGATGTCTGCGTGTTCTTTATATGCTCTGATAATGCTAATCCAACACTTCTTTGTAGTAGCGTCCATGTTGATTCCACATTCTGACTTCAGAGCACATGAACACACACTGAAGTTGGAAGAACAACTTCACAACTCGGGAAATGGGACCATCTGAGGAACATGTGAATGTCCCATGAGGTGCTGGTTGCAATTTGCAACCCTCACCACTAGATGGCACTGAACCTTTAAGCTTTACACTGATATTTATAATTTAAACTAAGATTACACATTATATGCAATAAACATTTTAGTGGAACTGTTCTAAAATACTGACAGCTGTTTTGTATGAGTCACGGTATAAAAAAAAAAAAAATGGACATGCAGAGGTTTTGTTCTGAGCTGGTGACTTGACGCTGTGTAATATCTGAATGTGAGGGCAAAAAACAGAAAAGAAATTACTAAAAAAGCAGTAACATCAGATAGTCCTGAGTAACAAACTAATATCCAATGAGGATTTTGATTCGGACATACAGTAAACTTTAAGCAACAATGTATGCTTTTATCCTCAAATTGTCATCACCTCCTGACCCAGATTAGAGCAGATCTGGTTCGATTTGGTCCACTCAGATGACACGCCCAAATCATTTAAAAGTGTCTCTAAAGTCTTAAATTATGTCCCCGCTTTTAGTGAACAGATTCTCATTTCCCAATCGAGTTTCAAATTAGTGTTGCTGCTAGGGCTGAAATGATTCATCTATTAAATCGATTAATTTGATTACTAAAAAGCTTTGTTTAATCCATATAACTTTATAGTGTACTGTTTTGCACTGACATTTATTACTGTAGCGCTTACGTTGTGATCAAGTGAACATGACATGACATGACAGGAAGAGAGAGAAAATAGCAAGGGACAAAGAAGAAAGTGTCCAAAGAATGGGATTAATTCAAGCTAAAAGAAAACAGCAACTCTGTAATTTTACAGTCCACCGTAAAACAAAACTTATGTAGCCTACCGCAACAGCATGACGGGTGTGCCGCCAAGCAAAACTACTTGATGAATTGATGAAATAATCTGTAGAAACTTCAATTACTAAAAACATCGTTAGCCGCAGCCCTAGTTGCTGTAGATACTAGTTCTCATATTCCCCAAGTAATAAGGGAGGCAAATAAGGGCAGACAGGGTGCTCAGGCTAAGGCTTCGATCATTGTACTAATAGGTGTTAGATGAAGGACTGCAGACTTTATCAAGAGAAGCTAAAATCAAAGAATAAGGCGAAAAAGGAACAAACTGTAAGAGGAGATAAGAGGCCTGTCTTTGGCCGAAATGTAATTCCAGGGATAGAGGTTTGATAAAGCACCAGAGAACATCGCTGCTGGGCGGCAAGGGGAAAGGACATACATTTATAAGTCTCTGTATGTCTCCGTCTCTTCAGATTTCATTATGGTGGACTGCCACACTATCACAAAACCCATGATCTGACACCTGTGTGGGTGTGTGTAGGTCATTATAACCTCTACAGATTCCTGTGTATAACACCTGACACCCACATGGTGCATGTGTGCCCATACACATATACACACAGAGGCACCAACATTTCTGGAAGGTGGTGGAACTGACTTTACACAGAAATCCCCAATCTAAAGTTACTTATCAGAACTGCCATGTGCTAATACCCTGCCCACCCGGCGGAAGTGTTTGTGTTAGGCCCATTTGACCTAGTCACCTTGACCTAGTCATTTTTCTTCTTTTGTTTTTGGACCTATTAACCCTTCCTCCTATGCTTATCAGCTTTTACCTGTCTCTCCTCTCTCATTTTATTCATCGTAGCGACTATAGATATCCCTGTTGATCGCTCCACCATTTTTGTCCAGACTAAAATATCTCAACAATTACTGGATGGAATGCCTAATGTTGTACAGGTATTCATTGCTCCCTAAGGATGGCTCCTAATGACTTTGGTGATCCCCTGACCTTTCTGGTACACACATTCATGTTCCTAGCAGAAGGAATTTTTCACTTAACACTTTAGTTTAGGGCCAGATACCTGCACACCTAATGACATCACCATCAGCCTCAACTGTAGGCTACTTTGTGTTTAGTGCTAATTAGCAAATGTTAGCATGGTATCAGGTTAAACCATAGACCGTATGTAAAGATGGATGACACATCTCCATTTCCTTCTACTGTACAAAAATGAAACCAAAACATCCAAATACGGACACTGCCATCTTGTACTAGTGAAGTCATTTGGAACCAGTCTGCGCAGTAGTGATAATTGTGGTAACCCCGTTATTCAAGTTCAGCCCATGCACCCGGCTGGTGTACTTAATCGTGAGCAGGATTCAGCTGTCAATCATGACATGAAACCCCCTTTTTATAGCATCAAGCAACTAATTAAAACCAAACTTATAAGCCAGCAACCAGAAGGGTAATCTAGATGTTTTGGCTTCACTTTTGTGTAGCTGCCATTTGTCCATCTTTATGTTAAATTAAGATGATCAACATGGGAAACTTTATGACTGCTAAACATCAGCATATTACCATTGTCATTGTCAGCATGTTAGCATGCTGATGTTAGCATTTAGCTCAAAGCATTGCTGTGCCTAAGTAGACTTTACCCTTGTTTCTCTTTGTCTTTGTTTTATCTTCACCACTGCCCTCAGAGAAGACAAACACAGAATTCACATCATCTTAACTTCTGATTGTATGGTGCAATTGGTTAGGTATTTTATCCCTGGGACAAAGCTGTGCGTGTGCGTGTGTGTGCGCGTGTGTGGTTGGTTCAAAAGTGTTCCCCTAACCCGCTGCCATGTTGAATATCCACCATCATACCCGCACTCGTTTAGACAACCAGAGAGAAAAAACAAGAGCAGAAAGAAGCAAAGACGAGCAAAAAAAGACAGAGCAATAAGACAAAGGAGAGCAGGAGAGCGGAAGACGGGAGGAGACTCAGGAGGCATTTGCCGACAGGAATTCTGAATTTCCATTCCTTGTCATAGACACACAAACACACATACACAAAGAAAGGGGGAGAAAGCGAGAGAGGGAAAATGATTCACCCATGCTGCCAATCGTGGACGAAGCCAAAATGATAATCATGCCCAAATCCCTGCAATGATGCCAAAATCCTTTGCCATTTCCCATTTTAGGCAATTGGCCAATACAATAAGTACATAATAGCATTTCAGTGTTTCCCCAAGATATGTTTTTTTTGGCAGTGTGAAAAGGCCCCTGAAACAGCATTTAGATGTGATACTAAAACTCTCCATTGAAACCAATAATAATGAAATTCTGTGACAGCAAACCACGTGGTGATAAAGTTCTCCTGTTAAATCAACAACTGTCTGCCAAAGATTAAACCCAGAGCAGTGAGGGCTCTAATCTGTGATGATATGAAGAGACAGATGCTGGAGTTCCTTTCCTGATAATGAGTTACAGACTGGCTCACTCTTGTTTACAGTTTTTCACAGTCACTTAAAGCCTCCCCCAACTACTTAATATCTGCCTAATAATGGCCCGACCATATTGACATGGAGGAATATGAGTGTCATGGATGAAATTGTGTTTTGTCCTGTGTTGTGTGTAGCAGACAATCAAAGCAGCCAATGGGCATGGACAAAGATAAATCTATAAAGACTAGCACATCCATCATTTATTCTTTTGTGAGTTTTTGAGACAACTCTGGGCACAAGTTTGATTGTGGCACGTCATGAGTTCAATGATATTGATGAATCATAGCACAGCATGCTGACTACGCTCTAAAAATTGGCAGTACTGCTTTAGTTTGTCCAGTCTGTGGAAAAATGTACCCTTCACTGTCAGGCCTTCCCCATCTATCACCATAAATTCTACACTACATGAGTGCTTATACTTATTTAGCTATTTTCATTTTAATTGTTTAAATGTATTTGTTGTTTAAGCTTCATGGAAAAAAATGCGCATATTAAATGTATGATTCTTTATTTTTTCAACTGCGGCCCACTCTAAAAAAGAGTAAAGAATGTTGGCTGCTGTGGACGCAGTGATGATGGAAATGATGAGAATTGTTGACACATATTGGCCCCACTCTCCATAAGACTGATCACTCTTTGTGATGATATCCCCCCTATAGCTCTCCCTCCTTCCTGGCCACATACTGCCAAGCATAATGTCCTTTTCTTTCGACCAAGATTGTATAGTCTGTATAATGATGATAACTGAGCAGAGTCCAGTGTAATTAAACGAGATTTGCAATTTGAAAACTGAGGGAGAAACAAACTGCATACAGTCAAACAGCACACAGTGTCTGTTGGACTGGTGTTTGACCATTACAAGTAGTATTATGATCTTCTATGGTGTTCTATAACTTAGAACACAGACCTACATACACATACACGCACACACCATATGGTGACTCCAGAATAAGATGTGGTAGTCCATTTTGCCCCCCCCCCCACTCTCTCCCTTACTGCTTTGTGAAAATAATCCTGCACTGGTAGTGGATATCAGGCAGATCAAAGACTAAACTAATGCATCAGTATTTGAGAATTACCTACCTGTTTTCACATTTAAAAAAAGATACTTGCTTTCTTTGGTGGGGACATATACATTCACTGTTACTGAGGGCTTGTTAAATGAGTCTAAAATGAAGAGGGGACTGAAGGCTAAAAAGACTAATAGCGATTGAAAATCATTGTAGCTGGTGATGTTAAACAAACAGACCTCAGAACTGTTTGACAAAACGTTCACCAGCATGTCCACACCCTCAGTGGGGGAAGCAATACCCTGGACCAATGTTTATGTGGACATTTCGAGCAGCTCCAAAGACCCTCCACCGCCCCCATTTTGGTCAGTCAGACTTTTTCCCTGCTTCACCTGCCTACTTACTTACACTCAATTAAAAAGGGCGAAACCAGAGTAAAGTGTGAACAGATGAAACTACAGCATCTCTACAGATCAGTGACATCATACATCAGCAAAAAGTGTTAATGATGTGGTGATCACAAAGACAAATAAAACATTACCCAACCAGAAAGCCTGTATGAATGGAGATGTGAGAAGTCTATCCAGAGCCAAAAAATCTGCCTTTTATTCTGGTAACAAGGAAGCTTACAGCACCAGCAGAGTGAGACTGAAAGCTGGCACCAAAGAGGCAAAGCAAAGACATCAGTAGAGACTGGAAAGAGACCTCAATACCAACAACACCAAAGACAAGTGGGAAGTAATTCAGATGCTCACAGGCTACAAAAGCAGGGACACCCTGAGATTTTGAGTAAAGCTGCTGGGCCTGACAGTATCCCTGGCTGTTTGCTAAAAACAAGTGCCAATCAGCTAGTTCATGTCATTACTGATCAACTAGCTCTTGATGTGGTCCCACCTGCTTTAAGACAGCCACCATCTTTCCGGTACCTAAAACGTCTGCAGTGTCTATTCTGAACGACTACCACCCTGTTGAGGTGCTTTAACAAACTTGTTCTCCTGTACACCCAAGAATGTAATCTCCAACATGGATATAACTCTGTTCACTGTCCGGATTACAAATAACGATGAGACTTCATATGGGTAGAAAACCAACAATCTTGCAGGCATCTTGAGTGGTTCAAAGAGAACAACCTACTGCTCAGCGTCGGCAAAACTGAGGAGCTGATTAGAGCTGGTAGAAGGATACAAAGACAGACACCCCTGTCGACATCAGTGGAGCTGATGTGGAGTAGGTGAACGGCTCTAGGTTCCCAGAGAATCAGCATCATATAGAACCTGTCATGGTCAACTCCACTGTCAGGGTGGGCAGTGTGCTTAGGTTTTAGGACCGAAATGCAGACACTTTACCAACAGGATGAGTTTAAGGATTTATTTAAGAAAAGATAAAGGTGAGCAAACTTACTGTGGTAGGTCCAGATAACGAAATGTGGAAACAGACCAAATAAACAATGTAATCCAAAAGCTGCTAATCCAATAAAGTGGCAAAAATAAATCCACTGACAAAAAATAGAAACAAGAATCCAAAACAGAGAGGCAGGAGTGAAACGTAAATCCTAAAGAAAAATGGCAGTGTTACAGGTGAACGTACAGAGCAGAAAACACACAACATGGTCATCTGATAAAGACTGAACAGAAATGAGGACAATAAATTGAGGGTGATTCCGAATAGTCGAAGATTCGATGATTCAACAGGAGGAGCCTGATCAGCCTGTCAGTGTAACGTGTGTGTGTGCATGTGTATAAAGAGAGAAAGAGCACCAGCTGCGCCGGTGTTGTGCCGACTTGTGGGGGCACGCCCAGCAGTACGTTCGAATCATTGACCACCACTGATGAACCACATAAAGAATATTATAACGTTTTTACAATGTGCATGCAATTCTCGGCGGGCATGCACAACTCCGTACAAGACCGGTGAATAGCAGGCTGTTAGGAAAATCTTTATCAAAGAACGACAGTCACTGGAGTCGCGATCAATGATCTTTTACTTGCAAGGAGTCAATACATGCACTGCAATGAATGCAGAAGTGACTGACGTAAAAAAAGTTTGACAGTCTGCTTTTACACAATTGGTTATACTCATTGTTTTCAATGTTATTACAAGGTAGCGGAATCTTTACCTATGTCACATGTCACTCAGGTACAGACAGGAACTGTTATCTAGCTTTCACCCATAGGCATTTCCTGTCTATCTCTATGCAGAGATGGGGACTTGAGTTAGAGACTCGTACTCGAGTGTGACTTAAGTCACACACACAGTGACTTGAGACTCGACTTGAGACTCGTCCTCAAAAGACTTTAGACTCGACTCCGACTTGAGGTGCGGGACTCGTGAACAATGTTGATTTTTAGGAAACGTCTGATGAGCTTGCCGTTATTCCCTCCCTCGTTACCTATAACCTGCCTATGTAACACGTAGCATCTGCTGCGCACGGCCGCGCTTGAGAGAGGACAACAAACACCGGCAGCTGCTCCGCCATTCAATATAAACTTTGGCTTTAAAACTGAATAAAACAAGACCCAAACAAAGACGCGCTGAACGCAAATAGGTAAGTAACCTGTGGTGAGTAAACATGTTTAGCTCAGCATTGGCCATCTAACGTTAGCTTGCTTCTTGCTGCAGCTACGACCTATGGGAGGTTTGGTCCGACTGTCGTTCGTTATGAAAAGATGAATGAGAGTTTGTTTACATGCCAAACTTGTGGTCGATTAACGTAATCATTACGTCCCGCTGGCTGCCATCACGTTAATTATTACCATTGGCTAGAAAGAGTTTATTGTTGATCATGTAACCTTACAGTTTTATTTAGTTACAACGTTTGAGAGTCTAGTGGTGTGTTGACTTACAGTAGTTTAAGCTGTCAGTGATTACATTGCACATTATGGTTGTGCTCTGTAAGTTAAAAACAGGTTACAGTTTATTGATTTGAGAGTCAGGAGGATGTGTTGACTTACAGTAGTTTATAAGCTGTCATTTACTGCAATGCACAGGTTGTGTTCTGTAAGTTAAAAACAGGTTACAGCTTTATTGCTGACCATGTAACTTTACAGTTTTATTTAGTTATAACATACACTGGGTTTGAGAGTCAACAGGGTTTGTTGAGTTACAGTAGTTTATAAGCTGTCATTAATTGTAGACGCATTGTACATTATGCTACATGGTTGTGCTCTGTAAGTTAAAAACAGGTTACAGGTTTATTGTTGATTATGCAATGTCACAGTTTTATTTAGTTAACGAGTCTGGGGAGTGTGTTGACTTACAGTATTTAATAAGCTGTCAATAATTGCATTGCACATTACATGATTGTGCTCTGTAAATGAAAAACAGGTTAGAGTTACAGAATTCCTTATAGCCATGCAGTTTTATTAGCAACCTGGATTGAACGCAGCAGGTGCCTCGAGAGACTTGAGACTTGACTTGGACTCTAGCTCAAAGACTTGTGAGCATCTCTGTCTCTATGCACCAGTTCCTGTTTTATAAGTTCACTGAGAGTGTATAAGTTCACTGAAAATGTTAAACGATTCTCCTTTTCTATTTCCAGACAAGCTTGCAACAGTTTAAAATACTTTTTTCTAACACAGGCGAGCAGAGCAGAGAGAACAGGGTCAACAATATGCCTCAGTTACAATATGCCTAGCTGTAAATGTACAGTGTAACTTAGAGTGACTAATGAATAGAGACTGCAGCTCTGCAACTTCTATAGATTAAAACGGAGGTACCATGTGAAACTGTGAGACTCATCAACTCCCCCTCATTCTCCACACTACCATATATACATGACATAGAACTTTCTGTTAAATGCTGGTTTTGAACATTACCATACCACTACGTTTTTATCATACATTTATATTAAGGATGCACCCAATGTTCGGCCACCGAAATTAATCGGCCGAAAATAGTAAAAAAAAAAAAAAAAAGAAAGGTTCGAGAAAGATGCAAAGATCGCCCTTCGCAAACGCTGTTCTGCTGAATTGTCTCCTAGCACATCCACTCTGTGGCTGACTTCTTGGAAAAGGCAACAAACGACCTGACCCATCCCATTGAGTGTTTCTGTCACTCGTTTCTGAGAATGCGATTAAGCTAGCCGCACCTAAATTTGGAGTGCACACGTATTCTAGCCTTTATGGTAACTGAAACAGACCAGTGCGAGCTGACCGGAGCTGACAGGCAGGTTAGTTAGCGACTTTATCCTGTAAGTTTCTTTCTTTACAAAGACAAGTGTTGCAGTATGAGAGTCCTACCTGAAGAGAGGCTGTGAAGTCTTCATGTTACGCGATACAAGAATCACTTACAATATTCGGACTTGATGAATTTAGCGCGAGGATACACAACGTCCGGTTTTCAAAATAAGGTGAATATACAGTATGGAAATAAGATTAATTGGATTATATTCACAGAAAGTATAAAACATATTACTATCCATTTACTTATAATGGACACATGTTATTTACTTTACTCGACCCACCCGCCATAGTCTCTCCAAATCCTCTGGGAAACACTGAGTAAAACGCACATTTTAACTATTTAATTTATGCAAAATATGCAAAATAAATGGAAAAAAAGTGAATGTACTTTTTCCAAGAATTTTTTTTTCGGTGCATCCCTAATGTATATGTGTAATTGTATATATTGTTTTTATTCTATTCTGTATGTATGTGTGTTCTGTGTGTGTAGCATGAAGTGGGCTACAACCTTAATTTCATTGCGCAGCCCTGAGTTGTAGAATGACAAATAAATGCACCTTGAGACTTTATTACTAAATACCATCATAAAAAAGCAAAAAGGAGTTAGACAGAACTGATCTGAATATCAGAATCAGAATCAGAAGGAGCTTTATTGCCAAATAGTGTTTTACACATATGAGGAATTTGCTTTGGTGTTAAGGTGCTACACGTAGACAAACATACAGTTAATCTAAATAAATGTAGAAATATATAAATATGGAATAGACAATGCAAGTTATAATACAACTATTTGCAGAGAAAGAACAACGTCGCAGATATTTACATGTGCATTATTCTGGTTTTGTGCATTGCAACGAAATATATAAATTGACAATACAAAAATATACACAACAAAGATTAACAGTTAACAACAAATATGTGCAATATGCCCTTGTCCCTGGCAGTGGCAGCAGCGTACCAGATGGTGATGGAGGAAGTGAGGATGGACTCAGTGAGACTCAGTCTACAGACCCAGCCGCAAGCTTTGATTGGTCAGTGACCTGTGACCTAAGCCACCTCATTGATAAAAACAGCAGCACAAGCTCTGTTCGTTCTCTTCTTCCTCTCTTCCTCTCTTCCTTCTTCCGGACGGACCCACAGGCAACAGCGGCCTCCCAGTTTGGCCTCCTCAGACCAGACCAAGCAGACCTCTCGGCTGCAATACAAGGTCCAGCAACCAGTTAACTCTGAGGAGAACAGACAGTGGCCAGACCCTCTCATCTGAATCACGACCCATTAAAGATTGCATCTAAACTATTCTTCACCACCTGGCTCCATCCACAACGGACCTGTCAGGTAACAACTACATACACCAAACACACACACACCCACACACACACACACAATTGTGGAAAACGAAAATAACTGAATACACTACTGATCAGATAGGAATCTCACCACAAATCCACACAGGTAAACTTCAGCACCTTTGATAAAGTGCAGCTCACAATCCCAAACAGAGCAAGGTTGCGCCTCAGTTTATATGTTGCCAAACTCTGCCAGCTACAATACCACTTGTCACAACTGTCCGGATATACAGCACGAGAGCAGGTTCACTTGATTACTCTCATGGTGTATGCCAGTTTCACATCAGCTGGGCGGAGTTGATTCGCGTGTCAACATTATCACTCATACATTTGTTATTCGCTGCGTGAGGAAAATGACGTGTGGTGTGAGAGCATGTAAAAAATGTCAGTTGTCTTCAATCAAAACAGTTGTTTCTTAATTAGTGGATGATATATCTAAAATTAGTAATCTCATATTGCAGTATTATTTCCTTTATGCCTACAGGTGACAATCATCAGTTATAGACGTTCCATTTCCAACAGCATTCCAACTTGAGGTGGTGGTGTCTAAATGTCACTACTTTGTGTTTTGGCTGGAGTTAAATGCCGTCTTTCGTGGTAATAATTAGCTCCCCTGTGTTATGTTGATGGAGTGTTGATCTCCTGTCAGGTAACTTTCTGACTAACCTGTAACAATAACTGGTGGGTTTTCTGAAGGATCTCTGCACAGGGTAGTGGGTTACAATAATTACTGCATCTCTATATATTTGCCTAAAAGCTGAGACAATGCAAGGGTCTGTCTAGTAGGGCTGACTGGACCTAAAGGTTGACTAATTATAAATTAAGGTAAAAAAGAAAAAAGGTTGTGTTGGCTTGTGTCAGAGCCAGTAAAAATGTAACAAGCAGGCCTCGGGTTATCACAATGGGACATATGTGGAACAGCTGTGGACCACCGAGAGACGGGAAACTAGATATTATTGAGTATATTTTACATCAGACCACAGAAAGCAAAAGACAAATACTGTCACTTGCAATGAATGATATGCAACATGCTCTATCCACAATGCAGCACCACGGATAGTGACAGTTGCCCATCATTCTTGTGATGGCCCAAGCCACACAGGGTAACAGCTAGAAATGGTAATACCGCGCACAAGCCTACCAGTACACAAGCCATGTTTTAAGTACACATGTTAAGTATTTTTTGCAGTTAGCCACACCCAAAACAATTCATGATTTCAAAATACAGCACAGTTTATTTGAGTTATAATATACATTTAGTTGCTTTAGCCATACACTGTTTAAATGGAGTGCACACATTTTCACATTGTAAGGTTATGTAAACATTTTCTGTTAGTTATAGTTGTCATCCATTTTGTTTTCCCCTTATGTGTAAATTGGTTTGGCCAAGCCACTATATATGTTCCCTTGTGTCTCATTCAGTTAGGTCAGTTTGTTCACTTCATTTCCTGATTTGTTGTATGCTGTTTTGAGTATAGTTGTATTTTGTTGACCTCTTTTATAAGCCTAGTTGTTAAGTTTTTGGTTTCTATTGTTCAACTTTTTGGGGGGTAAATAAAAAACACTAGTTTTCAACAAAAACACCTGTTCTCCTAATTGCCTGACTGTTTGGTCCCTGACAATTGGTGGCAGTGGTAGGATCATCCAGCTGAGGAAACAGGATTTTTTTTCTTCTCTTACCTTTTTCAGTGTTTTTTTTTTTTTTTTTTGGATTCTTTGGTTGCGACTCCCCCAACACTGAAGAAAGATGACAAGAGGAAAAGGTGGGAAAAGTGGGTCTACAGGCTTAACAGTGGCTCAGGAGGAGCAAGCCAGTGAAGAGGAAGAAAGTGGAGCTTCAGGAGGGGCTGATGACACAGAGGCAAGGCAAGTTTATTTGTATAGCACATTTCAACAACAAGGCAATTCAAAGTGCTTTACATAAAACATAAGCAACAAAGGGAAATTTAAAAAATACAACACATTACAAAAACAGGATAAAACAGGACAGTAAAAGTTACAGTGCAGTGTATAATCAGGGCACTGAAAATCTAAAAACAAAGCAAATGAAAACCGGACGTTACAGTGCAGTGAAAGGTACCAGTCTATGGCTTTAATTTAACTAAAAGCGGTGGTAAAAAGAAAAGTCTTCAATCTTAATTTAAAAGAACTGACAGTTTCAGCAGACCTGCAGTTATCTGGGAGTTTGTTCCAGATATACAGAGCATAATAATTGAACGCTGCTTTTCCATGTTTAGTTTTGACTCTGGGGACAGAAAGCAGACCTGTCAGAAATGTATTTTGGCCCTAAACCATTCAGTCATTTTAAAATCAATTCTCTGACATACAGGAAACCAATGTAAAGACCTCAGAACTGGAGTGATGTGATCCACTTTTTTGGTTTTATTGAGGACTCGAGCAGCAGCGTTCTGAATCAGCTGCAGCTGTCTGATGGATTTCATAGGGAGCCCTGTAAAGACACCTTTACAGTAGTTGAGTCAACTGAAGATAAATGCATGGATAAGTTTTTCCAGGTCCTGCTGAGACATAAGTCTTCTAATCCTTGATATATTCTTCAGGTGATAATAGGCTGACTTTGTAATTGTCTTAATGTGGCTCCTTAGATTAGAGTCCATGACTACACCAACATATCTGGCTTGGTCTGTGGTTCTTATCATTACTGATTGAAGCTGAGCACTGAGTTCAAATTGTTCCTCCCTGGCTCCAAAAACAATAACTTCAGTTTTATCTTTGTTCAATTCAATAAAATTCTGGCACATCCAATCGTTCAATACAGTCACTCAGTGCCTGTATTGGATCATAGTCCCCTGGTGATATCGTTATGTAAATCTGTGTGTCATCTGCATAATTATGGTAATTATGGTATGTTTTTCATAATCTGAGCCAGTGGAAGCATGTAAATGTTAAACAAAAGAGGCCTCAGAATGGAGCCTTCCATGGCTGCTGAAGATCCAATAATAATACTAAGACTGAAATTCTGCCACTGTCAGTGTTTAAATGGATGTCACTGAAGACCTTAACAAGAGCCGTCTCAGTGCTGTGGTGTGGTCGAAAACCTGACTGGAAGACATCAAAACAGTTATTTAGTGCCAAGAAAGCACTAAGCTGTTGAAAAACAGTTTTTTCAATGATTTTACTTAAAAAATGGAGATTTGATATGGGCCTGTAACTGTTCATTAGTGACCTGTCTAGATTGCTGGCTTAGAGTGGCTTAATGACTGCAGTTTTCAGGGCCTGTGGGAAAAAACCTGAGAGGAGAGACATGTTGACAATTTGTAGTAGAACTGAGGCCATGAATTTAGAAACATTTTTGAAAAAACCTGTTGGCAGAATATCAGAGGGTAAGGAGCCAACTCTGTCGGACTTGATGACCATTTTTCAGGCACACACGGGGCAGCAGGAGGCTCGAGAGGCAAAACAGAATGAGGTAACTGCAAGACAAGAACACTGTTTTAAAACTCTTCAACACCAGTTTCAGCATTTGCACTTAGAAGTTCAGGCCTGAACATCTGTGGTGCCAAACCCTCTTTCAGAAGACACTGACCCTCCAGATAGGGAGGTTCAATCATCCACTATACACCCTCTGCCAGACCAATCTGAGCCCATGATGACCACTCAATGTCACGCTCTGCCGGTCAGCCATTCTTTGTGTTGCACTTTTGAGTTAGTATCTGCCTTATAGTATGTTGGGTTTTGGGGGTCTGTCTTGTCTGTCGTCTAGTGTTTGGTAACCCTTGTCATGTCTGTTACCCCAGTTATCCCTCTGCATGTCTGTCTCTGTTTTCCCCTGCTATCTCTCCCTGCCTGTGCCTCATTAGCCTCATGTCTTTCACCTGTGTTGCTCCCGCCCTGCTTGTTAGTCCCTTTGTGTATGGTGTTTCTGTCTTGTCTTTGTCGGGTCATTGGATGTTGTCACCCTGTGTAGCAGTGTGTTTCGTGTCGTCAGCCTCACTCGTCGTCTCTCCCTGTTTCCCTGCCGTTATTGTATTTCTGTTGGACAGCCCTTGTTTTTGGACTCAGTCTATCAGCCACTCTGTTTGTAAGTGTGCTCGCTTTTTGTTATATTAAAACCACTGAACTATACCTGTGTCCTGCGTTTGGGTCCTCCAACCTGCTCCACCCTGCCTTCACCACAAAACCGTGACACTCAAACGGGGACCTTTGTTGGTCAGTCTTGCTCACAACATAAGCCCAGGTTGGAAAAATTACCTAATATTGATGACATTGAACATTTCCTGATTACATTTGAACGCCTTGCTGTAGCATACAGGTGGCAAAAAGCAGACTGGGTTTTTCAGATAATTCCATAACTAACTGGCAAAGCTAGAAGTGCATATGGACATTGATATCTCCCTTGACTATGACCAGGTAAAATCAGCCATTCTTGCCAAATATGACATTAACCCTGAGACCTACAGGTAGAGATTCTGCTCCCTAGAGGTGGACCCTGATGAGAGCCCCAAGGAGTTGTATGCAAGGCTCAAGGAGCTTTATGGGAAGTGGATCCAGTCTAAAGGTAAAACCATCCAGGAAGTTGGTGAAGTGATAATACTAGAGCAGCATCTGAGAATGTTGTCTCCTGAGCTGCAAGTCTGGGTCCGAGAGCATGACCCAGATTCCACCATGGAGGCTGCTAGACTGGCTGAGGTTTTTGTGGCTGCCTAAAAGAAGGGACATACAAAACCTTTGTGCCTTAGAAACTCGGTTAACATGACTCAGATGTGCTGTGTACTGCAAACTCAGGAGGAACCTGAGCTCAAGAAGGTCCAGTCTATTAAAATGAAAAACATTGAAGTTAATGGGATAATGCTCAAGGCCCTACTTGATTCCGGAAGTGACCAGACTCTTGTGCACAGGAAGTTTGTACCTCCCACCATAATCAGCTCGGAAGACACCATACCTATCTGTTGTGTACATGGGGATGAGAAGAGATATTCAACAGCTGACATGTACATAAAAGTAGATAGTAGGCAAACTTACCTGTTGAATATTGGCGTTATCGATAGCTTACCTTTTCCTGCTGTGCTAGGGAGAGACCTTCCAGTGCTGTTTGACTTGTTGGAGTCAGACCAAAGCCAAAAATGTAATGTAGTTGTTACCAGAGCACAGGCAACGAAATCCAGTGACTATTCTGAGACTCTATGTGCCCTGCCTTTCTACAATGAGGAGTTGGAGACAGCACCTGGGAAGTCTCGGGAAACTCACAGACAGAGATGGCAGGAGAAGTTCCAACATGCAGTGGTGAAGCCACCAACCCATCCTCAGCCAGTTACCCTTAGGATTTCAAATGCCAGATAAAATAATTGAAATGCAGAAAGCTGATCCATCTGTACTGTCTCTCTTTCCGAAAGCAGAGGGGAAGGAGCCCAGAGCTGGGCAAGACTCCAACAGAGATGAGTATATTCTGCAAAATGGCATGCTCTACCGTCAACAGAGGTCAGTGTTGCAGTTAGTGGCTCCCCAAGCGACTAGACATACCATACTCACCATGGGGCACTCTGTTCCCTGGGCTGGCCACCTGGGTAAGCACAAAACTACAGCACGCATCAAACGCCATTTTCACTGGCCTGGCTTAAACAGACAGGTAGCTGAATTCTGCAGAAGCTGCTCTCAGTGCCAAATAACATCGGCTAAAACTCCCTCCAAAGCTCCCCTCCGACCTTTACCCATCATTGGCACCCCATTTGAGCACCTGGGAATGGATATTGTGGGTCCTGTTGAAAGGAGTAAATCAGGGAACTGGTACATGCTGGTCAGACTATGCTACAAAATACCCTGAAGTTTTTCCACTTAAATCTATAAAAGCAAAATCAGTTGCTTTCTGGGATCAGTGGCTGCCTTATCTCCTCTTTGCCTACAGGGAAGTATCCCAACCCTCCACTGGTTTTTCTCCCTTTGAACTTTTGTACAGGCATGAAGTGTGAGGTCCTCTCTCGCTATTGAGAGATTTGGGAGGTTGGCAAGGGGAATGGGGAATCAATTAATATAATATCCTATGTTGTTCAGATGAGGGAGCGGCTGGAAAAGATCAGCAAACTTGCCCACTCTTATATGGTGGAGGGCCAGCAACAGCAGAAGTCCTGGTACGACCGGTCAGCCAGGCAGATATCCTTCAACTCAGGACAGAAGGTGCTGGTGCTCCTCCCCAGTGACGATAACAAACGTCTTGCAAAGTGGCAGGGACCATTCGAGATTTTAAAGAAACTTGGGCCCACCACAAACCAGGTAACAACCCCAGGGCGGCTACGGTCCAGCACGACACTTCACATAAATCTCCTGAAGGAGTGGGTGCAGCGACCTGAACAAAAAGAAGTGATGTTTATCAGAGGTGTGCAGAAGGAGGAAGTGGATGAACAGTACTTGCCTTCAGCTGGGGCTCCAGGGGACCACAACCTCAACCACCTCTCTGAAGAAAAGCAGCTTCAGGTGAGAGAAATCTACTACCTCCTCCAATCACACGCACGCACTTGCCCACTGAAATTTTATCCTGCACGTAGCTGACCAATAGGACGTTGTGACCGATATGTGCGTGACGTATAAATAGCAGTGTCCCTACTGCCTCAGCAGTGGTAGAGGGCTCCGCCTGTGCTTATAGAACTAGGGTTACTATATCGTAACCTTCGTTCTATCTCACACAGGCTCTGCCCTCTACTGGACTCAGTGGGTGGAGCCCGATGACTGTCCGCCCTAGCCACGACAAAACCAAAGTCCACCGCACCAACCCGGTCGGCCACAGGTCGGCCAAAGCCCCGACCACCACATCACCTAGTGACAGAATGGTGGGACACCCCTGAGAAGGTCACTGGACCAATAGGGGCTTGGCCTGACCATTAACACCTGCACTGTCCTGACTTCTCACTGAAACGTCAGGCACTGCCAGTGTATGTTCCCCCTCTACACCCAGTAGTCACCAGACCCTCACTTTTCAGATCCTAGGTCACACTTGCGAGCTGGATCCTGAGAAGGAGCCCGACATATCCTAGAAATAGAAACGCACAAACTGGCACAGTAAGGACCAAGATGCCATTGTGCAGATCTCTTCGACACACCCCGCTGAAAAAGGGCTGTAGACACTTCCACACTTCCGAGTGGAATGTGCAAGCACCGCTAAGGGTGGGTCTGTTCCCACCCGTGTACAGGCTTGGGAGATTCACTCACAAAACCAGCTGTCCAGGCTCTTCTTGGACAGGGTTTTAATGACTGCACAATCACTGAAACAGACGAACAGCTGACCAGTGCATCGAATGGGGGCTGTGTGCTCTACATAGGACGTTAGTCTAGCACACATGGACACAACAGATGCACTCTCACCACCCTGCACCCTGAGTGGGGTAGGGGGGTAGAAAGCATCCAGATTTATTGTCCTGGATCTGAACATGCTCCTTATGTTCTTAAGAACAAAGGAGGTGTGTTGTCTCAATCCAGCTGCACTGTGGACACCAAGAACCAGCATGCAGCTGTGGTGAACCGACAGGCACACAGGCTCACTCACCTTCTTAGCAGAGGTGAGAGCAAGGCGCAGGGCTGTTCAAGAGATAGCATTTTCAATGAGAACTGCTCCAGGGGCTCATAAGGTGCAGATATTAGAGCCACCAGCAGAAGCAGCAAGTCCTACTGAGGCGCCGAGAGACAGGACACCGATCTGTGTGGAGATCAATCAAGGCTTCAATCTCTTCATGACCATGAGGTCGTGAATAGCGACCACAAAGCTCTTCAGTGGATGGAAAGAATGAAGGACACCAATGGCCGGATTACTTGGTAGTATCTGGCACTACAACCTTTCCCCTTCATCATCAAGCACATCCCTGGCAAGGACAACAATACAGCTGACTACCTCTTTCACAATTCCAGCAAAGTCCTGAAGGGGGGGGGGGGGGGGGGGGGGGAGCCCAA
>NC_060169.1:22172072-22205692 GCF_021292245.1 Micropterus dolomieu
GGGGGGGGGGGGGGGGGGGGGGGGGGGGGGGGGGGGGGTGATAGCCCAAGCCACACAGGGTAACAGCCAGAAATTGGTAATACCGCACACAAGCCTACCAGTACACAAGCCATGTTTTAAGTACACAGGTTAAGTTATTTTTGCAGTTAGCCACACCCAAAACAATTCATGATTGATGAGTTATAATATACATTTAGTTGCTTTAGCCATACTCTGTTTAAATGGAGTGCACACATTTTTACATTGTAAGGTTATGTAAACATTTTCTGTTAGTTGTAGTTGTCGTCCATTTTGTTTTCCCCTTATGTTTAAATTGGTTTGGCCAAGCCACTATATATGTTCCCTTGTGTCTCATTCAGTTAGGTCAGTTTGTTCATATTCTGTTTTGTTGAATGCTGTTTTAAGTATAGTTATATTTTGTTGACCTCTTTTATAAGCCTAGTTAAGATTTTGGTTTCTATTGTTTAACTTTTTTGGGGGGTAAATAAAAAAAAACCTATTTCAACAAACTCCTGTTCTTGTCATTGCCTGACTGTTTGGTCCCTGACAATTCTGCAGAACAATGTTGGTACTGTGTCTGTAAATGTAAAGGGAGCAGTCATAAAGTTTTATGTAATATTTATCCTTGTGTATGGTTCCTCCAGGAGCATTTAAATTTGATAAATGTGAAATGTGATCTAGAGAAAGCCATATGCTTTTACTTCCATTTGTTACAATACACATTTTCTGTGTGCTAAGTGCTTTATTGAAGCTATATGACCCGTAAACTGACTGGAATCATCAAACCTAAGATGCCAAATGTTTCATGGCTGCCGCAGCATATTCTTGTTAACATGATTGTTATCTTAGGAAAATATTTAATCACCACAGCAATTTAAGAAACGTATGTGGTTTTGAACAGAATTTGTCCAGACAACAGGAGTTTATAATGATGGATTCACTGGCAGGTCAGTGGGGGGTGAAGAAGGTATTGAATTCAAAGAGACAAGATCACATTAACTCTATTCTGGTCCCATGTCAATGTCAGCTTTTATTTTACTACTTCTACTGCTTTTAGTGTTTTCTGTTTTCCTTTATTTTATATAATTGTCCTTTTATTTTTTTAAATGATTTTCTTACTTTACTAATTTATTACTTGTTCTCCTGGTTTATGTCTTGCTCCCCGAATCTTAAGTCTTGAAATGTTTAATCTCAAATTCTCCCGTATAGCAGCTTGTATAAATAAAGTTTCAGCTGTTACAAGTCATCATTCTGCCCATGTTCCCATCCAGTCACACGCTGCGGCTGACTGGTTGTGCTGCTTTCTCCTTTCACTTCTCCAGCTGCTTCTCTGGTTTCATGAGTCATTAATGAAATCACTTTCCTTGTGTATTATGTATTTGCTCATCCCAAATGTGTCACCATGGTAACATGCTGGTAAAGCAGCAAGTCCAGAAAAAAACGAAAACTTTGCAATTTCTTTCAAACATTTTAAACCCAACATTCTATAAAGATAAGTAAATGTACTTTTAATGATTTAAAATATCTGAGCATTGTGTGCATGTAGGGATGTAAATACCATGTCCATGAAGAAGAGGCTACCTTATACTTGTACTAAGGGTAGAATATATTGTGCCAACAAAGAGCTTCTATTTTTTAATAGAGTGTACTCCCACATAATATTAGTAACCAATACCTGTTTGAATGTGATAAGGGAGATAATCCACTCCAATCCCAGTTCATAAGCAGTAATTGACCTTTACATTGTTTCCCATCAGTAACTGAATCAGCGAGGGGGCAAGTTTCTTAACCATGCAATAGACTCAGAAAAGATAAATAACAACACCATAAGGTGCCTAAGAGCGTAGCACTAGCAGAGCACTAATTATCTTGAATTTACAAACAGTTATCTGTGAAGTCAGAATGGGGAGGCACGTAGAAACAACAGTTCGCAGTTTGCAGCTCTCTCTCATTGACCATCCCATAACATCTTGAACAAGAAACAGTTCTTGGTTCTGAAACAATAGCGGTGCTATCCAGTGTTCTGAAACTAAAGTTAAGCGGTAGTCACATGTATCTTTGCCAATTATTTTGTTGTTTATTTTATTGTTCTATAGATACATAAAGCTTTAACAGAGGGGGGGAAAAATACAACTGAGTTGACTAAGCTCGCTTAAGACCCTGCGTGGTGCTGGGCCTGAACTAAATAACTAAGGGTAGATTATTCTATAATTGATACCCAATCCAGAGGCAAACACACAGTTTGCCATGGATTATCCCGTTCTGTCAGGATTACGGTGCTCCTCATTGAAACGACAAACTGCAAGCAAATTGTCCCTATCCCAACATGCATTAAATGAGAGGCAGGGTACATTGTGGACAAGTCGGCAGTTTGTTTAAGGGCTAATAAACCCAGACAAACAATAACATAAACTCACCTGACAAGCATATCTTTAGATTGTGCAGGGAAGTTGAAGCACCAAGAGGACATTCGAGAAATCATGCACGCAGGGAGGCTTCCGTCCATTTTAAACCCGGGATTAAGGCTCCATGCTGACTCTGAGTTTGTGACTGAACGTATTCAACCAAACAAAATCCTACTAAAGGCTAGTATATAAACCAAGACAGCAGTTTACAAAAAAAAACATTGGTACAAAGGAGAAATTATTGTATCAAAAACTTTATTCTCAAATAATGTTTTCAAAATAGCTGATAGATAAACTGTGAGTCTCTTTAACAGCAGGTTGTGAGGCTGCATTCACATACAGTATCTGTTGTTTAAACCTTTATAACACTCCACGTGGTTTCTCTCTCATGATCACATAAGAGAACAGAAAAATGACATTTTCTGCCCTTTACTTCAAAACTTAGAGTACCAGTCTTACCAGTCAAGATCAGAGCATCCAAAACCGATTTGCTATGCGGCTGCTAGACCATCATATTCCACTCTAAACCCCATAATGTCTAAGCAAGGAGAACCAGATTCCTCCTTGTTTAGATAGACACGAGGTCAGATTTTGGGCCGTAAAGGGGTCAAGTCATCCAAAATCTTTTGTGCCTGTGGAATTCATCCCTCTCCCAGATATAGACATTAGGATCAGCCACACCGGGCTGCTCTTACACAAGAACAGTCTTTTAAAGGAAGTGTCATTTCCAACCCATTCATGAATACTGTTCATTACATTATGACACATAACATCTGTTGTTTTCAATGTGAAGTGTGTGAATCTATATTGCAGTCAAAAGATTTACTGTATGTAAACACAATATTTTATCACCAATGCCGAGGCAACTCTTATGGTACAGCTGCCACATTATAAGCCGCCCAGAATGGTTCTATGCATCGTTACGTTACATATCATATTTTTGCAATGAAAGCTGATTTAAAAATGTCGCTGTTCAAAAGACACACATACTCTGCTGTAGAGGGGTTTGAACTGATACATCATTTTAAGACTCAAGTGTTTTAGATTGTGACCCAGAGATAAGAGTCTCTGCAGCACGAAGATAATTAACTCTGGGTCCCACAAGGTTTTCTGTTCCTGTGTAAAAGCAGCCATAATGGACAAAAGAGATCATATGACATTTTGATATTTGATACTCAGTTTGAACCGTAGATTTTTACATGGTGTGTAACAGTAAAAACATTGACTGTAATGAACAAGATTTTGTTGTACCTACATCATTAATCATAAAAAGTACAGCATGTTTAATAATTTGTTTGTTTGTTGTATTTTCTTTTTTACAAATTCTCCATAAAAAATAGATTTCTATACAAAATGTTTTTTTCTTTTGCACCTACTTCAAGTTCAGCAGCACATGATGACGGTGGGAGGTGACAGTGATAATACTGACGGTTATTATGATGCTTAAAATTATAACATTTATGACGATGGTGAGGACTTGCCATTTGGGACAACAAAAATTAAACAAGATTTTTCAGTACACATTTAGAAGCATCAAACTTATTTACTGCCTGTCAACATGTGATGCGGAGAACACATCCTGTCACTGTAATGTGTAAATATAGCACTGTTAGGTGTGGCGTCCCAATCTACAAGCTGCGATTTGCCGAAATGATAATTATTCATCCTTTGCACTGATGAGTGAAGCAGAGATGCAGTCAACTCACGTTCACTACAGACACACAATTGAGGTTGTAGATTTTCTTCAAACGTGTGGCATGAGAAGTCTGTCCTATCCACACTGTTGAGAAGGTGAAACAAAAACCTGTCACGGGCAAATGAACTGCAATACTGATTATTTTAATTTGACTACACTACAGATTTAAACTGTTAGGGTTAAGAATTGTTCTGACACATATAGAAACGCCTGATTTCCATCTAGCAATAAAATTCAAGCACAGATAAAAATCCATCTACAGTTCACACTTGTATGACACAGTTGCTCCCCGAGCAGGATAGCAACTGGATTTTCCTACAGTATTCCTACCAGAAAAATTCAGCAACATCACTCTGCAGTCCTTCCTGGTTTAATTTGCACCAGTGATTAAATTACTCTCAGACCCCATCTTGATGTAATTTAGATATATCTTATATCTGCATTGAATCTATTCTGTATTTCACACCTGGTGGGGGAAAAATCTCATCATCTCTGCCATGTGACAATTGTAGCTGGGGTTTTTTTGAGCTTGCAGCAATCTGGGTCCCTTTGTTTCAATGCTGACAACACCACTTTAGAGAAAGTGAGGGCCAATTGTGGAATTTTTTCCCCCCAAACTATGAAAAGTCCTAGATCAGGAAGAACAAACAACCTTGACATTTTATGATTTAGAGGGTAGTTTAATTTTTTTAACTTGTATCCAGCTGTCGCTGGAACTGTGAGGACTGTGAGGACTGCTGACGATGCCAAATGAAGGACAAATGTAGAAACTTTAACACAAATTGTAAAGAGTGTGTTAAAAGTTTTTGTGTGAAGAGAACATTATCTACATTTTCAGGGAGTCTCAGAGAACGGATGTGTCATGTTCAGAATGATAACATGCATATCAATTTTAGAGAGAGAGTATTAGTAGAGGTAGAAGTCACTGTATCACATGTGACACACGTCTTTTTTTACATTTTCCAACACAAATTAACAGAATAGCTATACTGAACAAGAGTATCTCATTGCAACAGGAAGGGTCTTTTGTCATAAAATTTGATTATACCAAGATTTAAAATTAGCTATGACACATTTTCTGCTTCAATAAAAATGTTGTCCATTGTAAGACCATGTCCACAAAAATGTTCTTAATCAGGGACACAAAAATGTAATTCCTTTTTATGCTGTTCTTAGGTGAAAAAAAAACACAGGTAAACTTCAGAGGAGTGTATTTCTTCCAATTTCAATCAATCACATTGCTTTAATTTTAATTAAATCGTCAAGAAAATTAATCATCTCCAGCAAAGTACAGCAGAGTATGTGACCATGTTGGAGACCTTTTTGTTGAAAGAGATATTTTACTATTTTGAATAAAAATGTGTAACAATTAATTTCTGTTTAGCTGTAATATAGTATTCCAACAATCCTGGGTTCACTTACTGTGTCTGCACCTCCACCTTGAGTCAACATATCTAAATTTATCAGAGTCTGGGTTATGTACGTGTATCCAGAATTTAAGGAGAAGAAACATTACAAAGTGATGTAAAAGTGAGACCATATTATGCACTTTTCATTTCCACAAATTTCTGTGGCTACACAAGACCTGAAATCTAACCTTTGTTTTACTAACAGGGGAAAGGGGGTTTGGGCTCACTAGTAGATCAGATTTGTGTTATTGCTCAAAACAGACCTTTTATTACGCCTGTGGAAACTTTACAGTCTCTAATTTTCAGGCTCTGTTATGCTCTCTTGACTCCATAGGACATCTTAACTGAATTAATTAAATCAATTAAAAATCAGGCACTGGGTGCACTCCAGCAAAAAGAAGGCAGCTCACTATCTTTTGAGCAGACGCTCTACTGTTGTTTACAGATGTCTTCTTTATTTCTGCATGTTTTTATATGCAGATGTGTGTCCTGTGCCTCACACTGGTGTACGTGTCTCTGGTTGTCTGACCATGACCCTGACATTGAGGCAGTGAATGACAGGAAAACAATGGATATTATGATGTCAACAATATGCCATAGTCATGCTTCCAAACATAATCACCATTGTTTCAGCACATTTCACTTGCAACATTCAGGTCTGCAGTCGATACATTTTCAATTAAGTGAGCTGAAAATGTAAATAGAAACAGCAATTTGGTAGTTAATTCATTCTCATTTGTGTCACAATAGGTGGATGTGACAACCTTCTCATGCCAAATGTTTTTTTTCCCAGTTCTAGAGAAAATCCACTCTCTGATTTGATGAACTGAGTCTTGGCCTTGAATATAACATGCATTCAAATCATAATTTTAGTAGTTCTAAGTTGCCTCTCTTACATACCACTCACCACTTGATATCATACAGTATGTGTAAATGAATGAATTTGCGATTTATTGTGTGTAGGTATGAGAGTATGATGGATTGACATTGAGTAATTGAAAACATGGGGAAACGTCAAAAGAAAATCCATTTGGACAGTCGTGCTGGTTAAAGCAAATGCTGGAATGGCGTGTGAAACGAACAACAGGCCTGAAGAAAGACATACATTAAAAGCATACATCGGTGATCTAAACCAAGTGCAGCATCTTTTGAAAAATAAAAATATTTTGAGAGAACACTGCGAGAAATAACAAGCTTGGCAAGTGATTTGAAACTAATGCATTTTCTTGGGTGTTAATATGACATTTTGACTTAAAATACCCGGAAATAATGAATGGAAGGTCTCACTCGCTAAGCTTGTGTATTTGTTGCAGTGAGGTTCCAGCATTGATAAGCAGGATGTAACTTACTCTCTGCACACGAGGTATTTCTCAAACAATGGGGGACGGAGGCTTCCAGAGCAGACAACTGTAGACAACAATAATTGTGCATGTTGTCTTCATACTGTATCAGTTTGTCCTCTGCCTTAAATGACCAATTCTCAAACAGAAAAAACAGTCACATGTTTCTGAAAGCTGACACTGTCTGCTACTACAAGTGATCAACTGAAAAACTGTGATCATATTGAGATACTATCTTTATGTGCTGTTTGTGTAGCTATGCACAGTATCTCAGAAAATGATGGAATTTAATGCCTGTAAATAAAATTAGTAGTGTGGCACCAGTGTTTCAGTGGTACCATGGTGTGTATTATGGATGTGAGCCTTTCTGTTTATTTCATACACATATTATAGTTGTAACAGTATTCAGTATGAGCTTTCAGAAACAACCACTGTTCTAAAAATAAAATTAAAGGTGTCATTATGTGACACCAGAAGCTTGGAGGTCCACAGGTAAACTGATCCCAACTTTCTGGTTGGCTAGCATGTTGTCATGGCAACAAAATAAACAACGGTATAGCATGTGGTCACACCTGCTCACAAGGAGTGTGAAATATAAATGTGTATATACAAACACTCTGTAACCCTGTATTTAGTCATTTCGCCGTCTTTTTAAAGATAGAAGTTTTTGAATAAAATTCTCTTTTTTGAATGACTAATTTTTCAAACCCATTTCAGACCCAAAAATTATTCATTTTTTTCATAACCCAGTCAGAAAAACACACTAGTGCAAAATTTGTGCGGTTTAAGAGTTATATAAAGTTTATATTTTGGGGTCCCCAGCAGCAGTGGTTTGGGAAGTCCCATGGGGCCACTGGGTATTTGAACATGGAGTCTGTTCATCAATATCTTCACTGAAGAAAAATGCCAGAAGAGACAATGAGAGACAACTATTTGCCTCTGTTTCCATAGAAACCTGTCCTCTCTTTTCCAGCACGACTGACAGAGGTGTCTATCTGTCCATTTGTCTGTGTCTGTCTGTCTAATTTCTGTCAGTCAACGGTCAGTCTGTTAATGCGTTCATCTATTTCTGACTCTGTGGCTGGAGAGTTTACTGTAGAAAAGGAATCAGTCATCACTAGACTGTTAATCCCGACCGGAGTAACAAGAAGACAAATCATTTCCTGGATTTGGCCACAGCTGATTGCAGCAGTCAACGATCCTGACAGCTTATTGCCTCCAGGCTTCCACTTGTTCAGCCACCAAGCACAGAATCCTGGCTAGTCCAAGAACAAGGATCTGTTGTCTGACTCTTTGATTGTGTTTGACAGGCCTCTGGAAACAAGTCCATTGTGTACACCAGCCCGGCAACTCAAATGTCTGGTTTTCTGGTTCAGCACAGTCTGCCTAGTGCTAGTGCGGGATAATGTGTTTAGGACTGATTTTAAGAGTGTAATACCTCTATAGAATATTTGAAAACATCCAAAACCTATCTGGAACTAGTTCACAGGTCCTCAAACTAAACCTAGGAAAAATAGCATTTGCAAATGCTTGATTTGGTATGTTTTAGCCTAGTAAGTCGTCAAAATACTGTAGGTAGACATTGTCATAAAAGGCAATGTAGTAAGCGGCAGAAGGTAAAAACAATCACAGAAACCTATTTGAAAAGTCATTATTGACTGACAAGTCAACCCAAACTCTGTGATTGTCCTGCTATATTAAACCTAACCCATTAATTTCTCCAAATAGGCTAAAACAAACATTTAAAAAATGTATCTGCAGCTGTTATTTGACCCTGGCTTGTCTAGCACTAGTCCACCACGCCTAGTACTAATATGTAACACTAGTATCTAGTGCTGGACTAAAGTATCGTTTTCTTCAAAGGAATTGGTCTATTTTGAACATGTCACTACGTTGGCATTTGGTTGTCAACTTTACAGCAGTCTGTCCAATCAATATCAGATTCCACCAAAACAGACTCTAAAAGCTGTCATTACGTCAGAGAGTGCAGTCTTGTCCAGTCCAGTGGGAGGTTTTTGGTCCAGCACTAATGATGTTTTTTGTGTTGAGGTATAGGAACCATCCAATTACTATTCAATGTCTAGAGGGGGTTGAAGGGTGGAATACTATATCTGCTTCCCCTGAGGGTAGAACCTTGCATCAGTCAAACCCATGTCTGGTCACAGGGGAGTTAGTAAGCCTATACCACTGTGTAAATTTGGCATGGGCTATGGGTTGGTTCGGTTGGGCAAACCACTATTCAGGTTGCAGGGATGGTATTTGAGAGCCATATAACTCCGGCCCTTTCCATAAGAAGGTTGGGCCAAATTTTGTCACCTGACACTGGACGAGCACTGGTCAATCAGGTTGTCGTTCTTTGAGGAAAGTCAATTAGTTGTACCATCTTTCTGTGTTTTTCCTGGATGTCTGTCTGATCAACAGATTTCATGTTATTTGATGATGTTATTATTTACTCCCTTGTTTATTGGTTCCAACTTATTTCGCTCTTTCAGACTATAGGAATAGGTGGATGATACCATTGTTCAGGTAGGAGGTGGAGCAGAGCTGCATTATTGTGCAGATTATGCCGACAGAGGACCAGCATGCTACAACACAGACTGCCCACGGTGACGAGTCCAAATCATAAGTTTGTTCTTTCTTCTCTGAAACCACACCGCAGACTGCAACAGGGAAACTGGACTGAACCACTGTACAGGCAGTGGCAGGTTTGTTGGACTATACCACAGTGCAGACTGTATTGAGTGTAGTATCAAATCGAACTGCCTTAGCCTCAGTAGGCTTCATGTTGGTGTCATACATTGGGTTTTCAAATGATGCCTGGCCATTGGAGCTCTCATGGCCGACATAGCCATTGAACTGGACCTTGGGACGTGTCCTGAAAAAAAAAGAAGAAGGAAATAATTGTGTTCATGGTAGATACATGTTTTTCACAAAAATATTTTTGCAAAATTATTATTAGTATTTAATGTTAAAAATAAAAACACAGTACACACAAAACAGGTGTAGGCCTCTGAAACACAAAATGACTAAACCACAAACTCATAGACATTTTAGGACAGTGGGATTAAGTTGCTTAAATTTGCTGAGGTCCTTGTTTTAATGTACAATATGCATTAGCTGTGACACGTCTGGCACTAATTTAGCATGACCTGTATTAAGTGATATTTCTAATTGACTCAGTATCATGTAAAATTGTCAGTGGTAGTGCTGAGCCCAGTAAGAATTAACACATACGTCTGTAGTGTTGTCTGTAGTGTCATGGTAGGTCTATGCAGCTTTTAGTTCAGTGGTTTGGTTTTCCAGCACAAAGACTGTATAGTCGAGTCTCACAGACACACGTGAGATGCTCGTATTGCTCTGTGTCTGATGGATCTTGTGTAGGTCGATGAGTTTGTTTTGAGTAAAACGATCTCAGCTGACTGTAAGATAGGAACACTTATTTAGGTCGTATGTGAAAAGTCAGACTTTTTCTTTTGTGTGAAAAGTTTGCATGCATAGGAGAAGATGTACATACTTGTAAAGGTATAGATTCACAATTAAGCAAATATTGATCTTTGAATTTATGTTTGTCTCATTTATTTCTAGAACATGTTAAAAAAAAAGTAAACTTAAAAAAAACATTCTCTGTCCCTTTTCAACTGACATGTTGATTGGCAGCTTTACTTTTGACATTAAAGACGCAAACTTGGTAAGAGTGGGTTTCTGGTAAAAACCTACAAATTGCAAATTCTGGCAAGAGGGAGAACATGAACCATAACAACTGCCTGCTTCAGTGGTTCAGCTGCCCAGTGCCCATCTGCTGCTCTCAAGCGAGTGTGACTGTGCGCTTTCAACCTGCCATCACTCTGCAAATGGTACCCAATGGTTTTAGTTCAAAAGAATATATTATTACTCAATCTGCCCGAATGAAGATTTTAAGAAACTTACTGCAGGGGTTCAAACATGGTGAAATATGACTAGCCCCTCCTAATTTGTCTGTTTGTCGCAGATTACATTTTTGGATAATCAGGTCCTATAATCCAGTTAGATATAATCACTTACTCCCAAACCCTGTGGAACTATTAGCAGGGAGGAGTGCTGCAGCTGAAACGCTGTTTGACTCTGACCTCATTAAGAGCGTGTGTACGTGTGTGTGTGTGTGTGTGCAATGGTAGAAATCCAACCCTGGGGAGCCACTAAGCCTACCCTACATGCTCAACCCATTACTTTACAAAACTGCACACACACGGCAGACCTCCCTGCGTGGCTGTAGTTCAAATCGCTGCACTAGTTTCTGGTTGTGGCTGTAGGTACAATAGTTTAATTTTACTGGTAGAATGCACACATAATTGCTGTGACAGTAGTGTAGATACTGTACAGGCAGATGAGCCAAAGCAGGAAGAAACTGCAGCGTGCACACTCACACCTTGCTTTTAGTTTCTCATTTAAGCTTTAATATTGTTATGTAAGGAATATTTTTCTATTTCTGTTGGTTTGCCATTATGTTAGGCTCGGCATTTTGTTAGCAAAATTAACTTTATCATACAAGTACTGTTAAATCAAGATTAAAGAAATGAAAATTAAAGTTAACAGTAGAAAAAAGCAACAGCATACAGAAGTATACATATTACTAGTATTAATCAGACCAGTTTATTGTAGGTCAAATACTGTATTTGTTCTTGATGACATAATGCTGACAGAGAGATGACAATGAGATCAAAGACAAAACTAAAAGCCCTCAATCTATGATTGCTGTTTGACACAGTAGGGCTGCACTGTTTTAAAAAACCTAATTGTTTTAATTTTTTGTAAGTGTCACCCCAATTACTTTAAGCTAACAGGGGGCATCTCCTTGTTCCATTTCTTGCTGAATTAATATTCATTTTGGTTTACAGGTTTAATTTTTATTTTCCAGCAATACAAAAAAAAGTACACAAATTCAGGTCAGCAAATAACATTTTTATATGTTGGTCAATCGTGCAGCCTTACTTAACAGCATGAAGAAAAATCTAAAAACTGAAAACAAGGGAATGACGAGTTTGACGGAGGATGTGGCGGCGGGCGGAGATCTGGTTGCTGTTTGAAACCAGATGAATGACAGGTGCCAGTCTTACCTGCCGCCAGGCCCCCAGGTGTCTTTTGGTCTCTCATTGTCATCTGTGTCAGCAGACAATGTCCTGCATACAACCATCAGCTTTAATATACATTAACTAGCATTGCGCTAGCACACACAACTTTCAAGCAGGTTGTGTAACACAGTGGAAAGTGATGTAATGGTACTGTTAGTCATCTACTGGCCTAATCAGTTATTACTGTCAATATCTGTGTAAGTCTGCATGTTCCTCTACATAGTAGACACCATCCTAGCATCCACAGGATTTATTATACTAACTGGTTAGTACATAGCAAAGCACATTACTAACTGGCTAACAAAGCATGTTTCGACCTACCGGCAAACAGTCTGTGTTTCCTCTATAACGTCAATAGAGCAGGACGCTTCACTTTCACTGCAGCTGCCATAAATGGCAAGCCAACATATTAATGTGCAATAATACTACTACTGTTAGATGAGTATGATAACTTTGAGTGATGAAGTTTATAAGTCAGAACACCCCTTAGATGTAGACACACAAGTCTTTAACAGAAAATATTAGTGATGACATTTTACCCTCAATATAATTCTGAATAATCTTGCATCTTTAGTCATTGTAAGGCTTTTGTGAACTTTCTAGGAACAATAATTAATATCTAAGGTCAATCAGATTTAACCTTCATGGTTGGAGTTTTAGCGCTATAATTATCTTTTAAAACTCCTGTAAACCTGCCTGTCCATCTGGTCCCCATAAAATATTTCAGTTGTTTTAGGATACAGTGTGTATCAAACAGTCATCACCTCTACATAATTTGGACTCGCTAATTAATCATTTTCAAAAAATATTTCATCACTCTCTTTATCAAATGAGCTCTAATGTGACATAGGTGCAAGGTGGTCCAAGGGACACATGCTGGTGAACTACCAATTTGGCAGTTTGCAAGTAAGTTACTCGTCTGTCAGCACCTATTTGGTCATACTAATGACTATTATTTTTCATCTCATACAAGTGAATTGACATCATTCATATCATTCAATTTTCAATGTCATTAGGGAAGATGTATTCAAGGTTAGTTTATTGGGTGATGCCTAACAATAATGTCATCCACAACTGCTTGTAGGATGTATAAGGGCATTCACTATGAATGTTTTTGTCTGTGATATTTATGGGAAATGTTTATCCAGTCAAGCAATGGATTAAACAAACTATTTTTTTTAAGAATTTTAACAACTATAAGGAAAATTTTGTCAGACTACAATAAACTGAAGTCCAACTGTACAGATCACTGTCCTGTAAAAAGCTACTTCACATTATTATTCATAGACAGGATGTTATAAGGGATTTCATAGTCTACTGTAATCTGAATTGAACTTGAAAAAGGACAATATCTGCCCTTGAAAGCAATTGTGAAAGCAGTATTATAATATATAGGCTGGTGTATATTTGACAACACTTTTCTTGTAAGTGAAGCTGGCCTGGACATTTTCACCTTCATTAAATTAGAGCCCTGTGTCTTAAAATACATATATATAAAAGACGGTTTGATTTGTTTTGTGAAAGGAAATGGTTACACCATTGTGTGAGACTGCAATATTGTTTTAATTCTTTGTATAACAAATGTCCTCAGTGTAACAAATGCTTACAATCAAGAGAAAGGTCCTCCCTTGTCTACATGCATTTTGCATTAATGGACTCATTTTGTTTGTGGTTTATTTTTCTTCTTCTTGAGGATAATCAAAAAGCCACATAAAACTGTCACTTCAAAATACTTCAAGTGTAGCTACAACTGATAGCAAAAACATTTCCGCTGTCTGAAACATAAATAATAAACTGTCCATCAGTGCTCATATTTATTAAGCATCTCAGAATCACTTCTAGGAACAGTGCTGTAAGATCGAGTTGTTTAGTAAGTTTTGGAGACTTACTCTCAATAAAAAGGATTTTCTTTTAATTGATGCTTTATGCTTTTTCTCACTTTGAGAAGCTAGATAAACACAGGCAAGTTTTGGTGACAGCCTCTCAGATTGAGAGGTCCCACCATTTTGCCACTAACATTTACCAAAAAGCAGATATGCAGTAATAAGTCTTTCATCGCCAGTAGGCCTTAAGAGACACAATGCAGTGCAACCAAAAATAAGTTAGTGTCTGAAATAAATGAATAAATAATTCCAATATTTTCATTCAGCAGGTGAACCTATCAAATATTAACTGATTGAGATTCTGTTCATGTGTGTGTTATAATTTCACTTTTACTTTACTACGCTGTACTCAGTGATACGCTTTTACATTACTTTCATTGAAGGCATCAAAACTATTTTTTTATAAAATATTTTTTTTTATTTTACAAAGATAGCAGAGAAAGCCAGAAGGTAAACACCTGTGTTTGTATTCTACTCTGCTGTCTGTCCTTCTTTGATTGATTTACATTGAGGACATCGCTTACCTGTGCTTGTAGAGGTAGAAGGCAAATCCAGACAGGATGAGGGCAAAGAAGGGAACTAAGATGGCTGCTGCCACAGAGCTGCTGTTTGTGTAGGGGTTGGATGGATCCATTGCCATGGTTACAGGGCCTGGGGATAGAGAGACAGATAAACCCACAAATGCATGAACACAAAACAGCCAAACCCCTTTTCTACATGTGTGCTTCTTAGATTATTATTCTGTACACTTAAGCTATTCTATTCATGTTTACTGTCCAAAATTAAATGATTTTACACTACACTAACTACAACATTTCAATGATATTGACTCTATATTTTAGGTTTTCCACATTGTTCCACTTTCAGCATGACTTTGTGTTCCCCGGAAGATTTATGGCTGTATTGTTTGTTCTGGTTGTTATTGGTGCTGATGTTTCAGACAGACCCACCTTGCCGTGTCAGATGGAACTTGCCAAAATCTTTACTGTGAATATGGCCCTGGTAGACAAATGTTTTCTGGTCTGATTCTGCAGTCACCTGAAAAATAAAACATACAGTTTAATATCAGCCTTTTTTGCACAGACAGTGGAAGACACTGGATATTTTGTTTTAGGAGTAAAGGATTATGTGATGGAGGTAGAAAAGAAACAAGTGTTAGCCTGATGGTATAGTGGACAGTCTTCAACTCTCACTTTTTTCACTATGGAAACAGTGCAGAATACTAAGCAAAGTGGCTTATGATTCAAAAATAGGATGTATGAGACAGGTGTGGTTGTAGGGTGAAAATATTTTCAAATATGTAATGACCTTCCTGTATAATTGACTGTGTATGGTTGACAACTTCAAGGTAACACTAGTCAGCTTAATGTTGTCATTTTTGAGGATTACAGTAGAAGTAAGTTTCAAAAAGTCTCTCCACATCCTGTACTCTGGCCACTTTCCTGTCCCCACCTCCTTCTGCTCCCTTCTCCACCATCTTGTGTTTGGAGATTGAAGCAGCAATGTTTTATCCACAAATCAACAACTGTAGGACTGTTTTTCAGGAATCATTTTTAGCCTGACTTGTCCCAGATGACTTTCTATCTTTATTTTTTGCTCTTTATCTCTCTTTCTAGACACCCATAGCATTCAATACTCATATCAAATTTAATGTAGCTGATTGCATACATCCAAAATCTAAAGAATATGAATTAGAAAATATGAATACACAGCAAATCTCTCCCTCGTTTACTCCTTCTTGAATCCCTAGATACCATAGTTTACTCTATAGTGAGCAATAAAGTGAGCATTCAGTAACTTATTAATTATCATCATTTTGTGTCATCACCATTTGGTGTAATGTTGCATGGAACTTTTCAAATCTGTAAAGTGTGATAGTTGGAATCTTTTTTGGGCAATATATACTGGATATATTTCACACTCAGAAAGCGGACACTCAAATTAAATGGCAGAAGAGAAATATATTGTACAATACTAAATGAAGTGTAATGTGCAGACATAGTTCCAGCATGTAACTCTCTGTAAAAACCATAAACTATTGTTTTTAACCTTCTACACATTTTTTATTTTATTGATAAAATTTGTGAGCTGTAGAAGTCCTGGTATGAAGATGTTTTAAACCTTTGGCCAAGCAAGCTGCTTCCAGTCTTTATGCTTAGCTAAGTTGTATGTTTTCATCTAACTCTTGGCAAGAAATCGTAAAATAGGTAAGTCTTACTATTCTTTTCAATTCCCCTTCAGTTCAGTGGGTAAAGTCACATATACTACATTTCTATTTATCTACATTCTGTGAAAAATAATTTTAGACACAGTTAGAAAATATGACAGACAGCAATTAGATGTGACATGTAGGAGATAAACTTTCATTCTTTATAATGGCCAACTCTGCAAATAGTTCATTTCTGGATGTCTTCATTTTAAACTACTCTATAGATTTGGCCTATAAAAGTTTAAAAGACAGTAAACATTGTGGATAGACTAATAAAAGAAAAAAACTGACACCACTTTCATTTCAACTATACTGAATTCTTGGTTACAAGTGCATAGACATGTATTGGGATTTTTGGATTCTGATGACTTTTCTTTAATTTAGCTAGTGGTGATAATTTACTTACACCTTTGTCATGGAAACAAAAGCTTCTTGGTAAATCACATTATTCCTCTATTTGAAAAGACATTAATTAGAGTTCATTGTATTTATAAATCTGTTTTGCAAAATGGGACTGAGGATTTGTCTGGAATTTCAATACACCTCTCTCGCAAGACCCTGTTCACTGTAGTAGGTGCAGGGTGAGTAATGTGGTGTGGATGGTATTATATTATTGTTACAGGGTAGGACAGGGCAATAATTCAATATCAGCATTTATCGACTTTAATGATACGTTCATATCCTGTTATAATTCTGTTGTCCAAGAATATCAACATTATTATTGTGATATTGATTGTTACTAAAAAGATGTCTTTGTCAAATGCTTGAAATGCTTTGAGAAGTATGTCTTACATATCCATCCATAGCCCAGTTGTCGTTTTTAAACTTGCTGAGGAAATGCTCTGCCGGGCCCTTCACCTGGTAGACCTTCAATAGCAGCTGGTTCTCCTCTGACTTATAGGTACCTGGATGAATAGATATATACAGAGAGATATTGTTTTGGAGGCACTGTACAGAGAATGGGGTAAGTGCCTGAATCTGGTATAATAATCACAATTTTACTTCTAATTTGAGTTGGCGCTTGGAGAGAAAAAGAATGGAGGAAGACATTGAGGAGGTTGATATACAGAAAGACAGGGTCGTAGGCAAACAGACAGACAGGCTGACTGACAAACACAGAAAAAAAAGCACATCAACATTTTGAATTATCACATTCTATTTTCTTCACCAAACACCTGACACAATAGTGGAGGAAAGGTGACATTTACCCTTCAGCTACATGTCTCTACTTGGTTAACTATAGTGCCAACACAGAAGCTGCTGCTGTTCAATATGACAAGTCCGTGCAAAAGAAAAATTATTTTATGCATTGAGAGCCCTCGTCTCTCACCGGCAGAACATCTTTCATGTTCAAGCTGAACTGCTGATTGTGAAATGTCATTGTGAAAAGTCAAGTGTCAGTGGGAGAGTCAGACAGTTATTCTCAGTTGCTTAAACACAACTATTTTGGAGGCTTAACCTGTTTTTTTAACCTGCCAGTCATTTCTATACAACACACTGCATGTATCTACAGTACATGTAGATGAAAGAAAAAAGCATCATGTGCACTACAGCACTACACCCGGGAGATTATGTTGCTAAGGTAATGTATTACCTGCCTTGATGTGCAGGGGCCAAGGCACACAACTTTGTCACCAGTGCCTCTGCATGTTATATTATTTAACGTATTAATAACCAGTTTCTCTTTATCTTCTACAACTCTTTTGTGAGAATGCAGACTGTGAAAGTTTACAAAGACAGGTCAACTTTATTTTCATTTATCCAATATTTGAATATGAATATTAATAAGCATTTCCCACACATTCTCTATATCCACTTATCTTCTTCAGGGTTGTTAAAGAAACGTATGTTCTTTTTTATGTACATTTTATGACTTTGAACATTTACGACAGGATTTGTTGATGTAAATTTAATCTTAGAAAATAAAACAGATTCAACAAATTAGTTTATTGGCTCAGTTTTACGTATCCTATTTTCAAACTCTTAAAACATAAAAATAACATAATGATAGGTCTTTTCTGAAGTTACTTCGAGTAAAATTCATTAGAGTGACTCTTAATAACATTATTGTGATCTTTGTTTTTTACCTGACAGTCTGATTGACACTCCGCTGGTCTCTAGCAATGTGACGTTAACTCTGCCGCTGGTAGCATTGAACCCAGTAACTGTAAATGTGGTGGCCTGTCTCTTCCCTAGATACTCGTAAAAACCGCTCCACTCAGAGTTTGGAGAGAACACGTCCACTGGAACTGTAATGGAGACAAAAAAACAAAAACAAGAAGAAATTTAAAGCTCGCTTGACTTTTTTCAATCAAAAGTTTGCTGCTGCTAATGCTGCTGTTAACAATTTCACCCCTGCTTTAAAGTGTGACGAGTAACACCATGTGGATTTCTCAGTTTGAAAGGATCAACTTCAGCATGCTTGCCAACCAACCTTTGCAACTTTTCCAAGCCACAAGTTTACAGTAATGATCAGAAATTATGGCGAGATAAGGGTGAAGGCGTTTCCTGAGAAACAGACAAAACATATACCTTCGTAATTGACAGCTGCAGTGGGTTGGGATCAGCCTGTCTGAATCCCACACTTTAAAATATGACTTATTCAAAACTCAGCAGCTTTACTATTCTTGCAAAAATTGCACAACTTTGGTCTCTCCCTCTGGTGTCAGTCTCTTTGCTGGCTCCCTCTAAATGCATTTATTGATTATAAAATCCCACTTCAAACTTACAAGGTATTTCATGGTATTGCACCTGAATGTTTTGACTGATTTATTTACTTCGTCTGAGCCTTCGTTGTATAAATCTGACACAAGACTGCTTGTCCAGACAGAAGACTCAAATGGTTAACACTCACTACAACGTTCTACCACAATACCTCTCTGGAAAATACTTTGTGACAATCCTGTTGATTAAAAGAACGGTAAGGTGAACAGCATTTCGATTTGAAATTTACATCTGTGGTTTAAGTACTACAGTGTATGTGTGTGTTGTAGTGTTTTTTTTTGCATACCTCGAATCTTGTTCTTCTGGACATCTGACTCTCCTCTGCCTTTGGGATTGACCTTCACTCCAACTGAAACATAAAATAGGATTAAGTTTAGATTAGCTTACTTGATGGTTTAGTTTATTGGCAGTATATTTGGTATGAATAGGATTGGGAAAAGATGACAAATTTAATGTGTGACAGGAAGTATTTATTAATATAATAAGCCATAAAATTTGCTTTTTACATTGATATTCCACACATAAAAAGGAACTGGCAGTATTTCCTGTATGGTTCACAGCATTCACAGCCACCCATTCCTTGTGTTTCAGACTAGGTAGGGCCATGAGTGTGTGAAAAACAACAACAAAAAAACATCACCCAAGCATTCATGGTAAGCCTAAGGCTGATTTATGAGAGCATAGCAATAATATCAGGGTGATAATCTGTATTTATCTAAAGCCATATGGTATTATGACATCCAGTTTAGATCTTAGGCTCAACAGGAGCCCATTTTATACAAGCTGCACATTTTCAAGATAGGATCTAGATACCTTTACAGAGCGGAGGTTTGCCTGACCATCTCCCATCACTTTTGCAGGTTCTGTGCTCTGATCCCCCAGCCAGATAGAAACCATCTTGACAGGTGTAGATCAGCGTATATCCCAAGGTAGGCAGGTCCATAGCTCGAACATCTACATTGCTGGGGGTCTCTGGCTGTCTGCATGAATGGGCTGAGTGATGGAGCAGAGAATAATAAACCCAGAGTTTACACTAACCAAAATAAATATTGAGTAAAATGCAACATGAACATAAAAAAAAAATCTCACCAGTAACAAAAAAAACAGATGAATTGAATTAACGCACACACTATGATGAGGAAAAATAATATTTGTACACGGTAATAAAAGACATAGTTATTCCTCACATATGCACTCAGGTTGAGTTCCACTCCAGGTTAGGTTTTCTAGGCACGTTCTTGTGGTGGAACCAAGGATGTGGTAGTTCTTACGGCACTTGAAGGAAATCTTACTGCCAACCTTCATGATGTAAAAGCAAAACAAAAGTCCTCTTGCTGTTAGCTTCTTAAGACATGTTACAATCAACAGTATGGGTTAGTTTCCATTACATTTAGCCCATAACTCTTTAAGTCTAACAAAACATTATGGATTTATGGCCAATATATTCTATCAGTAGGTTGTTGTGTGCGCTCCAGACAGCCTGGTTCCTAAGACAAAAGGAAATATTGCCTCTTTTTGTCATCTGTAAAGTCTGGGTGCCACTTTTAATCAGAAGTTTTGACCTGCATTTTTGATTGGCTCTTGTTTGTCCAACTGAGGAACTTTGCAAACTTTAGGCCTACTGTATCTCAGATGGACAGAATATATTAACTTTTGTTTGGAACCTAATGTACTTACCAACACAACTCTGCATGCTGCACTTTCACTCAGCCAGTTTTTATTTAAAAGTGCAAATGTAAATACATGTCCGATTCTTTATGTATTAAATGTTATTTGAAGGATTATACCGCAGTTTTGTCAAGCACACAAATGATATATTTGTCACCTGAAAACCCTGGGCCATGACCGGGATACCATAGGCTGGAGTTCCTGGGTCACGACAGTTGTTGAAGGCTGGGTCTACCCACACACAGACACACACACAGACACACACACACACACACATTAGCATTGGGCATTATATTCTTTCACATTTTTATAATCATTCTCCAAGTCAAGGAAGCATTCTGATATTTCATACGTACTGCAAGTTTACCAATGTGGTCAGCACAGATGTTCAGCTACAGTGCACCATAATTGTTTTGCTGGATTATCGAGCAGTAAAGTAAAAGTATTAGTACTCCAATACTGCAATACACTGGAGTACTTGCAACTTGAGCTTCTACTACTTAAAATAATGTACAGTATATGGATAAAAGACTGACATCATCCAGCAGCAATTATGAAAGATACAAGTCACAAGAAGTAATTCAATAATGGTCAGGGCAAATGGGTTCCACCATGCTTTGTACGACATAACCGAGGAACATTCTAAGCTGGCTGCAGTGTTGCTACAAGGCTGCTTTCCACTTCAGTTCTTACACAATAATTCTGCTTTTTCCTTTTGATTTCACAGCTTGTTCCAAAATAAGCTTCATGCTTTCAGAGCAGTTACCACAAGAACCTAAATTTTCCTTCAAAAAATCAAGGGATTCTTTTCCGAGATAAAATCTTTATAGAAACCAAACGCTGACATCAAAACTTCACACTTCATCTATTTATTAGATAATATCTTCAGCTCTATCTGCACAGGAATACTAATGCTAAAATGTGTACAAGGGTAAACTCCACAATCCTGTTTACCAATAATCTGATTTCAATCAACTGTATTCATAACTTGTTGATGTAATGTTTTTTTTTTGCAGTATACAAAATGTCTGTTCCTCACAATTATGGAAAGATTAATATATATAATATTTCAAAGATGTACACAAACATACAATGGTGTAATTTTGTACCTCACATGTATGCAGGTTTGTCTGTGTGTGATGCAGAAGGATGTAAAGAGCACTGAAGACAATGCTATTCATTTTTCCTTCCCGAAAGTGAGCATAAACTAAAAGCTTTATACTGGAAGAAACAACAACACCACACACACTCGTAGTGTGTTTTATAGCAAAAGTTACTTGGTGTTTACCAATACCTATATTTATATTACCTATACAGGCTGGTTGTTGGCCACTCCAAATCCCCTCAGCTTGACAGACCCTGGAGGCAGAGCCTACCAGCAAGTAGGGGGCATGGCAGTAGAACCTGACCTCTGACCTGTATAGGAGACAAAGATTTGATTACACATATATACAAAAATACAAAAAATGTAAGTATTGTTTGATGTCCATAGGACAGATAGGATACATGCAGCAAGTATTTCAAAAAGGTTGACAGCCTTTCTACAACATTCCTTTTGTTGTTTTACACACCTATCATACATGAATATATGAAAAGCAGTGTTTAGGTCAGTAATTGCTAGATATAGCCACTGACCGGTAGGAAAAAATGTTCCCCTCTCTGAATCCTCCTCCAGGAGAGCCAGGATCGCCACACAGCACAGCTTAAATGAGATGCATACAGTTAGGACTTTTGATTTGAACTGCTAATGCTGCTGAAAGGGAAACTGTGATGTGTGGATAAAGTTACTTAAATTTACTAAGTAGTAGTTTTTAGGTAGCGAAACTTACGCAGACACTGTGGTACGTCTCCTGTCCACGTCCCATTTCCCTCACAGGTTAACACAGCAGGGGTGGACAACTGGTAACCATGGAAACAACTGTAGCTCACACTCGATCCCCATGAATGGTCGGTTCCTTCTACTTTCCCATGATGTACTTGAGGAGGAGGTCCACACTGGATCACTGAAACACACACAGAGATGTAAAAGACCACCTATAGCACTGAAGATGGTACATGGTGCATGGTGTTGGAATCTCTGCACTGATCCTTCCTGTGTGTACTGAATTAGCATGTTCTCTCCACCAGGTGCTCGGTTTCCATCCATCCATCCAAATACAGCTGTTAGCTGTGACTGTAGGTGTGTTTCTGTTGGATTTAATCTGTCTCGTCTTACTTTCTACCGTTTGCAATATTCAGTATACAGGATGTAGGCTCTAACAAGTGAAAGAATGAACTTTTTTTTTACGCTGACACTGCTCTAACGCCGTAGATATCAGTACAAAACAGATAGTTTAACAAATAGTATGCCAGTAATGACTAATATTATTACAATAGGATTTTTATACTTCATTTGAACTAACATCTTTTTGCCTTCAGTAGAGACAAATTAATCAGCACCAAATAACATGATGAGCTCTCAGATTGTCAAAGACAAGAAAACAGCAGTTAAGGCTTGTCCCTGGTGGATATGCAGCCCTAAGATACAACAATTGAAACAACGGCCCCCTGAAGAAAAACTTAAATGTAAAATGTGCATTGTAACATTTGCCAAAGCCAAATGCTTGTGTATTTAGTCATGTCGGGGGCTGGTGTCTACCCCAGTATGCACCAGACAAAATGCAGGAAAAACCCCACACGCTGATCAACGAGCTACCCACTGTGCTTCCCCTCTCTAATCTCTGATATGTAGTAAACAAGTGCTTATAATGAGGAATTCACAATGGTACATGACAATGCTCATGTTGTTTAACCAATTGTTTATGTTTTTAACTAGTGCTGGACAACGATTGAAAAATGTAATCGCAAATAATTGCATGATTTTCTACGATTAATCGTGATTAATCGCATTGTTATGCAAAAAAAATGTAACAATGAATTCTAAAGTACTGTATTGCGCACTTTTAATTTAAATGTACTGCTATATACACAAAAGTTCAATAAGATGTGGTTTGCAAACACTTTAAACAAATAAGGTGCTTTTTACCAGCAGTATTCCCTTTACACAGTAGCGATAAAATATTTCTTGTAAATCTCAAACATTAATGTAATCAAATCAAATATAAAACCAAAGCTATTTGCCACTGCCAGGGCATTACCTTTTATCTGGCTTGTTAAAACAAGTTACCATCCGAGTCCAGAGTCACGATCATAAAATCCTAACAGGCACCTTCTGAGCAACAGGTTAACATATATAAATCTGTTTTCTTGTTTTTTTTTTTCTGGGCAGGTATCAGAAGAAACATTTTTCTTTTATCAGGGAGCAGCATAAACAGTCTATGTTCAGTAGCAAGTGTCCCTGTTAGAGTGAGGTGAAGTGGTCGAGCACAAGGCGTAGTGACAAGTGCCGAGTTGAATTGTCTTGAACTTTTTGTATGCAACGTGCTGCACAAATCATTGGAAGAGAGACTGATCCCTGACGTTTGTGAGTTTTACTAATCAGCATGCAGTGTGTAGCTATCTGCTATGGCATTTAATTGTTTGCTTGCCTTGCTTTTGTTTATCTACTTCTCCCACAAGCTGCATTCAACCTAGTCTGCCGAAGCCTCCACTGCTTGTTTGGCTGGGTGATTGCAGGCTGATCAACATCCCACCCCTCCTGTGACCCACGGTTTGACTGTATGTGTATTCAGAGCCTGTGAGCAACGGACTTTCAAAATAATAATAATAAAAACTGTGTTAACACGAGATAAAATAATTGTCAGCGTTAATTAAATAATGCATTAACTTGCCCAGCCCAATTTTTAAAGTAATGTTATTTCTATCCATTGTTTATTGTTTTGTATTAGTTTTATTATTTTTGGATGCCTAACAACATCAGGCAAAGGGACTGCTGATGAAAACTAGCTCGTGGCTTACTCATTACATTACATTTACTCATTTGGCAGACGCTTTTATCCAAAGTGACTTACATTTGAGGAACAACATACAATCATTAACAGAGCATGAGATCTACAACTGACAATACATAAAGCAGCAGTAATTACTAGTAAGCGCTAATGGCACATATCGCATCAATGGGGTAAATACCTAGTGAAAGAATTTAAAATTTAAAAAAAAGTGCAATCAATACAAAATAATTGTAAGGGGATAGAAGAAGAAGAGCACAGGAAGTGCATGTTAGATGTTAGGAGTTAGAGGTGTTATAAGAGGAAGTGTTCTCGGAAGAGATGAGTTTTCAAGAGCTGAGAACAGCCGGGACTAGGATTGCTTTGTGTGAAGGGATGGCAGAGCCAGGCGGCGTTCGTTGGAGGAGCGTAGCGGCCGAGAACGAACATAAACTTGTATTATGGAGTTTAGGTAGATGGGTGCAGAACCAGTAGTCACTCTGTATGCAAGCATTAGTGACTTGAATCTGATTCTGGAGGCCACGGGTAGCCAGTGGAGGTCACACAGCAATGGAGTGACATGAGTCCTTTTGGGCTGATCAAAACCAGACATGCTGCTGCGTTCTCACCACACAAGCTGGAAGACCCGCTAGGAGGGCATTGCAATAGTCGAGGCGAGAGGTAACCATGGCCTGTAACAGAAGCTCAACTCATGTACATTTACATTTGTTTTGAATGTTGATCATTGTACATTGTACTTTCTCAAATAAACAATGAATAAATAAACACAATAAAATATGGCTGCAGTGTGACATCAAGTATAAAACAAGAACAGCAAAAGCAGCATACTGCCATGATCACCATATGGACATTTACTGTCTTAAAGCAGCAGATGACCTAGGTCACCAGATTTAAGTTGCTTAACCAAAAGACAAACCATGGTCACCATATGGACTGAGAGTTTCTGTACGGACATTTAGGGGGTTTGCGTTGTCTGTGATGAAATTTCTGCTTCCACTGTGATTTAGCTGTGATATTGTTTTCCTCAAGTCTGCTAATTTAAATGCAATACTATCCACAAGGCAGCTTCTCCATCAACCTCCTCCTTTAGAAATTTTTTCCTACATTGGGGATTTCAGGAAGAATTACATATTTATACTTGAGACTCACTATATGGGATTGCTATTTATGTAATGCTAATGATTCAAACAAACCTGTGTTCATACATGCAAGAGTGTTGTATGAGCATAGACGTCTATGCATATAACTTCATAACACCCCGATAAACACCTGTGTGGGCGCGTCCATGAGCGTGCCTGTGCCTAACTCCCTAAGATAATGATAACCATCTGCATGGTTTCAAACATCTAATAAAGTCAGTGTAATTCTCATCTAACCAGGAGACAGATGGTTTCACGCTCCATTCACTCTGCTATGATGATATACAGTGCACACAGGCATACACAGAGAGGGAGGAAGACAGACACAGATACACAGACGTGCATGCATAAACAACACATACATGGTATGTACACAGAAGACGCAGCAATAATCAAATACTGAAATGAACAGAAAAAAAAATAGACAAAATGCATTAATATAACAAGTGTTGTTTCGACAATAATACCAAATATGCACACTATTTGGGAATCTTGCTTCTCTCTTAGTTTGACTATTACTTTTTCTGTGTTTTGTTTCTCACCTGGACTCTTCCTTAAACTCTTGATTTAGTCAACTTTTTATCTTATTTTCTTTTCCTTTTTTCCCTGTGTCTTTTCTCTTTCTCTGTTGCAGTATGACCAGTCTTTTGGATGCAGAATCAAAGTGCAATTAACAAAAAATTGTTCTGAACTCCAAAAAAACCAAAACCAAAAACTAAATCTTTTCTTTGTAACATTGCAGGTTTCTAGGCAACCGCTGGTCCTCGCAGCAAACTAATGACTAATTCTGGCTTTGTATGTCACCGGTGTCCTGAAGAAGCCTTGCATCTCCCTAAAGTCATCCTCCCAATTCTCTGCTCTACAACATGTTCTGCTTGTTGCTAGTCCCGTTACAAAAATCGACACACCTGCACACAAGACAATTCCAAAGCCAGTTTCTTAAAGCATGTTGTTCATCATTTTCTGTTGTTGTCTCCAGAAACAATAGCTGGTGGCTAGCCAACAGATAATGGGGATTCAAATTATCAATTGAATGAGGGTTTATCAAAAACTTTATTTTGAACCCTATGCATTCTCTATGAGCCCCTCCCAAAATCCATGGAGCCCTGTTCATTCTACTATCTTTGTGGGGACCCCTCCCTGTATAATCTGGCCCCCTCCCACTGTCTAAAAATAAATTAAACACTCTTATTGACTTCAGCAGTTAATATTCCGGCACAATATGTCTGCAGGTCTCTGATGCCCAAAGAACACTTGTGACTATAATTGAAGGTTTCTGAACTCGTCTTTTCTCTCTGTGTCTCTCCCATCTTGTGAATAGACTGAGTTAGCTTCATATGAGTCTGGAGGAGTAATACTCATCCCTGCTTGCTTACGCACCTCTGCTCTTCCATCTGTCACTGCAATCATTGACTCCTTTCCCCACCCTTTCTTCTTTCCTCTCACATCTCCACACTCCACACTTACTTCTTACACTTTGGTCCCCTGCCTCCTTTCTGTCTTCCTACTCCCCACCCCCCCAATCTCTCCCTCCAGCCCTTCTTCTCCTTCTCCCTGCACCTTTCTTCTTTGTCCTTTTGTCCCAGATCCAGTACTCTTTTATCTTCTTCCATTGTTCTCCTGGTCTCCTTCTCACACCATTACGGCTTCTCCCTTCCTCCGTTCGTCTTTTAGGCATATCTCCCATGGCGCAATTCACCCAGCCAACACATTTTATGGGCTTAATCCCTTTTCTCACAGTGTGTTTACAGGTTTGGGGGCAGGTATTGATTTGCCTCTCTTTGTTTCTCACATCATTTGCTTCCTCTCTCTCACTTGCTTCTCTGTCGCTTTCTCCTTGTAGCCCCACTGATGGCTCATCGCACTCTCCTTTTTCATTCATCCACCTGAGTCTCTCTTTTTCCACCTCCCATTTTCTTTCTATCTTAATCTCTGAATTACTCTGTCTTTGTGTGTCTCCTCTGTTATCCAATGTTTTCTTCCACTACACCTTGTCATCCCTTCAATTCTTCCTCCCTTTACTCCTTCATTCTTTCTTTCTTTCACTCTCCTGCTCCTCAGTGTCTCGCTTGCTCAAGCTCTCATTCTTCCTCACTCAATTCATTTTGCCTGTCAAGCTACACTTTTATGGCTTTACAACTCCTCCATTCAATATGTTTCTGTGTGTGCATTTATGTCTCTGCTCGAAGAAGCTGTTGTTACAAAACATGGCGAGTTGTGAATTGTTTGAAGTGGGAGAAAACAGACGGGATGGATACAGGGGAGCTGAATAAAAAAACATGTGAACAGCAGAATTAGCACCTAAAGAGGGGGAGAAAGTGAGGAGCAAAAGAGGGCAAAGACGAAAAGACAGAGGGTGAACAAAAGGAAGAGAAACAGAGAGATAAAGGACTTGCAGCATTTTCCTACCTGTATCTCTCCCTCTGTCTCCCATTCTTTTCCTTTCCTTCAAATTTTTTCTTTTCAATTTCTTGCCTCAGTCTCATTCTCTTTCACCTACAGTATCTTTAACTTCTGCTTTCCCTTTCTCTGCATCTCTCTGCGGTTCCCTCTCAGTAGCCTCTCTGCCGGCTTACTCAGTTTTTTTCATCTCAGTTCAAAGCCTCTGCAACTGCATGAGCCAGCAGGAGATTTTCTGTTTGTGGGAAGAAGCGGCAGGGAAGATCTCAGGAAACATTCCCTTTCGCTGTTGTTGAGTATCACAGTCTAAACTCTAAATATGGGCTGCTGTAAAACTGTGACTCATTTTATTTTAATGCATTCTTTTTTAATTCCCCCTTTGTGCTTATGAACAAAAACAGGGGTTTCAGGAAATAAACTCAAATTTAACACGTGTAAGGAGCAATGTTAATCTTTCCTTGGCCTCTTCCTAACGTACTGTTAAAGTTACAATCTGTTATTTTAGTATGCACACACTGAAATAATACTGTTCTTATTTAAATTGTCACTTTTTTTGTGGGGCTTCTTTTGCTGCAATTGTACAGCTCTATAACATGTTTTATTCTCCATTGTTATGTACCTTGTTATTAGCAGATTTCTGTTTCAGTCTCTTGAAATCAACAATACTTTGAAAAAGCTTTCCAGTAACTTAACTTAAGGTGTTTTTTTTACCAGCAGTGTTCCCTTTACACAGTAGCAATAAAATATTTCCATGTTCAGTAGTAAGGTGAAGTGGTCAAGCACAAGATGTAGCAACAAGCGGGTGTGTTCCCGTGAAACTGTCGCGGTTTGCTTGCCTCACGCACACACCCACCAGCTCCCAAAGTTAAATTGTCTTGACTCTTTGTACGCAACGCATAGCACAAATCATTGGTAGAGAGACTGATCCTCGCTGTTTGTGAGTTTCCAGAATCTATTACTGTTTACTAAATAGGACATCAACAGGAGGGAATTAGCATGGCAGAGCATCCCCGCCAAACTTGGTGTAGGCCTATCAGGTCAAGTTATGTAGCCTATAATTTTTAATAGCAAGTTAAATAGGCTATAGCTGTGTAGCGCACAGAAGCCGTTGCTATGGTTACTCTCCATAGAGCGCCTGCCGTTTACTCGCGGAGCGTTGGTCTCCTGTTCACCCGAGGAGCACAGAGCAACCCCGCGGGGTCAAGCGACTATGTTGTGATTTTAAGAACGTTCCTAAAACCGACATCTTCCCCAATACTAAATCAGAATGCAGTGTGCAGCTATCCACTTCGCTATGGCATTTTTTTGCTTGTCTTGCTTTTGTTTATCTACTTTTCCCACACACTGCGTCCAACGTAGTCTGCCGAGGCCTCCCTCCACTGCTTGTTTGGGTAGGTGATTTGCAGGCTGATCAACATCCCACCCCTCCTGTGACCCACGGTTTGACTGTATGTGTATTCAGAGCCAGTGAGCAACAGACTTTCAAAAACTGTGTTAACGTGAGATAAAATAATTATCTGTGTTAATTAATTAATGGTTAATGCGATAATACCCAGCCCCAATTTATACAGATATTTATATACAGTCTATGGGTTTGTCTGTGGGCTGCAGCTGGACCCTTCTCCATTTTTCAACTCTCGGCGACTGGAAAAAAAAGCTCAGCACGGAAAAAGAAGCTCAGCGCCTCGTCACGCTCCTGCCGTTTTTACCAGCAAGTAAAAACGCGGAGCTCCCATTGCAATGAATTGAAAAAAAGACGCTGGCTTCAGGAAAAAACGCTTTGGTGGACACGGGCCCTTAGGAAGGAGTTAGTTAAGGTCTTAGTCCTTCTTACCTTTACAGCTGGGTTTGGTTTGGTTCCAGGTTCCATCTTTGGTGCAGTGCAGAACACTGCGTCCAGGTGGTTCCATCAGGTGACCAGGATTACAGTGGTAGGTCACTGTATGGTTGAAGGTAAACTCACTTCCTAGATAGATCCCATTGGCTACGGGTCCAGGGTCTCCGCAACTGATCACTAAAAGTGAGAGAAATTTTACAGGACCAATAGTCATGGATACAGTATAGTGTATATCAGTCAGATGGTGCAGTAACATTTTTGGACAATTTTATTTTATCCAGTCTCTGTATTTTAACTTACTGTGTTTTCTAACATAGTCTGAACCCCCCTACTTCTCCCTGTCTGCCCCTTAACCTCATCCTCCTACTCAACTTTCTCACAGACTGCCGTCCTTAACTTTCCTAAAGCACATCCTACTTCAATTCAGCTACCTCCCACCTTCTTTTTCTTCCTTTTCCCAAACCTCTGACTGGCTCTGTTGAACTATACAAGTTGAAATCTCAGACACAACAAACTTACCCTTGTATAGTTCTGTGCCTGTACAGAAGCAGGTTGCCCAGTTCATGCACAATTTATAGTCCTCTTGGATCCTTAACAAAAAAACTCCACTATGCATGCACCAACACTGACAGTATTTGCAGTAGTACTTGTAGTTCTACAGCTAATGAAGCTATCTTTGCTACCCTTGCTGTTACCATTAATAATAACAGTGATAGTAACAGTAGAGCAACAATTTTAAATGTTTCCTACCAGTGCAGTCTGGGGGTTGTCCTGTCCATGTCCCATTTGTTGTGCAGTGTCTGGTTGTCAGGCCTGATGTTTTGAAGCCATCCCAGCATGCATAGGCCACCGAGCTGCCGAAAGTGATGCCATCACTGAAGACAATTCTGCCATGTGCTGGGGTGCCAGGGTTACCACAGGATACAGCTGAGAATTGAAGAAAAAATTAACCAGTGATGATTAAGCACGGTGATAATATCGGTGTGAGCAATACTGTCTTGCTGTCACTCAAGGCTGATCAGCTGTAGGCTGCAATAATGAGATTATCACTGGAGTTGGCTGGAAATAACAACAAATATGACCTTGAGGTAGAGAGGCTGATTAATAACTAAAGGTTGATTTATTCCCAGCACTGAATGGTAGATGTACAGTATTGAATTGTGTGCTAGAGGCTGGCATTAGGCTGGTACTACATATACAGCATCCACTGTAACAGCCAAAGTGCCACTGAGCAAAGCAGCGAGCCTGGTTACCTGGTTCTGCCTCTTGTTAAAAACCCAGACACATTGTCTGCAAATATGTATGTGCTGGTGGTTTTAAATATCATCACGGTAAGACGTCCTACAGTAGGAGGAAACATTGGTCATGCAGCAGGGTTGTATATCTAATTGTCAGTCAGTACTTGTGGACTGTGTCCTTCCCGAGTTATCTTGGGGAGAACAAGCCCCAACAATGAGCACACAAAGAATACATATTTATAATTTCAGATTGGCTGTATAATTGACACTGCAGCATCTATTAAGACACACCGATGTTCATTTCCAAAGCTGCTTCAACAGGCTCTACACTAAAGCCACCACAATGCATTGTTTTCATAGTGAATTGTAAGGCTTCCCTTTTTTCCTCTGAGACAAGTAACACCTTTGTTTTTTTTTTGGCAAGTAAAAGGCTAGGATCTTTATCCATCTTTGGCTGTCATTGTTTTTGAACCACTGCTTGTCTTGTAGATTGGAAGACAAAACTATCTGGGAGGACACAAGAATGCAGATGGGAGAGAATTCCATCTCTGGTCTGAACTAGTCCATCAATCTTTAGTCTGCTGGCACTGCACATTAACAAACAGGAATTAGCAACCAACCACAGCACATTTCACTAATAAGATCATGACAGCCTTTAACAATCAAACACCTATTGATAGTTAGAGCCCTTAAAAGCTATGTCCAAGAGAGTGTGTGTGTGTGTGTGTGTGTGACAGAGTGTGTAGGTGGAGCACCTTATGCACGGTTTGTGTGTGTGTCTACAGCAGCTTACCGTTTGTGGCTGAGAATGTTATCAGTATACATGGTGTGTCCACCAGTTTGTGTATGTGTGTGTGGTCGTATGGACGTGTGTATGGATTTCTTTGTGTTTGTGTCTCAGTGATAGATGTCTCATTCTTTCTGAATCAGCGTTTAACCACTTTTAGCTTAATGAAAAACAACTGTAGACAGACATAAATAATTAGTGTTACTCAAACACTCAGACACTGGTGCACACACACACACACACACACACACACACACACACACACAAACAGACACACACCTCTAAGGTGTGCGAGTAGAGGGCTAGATTTTGACATTCGGGATTTAGTACATGTAGGCAAACAAAAGTAAAATTCAGTACTTAATTGTCATACTATAGGTGGACTACTGCTTAATATAGTTCACAGCACTGTTTCAGTGTCTTGTACTTGTAGTTTCAGGAGAGGGTTGCAAGATTTTTTTCCAAAATGGAATACGATCTGAAAACATTGATTGCTGTTATGAAGGAGAATCATATTACACATTTCTATTAAAACTAGCTTTTTTTTTTATAAATCAGCAAATTCTTGAACAAATGTTGCCATTTCACAGCCACATTTATTTGTTCATGATCTGATTTTCGTCCTTTAAGTCAGTGTGGCCTTTTAGCATTCTATATTTAGTATAGTTGTGGTGTTTTCGGTCACAATAATATAATATAGTACTCTGAAACTGCATGACTCACTCTTTCTCCCCCTATCCACTCAAATTACTGCTATAACAGCCCATCTATCTAACTGAATCTAAAATCTGCGTCAGACAATGGAGTTAATGTCAGCAGTGTTTTATTCAGCCTACAACATACGGTAGTGGTGAATAGGAAAAGTAACACAGGCAGCAGCTATGGATTCCAGTGTCACTATAGCACCATGGGGACCCACTTTAATTTCCCCTAAACCCCCAATGGTTTAAAGAGTGTCTTTGAAAGCTGTTATTGTATAGGACGCAGTTTATTACCATAGTGCTATGGAAGATCCAGTTCAGTTAGTGAGGAGTGACACACTTCAATCCTTTGTATCTGGGCCACACAGATATCAGATATCATTGCACACACACATAAACATTGAATATCCATGCTTTTTTTCTACAAACATCTACTTCCACAAACCTCTTACATGACATGAACATGTTTTTTTTCTGTTAAATGATGTAAATTTTGTCAACATATTAGATCACCACTAATGCCAAAAGGTACTATAAATGATTGATTTTTGTGTTGTGTGTAGCTTAATTTAAACGTATACTACATTTAACAATACATATTTACTTACTTCTACTTAATTTTATGAATTAAATCCATCTCAATACATGCATGTAAAAGCAACTTGTAGGCTTCACTTACACAATATAAAGTATGTGTATAATGTACAATGTATGTAACATGCTTCAAACTATATTTGGTAATGGATTAGTTGCTTGTCAGTAGCATGCCAAGTAGCCTGATGCTACTGTATTCTCTGAAGAAGAGAAGATTAAGCTGTTCAACTTTGGAGGCTGAACTGATTTATTTTCACATAAAATGCTGAATAATTAAGTCCATATGCCACAAATACACTGTGGGTTTATACAAAATCTGCACTCATTTTACAGCAATGTTTATTTTTACAGCAATGTTTTACAGAATCTAGGTTGGGACCCAAAGTTAACCTGAATTGAGACAGAGATAACTTGGTATCAAAATGTATGATGTTTTCTAAACAGACATATGCACATAACATTTGCTCAGCAAGCAAAAATCCAAGTGCATTGTATAAAGCAAGCAGCAGTCTCTTACTATAAAACAGGGTCAATCAAGGTGCACATAAATAGAATACTGTGCACAACAACCAAATATCTATTTTGACTCCAGCAG
>NC_060169.1:22205792-22241722 GCF_021292245.1 Micropterus dolomieu
ACACACACACACACACACACACACACAAACAGACACACACCTCTAAGGTGTGCGAGTAGAGGGCTAGATTTTGACATTCGGGATTTAGTACATGTAGGCAAACAAAAGTAAAATTCAGTACTTAATTGTCATACTATAGGTGGACTACTGCTTAATATAGTTCACAGCACTGTTTCAGTGTCTTGTACTTGTAGTTTCAGGAGAGGGTTGCAAGATTTTTTTCCAAAATGGAATACGATCTGAAAACATTGATTGCTGTTATGAAGGAGAATCATATTACACATTTCTATTAAAACTAGCTTTTTTTTTTATAAATCAGCAAATTCTTGAACAAATGTTGCCATTTCACAGCCACATTTATTTGTTCATGATCTGATTTTCGTCCTTTAAGTCAGTGTGGCCTTTTAGCATTCTATATTTAGTATAGTTGTGGTGTTTTCGGTCACAATAATATAATATAGTACTCTGAAACTGCATGACTCACTCTTTCTCCCCCTATCCACTCAAATTACTGCTATAACAGCCCATCTATCTAACTGAATCTAAAATCTGCGTCAGACAATGGAGTTAATGTCAGCAGTGTTTTATTCAGCCTACAACATACGGTAGTGGTGAATAGGAAAAGTAACACAGGCAGCAGCTATGGATTCCAGTGTCACTATAGCACCATGGGGACCCACTTTAATTTCCCCTAAACCCCCAATGGTTTAAAGAGTGTCTTTGAAAGCTGTTATTGTATAGGACGCAGTTTATTACCATAGTGCTATGGAAGATCCAGTTCAGTTAGTGAGGAGTGACACACTTCAATCCTTTGTATCTGGGCCACACAGATATCAGATATCATTGCACACACACATAAACATTGAATATCCATGCTTTTTTTCTACAAACATCTACTTCCACAAACCTCTTACATGACATGAACATGTTTTTTTTCTGTTAAATGATGTAAATTTTGTCAACATATTAGATCACCACTAATGCCAAAAGGTACTATAAATGATTGATTTTTGTGTTGTGTGTAGCTTAATTTAAACGTATACTACATTTAACAATACATATTTACTTACTTCTACTTAATTTTATGAATTAAATCCATCTCAATACATGCATGTAAAAGCAACTTGTAGGCTTCACTTACACAATATAAAGTATGTGTATAATGTACAATGTATGTAACATGCTTCAAACTATATTTGGTAATGGATTAGTTGCTTGTCAGTAGCATGCCAAGTAGCCTGATGCTACTGTATTCTCTGAAGAAGAGAAGATTAAGCTGTTCAACTTTGGAGGCTGAACTGATTTATTTTCACATAAAATGCTGAATAATTAAGTCCATATGCCACAAATACACTGTGGGTTTATACAAAATCTGCACTCATTTTACAGCAATGTTTATTTTTACAGCAATGTTTTACAGAATCTAGGTTGGGACCCAAAGTTAACCTGAATTGAGACAGAGATAACTTGGTATCAAAATGTATGATGTTTTCTAAACAGACATATGCACATAACATTTGCTCAGCAAGCAAAAATCCAAGTGCATTGTATAAAGCAAGCAGCAGTCTCTTACTATAAAACAGGGTCAATCAAGGTGCACATAAATAGAATACTGTGCACAACAACCAAATATCTATTTTGACTCCAGCAGTAATCCACTGCTTTGATATAAAATACTACAGAACCAAGTGCTATGATGATGCAATGATATCTCTATGATAAACAAATGCGATTTGTTTGCTGCGTCTAATGGCTTTTGTTTCATCTTTTAAAGGAGTCATGTAAGCTTGCGCACCTTGACAGACAGGCTGCGTGCCGCTCCAGGTGCAGTTGTGAAGGCAGGTCCTCTCGGCTGAGCCAATCAGACTATATCCCGCCTCACAGCTGAAACGCAGCAGGCTCTTGGTTTTAAATTCTTCCCCTCCCAGACGGGCACCGTGGGGAGGCATCCCTGGGTCTCCACAGACTCCTGGACTTACACCTATAGCGAGAACAGAGACATAAAGTTAATGTACCAAACACACACCAAAAGACAGGCACATGCACACCACCGAAGCAACCAAGGACCCCTATGCAGTCCTGAACTGATGAGACACAAAAATAGAAACACACTTAACCACATGAAATTCGAAATGCACTTGATACAGTTAATGTATCCTGCTGTGAAACAGCAGGTGTATTCAACTGATGTCCATTAGTCTCCTAATAGGGTTTAGTGATTTTATGTAACTAAATGGTAAAAAACAGGGATCGGAGGTTGTCTGTCACTGTGGCCACCATGCTAAAAGTATATGCCTGCCTTCATGCTACAGGCCAATAACATTAACAAAAATATATATTAGTCATCTCATAGCCTCACAAATTTTGCCTACTCGGTCTTGTGACACACATATACAGATACCCAGACTTTGTAGAACTGTACTTTGCATTTAGGCTATACCAACTTGTTCTAGCATTAAAAGCACTGAGCGTGTCACAGTTTTAGCAGCTTAAATTCCATCGGTAGGGATTTGTGAGTTTAACAGGGTACAGCTCCAAATGCAGCGTCTTGCATCTCAATGAGGTCTGCAGGATGGATTCTACCCTGTTGAGCGCTCTGTTTTGGGGCCAGCAGAGTAAGCTTATTGCATTTCAGCCGTTGAGACAGTTGACGCTGGGTTTGGAAATGATCAGTTGTAGTGTTGTGGGATCTGCGTAAGCCTACTGTAGAGGAGCACTTACAACCTGAGCAGTAAACCAGCACTCTGTCACCTCGTTTCTCGTTTCTTACACACTGGGCACTCGGTTTTTGTATTACGCTGTTTAAAAAAGTGTTGAAAATATTGAACAGCTTTCTCTCTTGTGTCTTATGTAGAAAGTTTTTTTTTTTTTTGTGGAGCAAAGACGATGCCATGAAAGGACAGCATAGTAATAGAGTGCCTAGTTGTCAGTAAGCTAGAAAGTAGGTCATTTTAATCAAAGATATGAGCAGCTCGCAACAGTTTGCACTATGTAAATGGGCAAAGTCCTGTCGTGTAACACATTCTCATGTGCCTAGATTCATGAGGAATAACCTTCAGCTATAGTATGCACTGGCCTTATTGAAAGTCTACCACTGTCATTATCTGTTTACAGTCCATATCAAAAGCAAATCCAGTTGAGAAGTGAGTGCTGATCTTTTTATGAAATTCTGAAACTCACAGGGACCCTGGACTGTCAATCATATTTACCTGTCGATTATAGTTAGAACCCTTTATTGTCATATAGAGCAGTGTAGGCTAAAGGTGACATTATGCCGTGTGTTATGCTGGAGCAACAACACCCTGAAGACATTTTCATACTGACTTGCTTGTGTGATATGGCAAACTCTTGTTGCACCTGATGGGATGATATTTTTAGACAGCTCTTACTCACTACTAAACTAAACTCTGTGACTTTAGTTCCCTTGCGTCACAGAGTTTTGATTTTGAGCAGTGTCTTTTGGTTGTTGTTGTTATTCAGTAGTTTTTGTTTGTATTTATGTGGCCTGATGTATAGCATCTATATATAGCATCATCTTGTAAACTCACCCATAACTTTTATGGGAATTCTTGTAATTTCATGATGCACACTTTCCTATTGGCAGTCTCAGTATAGATGTTGATTTAAATGGGTGGTAATAATTGCTGGATTATAGCTTAAGATTTAGAAACACTGTTAACCAGACAGCCAGCATGTTGCCAACAATCTAAAAAAAAAAAAACACTCGACATTCTCTGCTTTATCGACCAGTGTGCCTTTACCAGTGCAGTACGGTGGTGCTCCACTCCATGTGCCGTCCTCCTGGCAGTGGCGAGTAGCATTGCCCACCAGCATTCCTCCAGGCAGACAAGAGTACTGCAGCACTGAACCGTATGTCCAACTGTGGGTTCCAGATACTACTGCATTAGGGGGTACACCCGGGTCACCACAGGAAATAGCTGCAGAGACAGTGAGAGATGGAACGACAGGGGGAGAGAGAAGGGGGGGTGGGGGGGTGTTAGTGTGTAAAAGGAGAAGGATAGAACATGCAACAAAGGTCTCCTGCTGGAATCAAACCGAGGACATTGCAGTTATGTGGTATGGGTGCTAAAACCTAGGCACTCGCTTTTTGTAACAGTTGTAATTTTGCAATATAATTTACATAGACACATGACTAAACATAACCCATACTGCTTTGCGTACACTGTATGGCAGTATAAAGTCACGACAGTAACACTTATTTTTAATTGAGTTTAATTGAATTGTCCGAGTAAGTGAAAGGGCTCAAATTATATTCCCTTCAGGTAGAAAAAGTCAAAGCAACAGACATCAGTCAAAAAAAAACTTCTAGCTTTTGCTTCAATTTTGGAAAAATCGACATTTTACAGAGCACAGGTTTCTGGAGGGCACAGATATGAAACTGCTCTCGATTTTCAATTTCTGCCAAATGACTGGCCCTCCGATATCTCCCCTTACCCCCAAATTGTATTGCTCCATCCTCTCCTTGCCCCTCAGTCGTCACCCCTCTCCCCCCAATTTTCCGATAAGACTTTGTTTCTCGAATGTAATGGTTGATGCACAGACACCAGAATTTCACCGATGTCTACCCCTCTCTCCTTCTCCGTCTGACTCCTCATCTCCACCTCTCTGTTCCTGTGTCCTCATTTTGCGGCCCTGTTCGCCTCTCTCTGGATCTCTCTCCAACTCTGAATCAGACTCATCCTCTCTATCGCTCTCTAGTTTAATCTCTATGTTTCTATCAGCTATGGTAGCTCTCTGACAAGAATGCCTATTGCCCTAAGAGATGCTCACCTTTTCCGAACACACAAACACACACACACACACACACACACACACACACACACACAAACTTTAAGCCTCTTTCTTTCATACTCTCGTCCTCCTTTTATGATTACTTCCCTCCCATTTCCTCCCTTGAACCCTCTCCTATTCTCTCAGTTTCTCATTCGCCCCTCATCTTCCTCCCAGTGGCTCTTCCAGCCATTTCGCTCTACAAATCACTTTTCCTGACGAATACAATGAAAAATAAATATAAATCCAGCTACCTATGTGTACTAAAAATTCTTTTGCTGAATTCCATAAAGTTGTAACTTCTCACTATAGGACAAACATTTGCATTATAGGCGTATGAATGTAATTTTATTGCTTGTTGGCGCTCTGCTTCCGTCTCCCTTGTCTCCAAAACTTGTATTGACATTGTTTCTCTCTATTCAAGTAATCCTCAAACTGCTTGTATTTGTCCATCCATACCTAGGCAGTGAGGGATTGGTCGGTCCCATCGTCCATCATGCTGGCATGTGAGGAGCGCAGAACCCAGGAGATAGAAGCCTCGTTTGCAGTGGATTGCCACAGTTACGCCATAGCTGAAGACTTCTGGGTAACGTAGGCCAGACTGGCGCACGCCATTCTCCACATGGCCGGGGTCAGAACAGTTCACCACTGCAGAAGAGAGCAGAAGCCACTGTTGGAACCTATTTAAACAGTTTTTATTATATAGATTTTTCTTCACGTTGTTTAGGCCCAAATGGTTTACATGGATACATATGGGTACGGACTGCACAAAACAACTAGTATTCAAATACTACTGCTGACAAGTGTACTGTAGCATGACTGTTGTTTTTTAAAAGTTGCATTTTGGGAATGTTTGCAGAAAGTACATATGCCAGATGTACTTTTTCCATTGCGGGACTTTTTGAAGGCACTGTACAGTTCAGAAATGTCACACTCAAATAACAGTGTGGATCAGTCACACTTAACTAAAACTTGCTCAGAACAGCCACCAGAACACAGGACGGGGTTGGGTACTTTTGTCCTTGTTGATCTGTTCAGGTCTTCTGCTAAACTGTTTTCTAGAGTACTTCTTTGTTCTCTATTCTTTCCTCAGGTCCCTTCTACTCTGTCCTGCTCTCTGGGTGGATGCCAGTCTAATAAGAGTGGAGTTTTATTTTCCACATGTCACAGGGGAGACTGACATTCACTCAAATTCAAGTCCATGGGGGACATGGATATGTGTGTGTGTGTGTCTGGCACCCTATGGGAACAAAGAAAGTTTCAGTCTCATAATTGACAGCTGCTGCTGGGAGGGAGAGAGAGGGATACAGGGATGAGACAGAAATAGTGAGGGAGATGAAAAAAGCAAGTAAGTGAGGATGAATCACTTCAATGGAAAACCCATGAGCAGCTATGTCATATTGATCTGCTGACATGACTGTGCAGAATACCATTGTGCGTGTGTCTGTTTTACTATCATAACTGTTACACTCACGGAGGTGTTGGGAGGCTTGTAGTGTAACGACCACGCATGGTTAGCAGAGGAGGAGAACGTGTCTCTGGACATGTATCCAGCTGTGTGTGTGTGTGCACATATGAATTATTGAGTCTATTTAGACACACACACACACACGCACACACACACACACACACACACACCCCACACTGAATGTAGCTGAATACAGCTTAATGGTAAGTGTGTGTTTAAGCTACAATTATTCACTTCTAAATTTTACAGTCTGTTGGCAGCAGATTTGGCCAAAAATGTTCCAGTTGACATAATGTAGCTAGAAGCAAATCGGGCCAACAAATACTGAATGCATGCTAATTTTTGTCACTGTGGCAATGATTCCATTTGGTTATGATGACATTTTACTCGCCAACTGCTAGGACCTAAGGAGCTGGCGACCTCAGTGAAATTATCTGAAAGTGAAAACAAAGGTGAGGGCACTAGAAATGTCTACCACAGCCATCCACCACAATGCCAATGCGTGTGCGCACAACTACTTTTAACAATTATCCAATGTGACTCACAACTACTATATATGTCAGAGGCAGGGCCGGCCCTTGGCAAAGGTGACATAGGTGCTTGCCTAGGGTACAAAATACCGGGGGCACTGCAAGAGACAATTTTCAACTCGGTGTGAACCCACTCCTCCCAGCTGATGCGACAACAGAGTATGCCGAGATTGTAACAAGGGCACCTACCTCTCGTTGTGAGCGGCAGAGTAGTAACATAGCTGGTAGATTTGCAATAGAAAAATGTAACAACTCAAGCACAACCTTGCTCTCTTTGGGACAGTGAGCTGCATTTTATCAGATGTGCTGAAGTCAACATGCTGTGGTTGTTTTCAGTTAGTTTTTTTCATAGTTTTTTAACCTGCCTGTCCCTTCCAGTTCTGTGTCTGTCATACGTTCTTACTGTATTAGCCGAGCAATAACTAAATGATGACATTAGTCTCAAAATATTACAACTTTTTTTCTTGACATGTCAGGAACACAGATATGTGGGATAGATTCTGAATGTGCAGAATGTTGTGAACATGAGCAGAAAACCTGCTGAAACACAGGAGCTATTAAAGTTCAGGAGTTTGTAACTGAATTAAAATGAATTAATTTATCATTGAGGTGAAAAGGTGCCAGTTCTGCACATTTAAAGAGGTTACTTAGCCAAACAAAAGATAGAAAAGGGGAGGGAAGACTAAATCATGTGTGTTGACTCAGCAGGGACTTTATTTTGGACTTTATTCTTTTATTTTATTTTCTATAGGAGAAAACATATTTAAAAGCAACAGCAACAGAATGCCTGAGAGTCTTACTGCATTATGTTCTATACTTTTTAAAATATTTTGAATTTTCAACTGCAGCATGAATTTAGTGAATTTAGCGTTTCTCTTTATATAATTAATATAATATCTCGCCAAGGGCTCCAACACTGTCAGGGCTGGCCCTGTTGAGAGGCCACACGCCTCTGGAGCAACTAGGGATGAAGATAACAAATACCAGAGGTAAACCGAAAGCCAACACCATCTTATCTTGCTGTCTCCTATACATTCTGATCTGAATAGTGGATTTAAATCAAGCATTTACAGGGATTTACATGGTTTTTTAAGTGACTCTGTGTTAAGATGTGCGTGTGTGACCTTTGCAGACAGGTAGGGGGCTGCTCCACTGTCCATTGAGTCGGCACTGGGCACGAGCATTTCCACTGAGGATGTAACCTCTGTTACAGGTGAAGTTGACAACATCATTGAGGTTGAACTCGCTGCCATTGGTTCGCCCGTTGGCTGGGTTTCCAGGGTGACCACAAGTGATAGCTGAGGGAGTAGAGAGAAGTATGATGAGAAGTGTGAGGTGTGGAGAAAAGTATCATGTGTAGCATTGTTGTATTTCCCACTAGATATTTTGTGATATTTTAAACGTTTTGCTGGAACATATAGATGCTGCAGGAAAAGTCATTAAAAGAACAATTTAAACCCAGAAAGGCTAAGACTCTTGTGTGCAATGGACTTCCTTTGCATAGGACATTCTTTTTAGCTTGTCATATTAAAAGAAAGAGTGATAAATAATTATATTATTATACTTAGAGATGAACTACAATGGTTTTAGTTTTATAAAGTACTCACGGACGCAGACGGGTGTTGTTCCAGACCACCGATGGTCTTGCTGACAGATTCTGACTGATGTGCCCATTAGACGATATCCTAACATGCACTGGTACACCACTGTGTCACGGTAACTAGAGCCATCTCCACTAATGTGGCCATTGACTATAGGATCTGGAGAGTCACAGTGACCAGCTAGAATAGGAAGAAATGAAATGAGATTAATGCAGTATAAGGACAAACAACTTCTTCTCCTTCTTCCTCACTTTCCCTATCTCGGGCTTTAAAGTCATCAGTGTTGGTTCACTGTTCCCGTAGTTACGACCTTAAAAGACAACAGTTAGATTGCCAAGTGATTTACAGGCGCTGTCTCAGTACTTAAACTTCTGAATGTCGGGGGAGTGATGTCATCAGCCCATCTGCAAATCAATATACAAAGACAGCACAGCTCCATGACTGCGGCCTAACCATGCAGCAATTACAGATGCACTAAAAGTCTGTTAAAGTGGCCTTGAAGTACCACATAATTTCATGATTTCGTAAAACTTGAGCACATAAATTGCAGGACACATCTTGAGAGCTTAGGTGTGGAGAATCATTGAATTGTATTCAATACCATTACAACTATTAAGAGACCAATCACCCGCATTTCAGTCAATCCCTTGCTTCATGTTTCTGTGCCTCATGAAGTCAATAACTGAGGCCCAGTACATTTTGATGTATTTCACATTTCTCAAACGATTTTATACACTTTCGTGAATGATGATTAATGCTGTAAAAACAGGCATCTAGAACATTGATTATTTTGCAGAAGTCTTTGGATTTCTTTCTTTCTTTCTTTCTTTCTTTCTTTCTGTCTTTCCTTTTTTATTTTCTTTGTTCAGTCTAATTTTATAAAATCATTAGGACACACCAGATGTAGAAAGTTTTATCGTGAATACCAAAACAGTTTAGAGCAGTAAACATGTCTAAGAGTTTTTCTGAAGCAAATTGTGATTTATTGTGCCATCAATATTTGAGCCAACAGAATACACAGAGGAATGTGTCAAATATTCCACACTGAAATACTACAAATTATAGCCTTTCCAAAATTGTGAGGAACAGATGTTCTGCTTTTTTAAAGAGACAAATCTCTTCAATAAATTCTGAATAAAATTCCATAAAATCAGATTATGTATATAAAAGGATTGTGGAACCTTAACATTAATGTGTGCCAGTGTCAACATCACTGACCATATGATCTATTCATTATAAACATACGATATTATGTTACTTTTAAACAAGCGTGAGACTGATGGAAGCCCTAAACATATATTTTGGGGGGTGTAGAGGGGTAATCTTTTAAAAATAGACTTAAAAGTGGAACAATACAGTATAATACAGCACTTGCAAAATGCAACACCTCTTGGGAAAGAACTTCACATAGCTTGACTTCAATCAAACTTTCAAGGTTGGTCACTTTTTCCATGCGTAATAAACAACATCCTGATGTGACTTGATGTGATGATAACTTTTCAGTCTTAATACGAACCCAGTGAATTTGCAGTCTGTGTTGAGAAATGCAGTACAGCTAGTTGAACCAAATAAAACCCACATCTTTGTCTGATATTAGACAGAACTGTCAACTTGTTACACTCCATTTCTATGAGCTTGATGGAGTTATATTAGTTAGGTATATTTTACCTGCCCTTGTTAGCATTGTAATCTCAGAATAATAATGTGAATGTGGACATGCCTTGATTTATACATTCATCACATGAAATGGGCATCTGCATATAGCTTCTTACTCAGGCCTGTAACTCCAAGGCTGAATCACTGGAGTAGAGTGTGCATGTAAAATCAGGATTAATCATCTCTGGTCAGAGCTTAATGTTTTAAGTAATAACATGTCTCAGTAGCATATCATTTGAGTTACTGAAGCATGTGCACAGTTTATCTCACTTGCTGGTCTAATTTTCATGGACCTTACCTAGGCACCTGTCACAACCATATTTATTAATGAAGCCTAAGTACATAAGTTTACACATTTCCATTAAAAATGGCCTTTACGAAAGTTCATGACACGTAACAAGTACTACACACGGCTTAGAGTCTCTCTATGACTGTGGAATCTAGTGATACCACTGCTTACAGCAGACAACCAGAATGATTTTTAATCACATTTTATGTATTTTATTTTGTACATAATGGCCCTTTAAATTGGCATTACAGCCAGTCTGACCGTTGAAACAAGGCACTAATCAAATTGGATTTTATGCAGAAATGAAAAAAATAAATGATACAAGAGATCTTTAATGCAAGCTGATTACAAAACTTTGATTTTATTTCATAACAGCTTACAACATTTTATTCCCAATGAACTTGCCCTCTCTTCTGGTTTCGATGGTTCACACCATTCAAAATGTTGAATTTCTTGTGTAACTATTATTGATTAGCTTTGCTAATTTAACGCCTCTTCTCCGAGTTTGCTGATTTTATAGCAGGTGTCAGGTTAAACTGTGACCATTTCATAATTTGTGGTGACTTTAATTTACATGTATGCTGTGTTAGCAAACTTAAATTAAAGACTTGTTAAAGACTTCTTAAATCTTCTTAACTCTTTTAATCTCACTCAATCGGTGTCTGGCCCAACGCATAAAAAGGGACACACATTAGACCCAAGTGCTGTCTCATGTAAATGAAATCTGTAACGTATGTATTTCAGATGTCCCTGTCTTATTTATGATTACAGTCCCATGTTTTGTGGTCAAATCTCCTTTTGCACACTGCCGTCATGTAATTAACAGTCAAACCCCGGCACAGTTCTCTGCTGCTTTCAAAGACTCTGTGCTCTATAACTTGGATGGAGGTGATGCTACTGGTGCTGATGAACTTATTACTCTTTTTAATTCAACCTGCACAAACATCTTGGACTCTGTAGCTCCTTTGAGGATGAAACGCACTAAAGCACTTTCAGAGCCCTGGTTGAATGACTCCACCCGTGCGCTCAGACGTGCATGTCTGCAAGCTGAGAGAAGGTGGAAGAAAGAAACTCAGAGTGTCATATGAAATCCTACAGCAATATCTATCTGACTATCAGAGAGCTGTAAAATCTGCAAAATCTGATTTTATTTCTAAGCTGGTCGCCAACAACTGTCACAGGCCACAGGTTCTTTTTAATATGTTTAACACCATTACAAATCCCCGAAACTCTGCTCCTATTACACCTACACCTCTCTTTCCTAAAATTATTTGTTGAGAAGATTTTTGCTCTTCGATCTTCTGTAACCACATCCTCTGACCATGATCCCTCTGTTCCTCCTATGTGCCTTGCGGTCCTAGATCAGTTTGAGCCCATCTCAATCTCCTCCCTATCTGAGGTGGTCCATCATCTGCGGCTCACAAATTGTCACAGCATTCTCTCTCGTCTGATTAGAGAAGTCTTTGATACCGTTGGACCATGTATTTTGTCATTGATAAATACCTGTCTTGTCTCTGGTTATGTTTCGTCCTCCTTTAAACGCACTGTTGTACAGCCCCTGCTAAAAAAGGAAAATCTCGACCCCTCTGTTCTCTCTAACTTCAGGCCCCTCTCTAAAATGTCTTTCTTATCTAAAGTCCTGGAGAAAGTAGTTTTTTCCCAGCTGCAAACATTTTTAATTAATAATGTTTATGAAAAGTTCCAGTCTGGCTTCAAACCCCGTCACAGCACTGAAATGGCACTTTTAAGAGTTTTAATGACCTGATTTTAACTGTTGACTCAGGAGTCTCTGCCGTCCTAGTGTTCTTAGACCTCACTGCTGCCTTTGACACTGTTGACCACTCAATCCTCTTGTCATGGTTGGAAAATTGTGTGGGAATCAAAGGTACTGCACTTAAGTGGTTTCATCTAAAAGATAGGAGCTTCTCTGTCCACCTTGGTGGTTATTCCTCTGAGACAGCCCCATTTACCTGTGGTGTCCCTCAAGGTTCTGTCTTAGGCCCCTTCTTATTTTCTTTGTATATGCTGCCCCTGGCCTCCATTTTTGAGAGGTATGAGGTCTCTTTCCACTGTTTTACAGACGATATTCAAATTTATTTGCCCCTGAATGTAAAAACAGAGGGCTCACTGCAGCCCCTGCTTGACTGTATGAAGGACATCATCACCTAGATGAACCTAAACTTCATAGTGATCATAGTGTTTGGACACCCTGAACTGCTTGATGTAGATTCTCTCGGCCCTTTAACTTCAAACAACCGCTCAACTGTGAGGAGTCTTGTATTGGATAGTGCGTTTAAATTTGATAAACAGATATCCGCCACTGTTAGATCCTGCTTTTTCCAGTTGAGAACTATAGCCAAGGTAAAGACCTATCTCCCTCCAAACATTTTGGAGAGGGTGATTAATGCCTTTATAACTTCCCGCCTTGACTATTGCAACTCCCTATATGTAGGCTTAGACAAGTCATCTACTCAGCGCCTGCAGTTAGTCCAAAATGCTGCTGCCCGCCTCCTGACAGGAAAGAAGAAGAGGGACCACATCACACCCGTGTTGCGCTCCCTCCACTGGTTTCCTGTTCATTACAGGATTGATTTTAAAATCTTACTTTTAAATGCCTTAATGGATTGGCTGCATTGTACTTAACAGAGCTTCTTCACGTTCATACTGCAGCTAGAGTGCTGAGATCCACCAATCCCCTCCTCCTGGATGTACCCAGAAGCAGACTTAAAACCAGACGCGATCGAGCGTTTAGTGTAGCTGCCCCTAACCTGTGGAACAACCTGCCAGTCCATATCAGAACTGCCCCAACTCTCGAACGTTTTAAATCACTATAAAAAACATGTCTCTTCTTTGGCATTTCCTTCGAGTTAAGTCTTTTATTATTCCTGGCAATTTTAATATCACTATATATCGTATACTCTATATTTTAATGTACTGTATGTAATTGCTGTACTTTTACTGTATAAGTAGTGTCTTGTTGTTGTATTTTAACCTGTGAAGCACCTTGGTCAACCTTGGTTGTTTTAAGTGTGCTATATAAATAAAATTGATATCGATATATTTATCCCAAAGTCGGTTAGGATAGACCACAACACAATGCACATCTTTACATGTTTGATCAGTCTTACCTAGACACCTGGTCTCCGTTCCACTCCAAAGCCCGTTAGCGCCACACTCTCTGACATGAGACCCGACCAGTGTGTAACCGTGGTTACACATGAAGATTGCAGTTGCTCCAAATGTAGTCAACGTCCCCAGTTTGGTCCCAAAGGGTGGAGAAGGAAGCTCACCACAGGAGATGACTAAATAATAGCATAAATATGATAAGATCATGTTGTTACAAAAAGACACTGGAAATTAGATATTACATAGCATTATGGGGAAACTGGTACAGTTATATTTTCTGTGTTTCCGAAAATCTGAATTTGAAATGGGTTATGTTGCCAAGTCTTCATAGACTGTCATCCTGAATTTAAACACTGTAAATGTAGTTTTCCAATACAATACCTGCTGAATTAGATTTAGGTCAGAAGATATAAGATCTTTCCCCCTTAATATCCTTGGAGACACTGTTTCTAAACCATTGGCCAACTTGAAGAATAGACACTTCTGTTACATTGCCAAATCCCTCGGAGCTGCTGCAGTGTTAGGTAGGTCAACTCAAATACTGGATCATGAAAAAATATACACATATAGACATAAATTGAAAATGTATTTAAATAAAGTTTAAAAAACACTGTTATAATGTAAGATAGATTTATTTTTTTGTTTAAAATAATTATCACAGTCCCAAACCAATATGCAGTGGTTGAGATAACCCTGGTAAGACTTTAAAATAAAAGAAGTAGTAAGGGAAATAGAGAAACATACACAGGCTCACACGGAAAGTAGCTCCCTGTCAAGCTGTCCCTTTCCGACTATCAAACCTACCTGTGGCAGCCAGTACTATACACGGCCATGCTTCCTCTCAAACTAACTGCAAAGCACATGCTTTCTTGGCACAAAAGAAGCAAATCCATCAGAGCAATAACTTTCTCTGACTTTTCCAGCTGTTTTGCTTGTGCCAGGGTGGGTACGCTGTTTTGATAACTTATTCATGACAGGTTGTGGCAGTCCGTACAACGCAAATATGTACAAGGGAGTGCGAAACATTTCCTGTAATAAAATCTTATATATGGCTTTAGGTCTGTTTAGACTCATAAATGTATATAAAAGCCTGAGTGCCAATAGAACAAGCGCAGAAAACATATATATACACCGGTATATATTAAAGTTGGAGTGCAGGACTTTTACATATAAATGAACGTCCATTACAATCAAGCCCTGGCTAAATGAATTCACACAATTCTGATTACGCTACTATTTGCAGTACTCTGGAGTTTTTAAATCTGGTGTTTGTGTTGACATTTCCATGCTGGAGCACCAGTTGTGAAGACCTTTATGCCAACCAGCATTACCAGAGCTGAAGGGGGGAGCAAACCAGGGTCCTGTGGAGAGAGTTTATTTTGATTGCATACTTTGTGTTAATATTTGTTGGCGACGTTGTATTGTGTGCAGTCATGCCAATAAAGCAACTTGAATTGAGATAGAACAGAGATGACACAACTCCATTGCTTCATCGTCAAAAAAGGAAAGTGATCGACGGCAAGGACAGACACAAATAACCATTGGTGTAGCCTTTCCTTGTTGGAGAATGCTGACAGAAGAGAAGGGACTGAGGGCAGACACGGATGTTGCGTTGCTGCTCTTGGACAGGCTGGTATTTGTTAAATATTTGGAATAGGCTATGTAGCTATTACATTTAGTCTACCTAAATAACGGATTATTGTCTTGGAACTGTGGAAATTCTTCTGTATTTTTGCAACTATTTCTGAACACGAGCCTGGGTCAAGCTCACATGCAGGCATCCGCCACCATGAGCACGCGTTAACAGTGTTTGTGTAATAACTCTCACTGCCAGAACGGGAGACAAAAGTTCTGCACTGCAGGTTTAACTTGTTCAAAGATTGATTTTGAGCAAAATAAATCTGACAGTAGCAGTTGAGATTTCTTTTGCATAGGATAGTAATGTGTTCATGTAGGGTGTTCATGTTTGTATAAATGCTTACTCTTGCATGCAGCTGGGTCATCTGACCCCTCCCAGGTCCCGTTGGCAAGGCAGCGAAGAGTTCGATGGCCTACACCTAAATAGTACCCTGTTGAGCATTCCAGCATCACCATAGAACCAAACTCTCCCGACCTACCAGAAAGCAGGCGGTAGGTCATGTGATCTGACAAGGTGCCCTCAATGCTGGGGCAGTGGATGGCTGGAAAATAAAATGTAATGAAATTACAATTTAATAAAAGCTTCATGTGTGTCCTTAACCATTAGTGATTTACTGCCATATAGTTTCAGTTTACATACAGCACATGCCAACACTAAATAATACACAAGTCTCTATAATCTATAATTTATAAATTTGATATAAAATCTATAATATTATATATGGGTCCAATCCATAATGTAAATGGCGATATGCATTTCTGTGAATTTCAAACTTTCATTTCTCTACACAAACAAAAATATTTGTTCATATCCCACCCCTGTTTAGAAAGAAACTGTACAAATACATAAATTAAAATGCATACATTTACTCCATGCACAGCATACCATTAATTTTACTCAATAATAAATGATCCAATACATAATACCCCCATTTGCAAATGTCTATAATGCTAATCAATATGAACAAAAGACATTTTTAAAATATCATATTGTCCATTAATGTATCACACACTGGCAGCATGTTACAGCTAAACAACTTTGAAACTATACCAGTTGGTTTACATTGATATTGTTTAATCTAATCTAAAATAATTAATATTGTGCATAGTAAATGTTTTTCATACAGTGTCAGTCATACACTGACGATATTTTACTCTTGACCGTGGAAACATTAGTTTGATAAATAGAAAACTGCAACTCAACTTACTAGCTTATTGCTTTCAACTGCATCTCGTGGCACACAGACATTAGACAACCATGAAAACTGAGCAAACTTCACTCTGTCCACTGGGAAAGACTGCACAATGCAGTGAAAAGCTCCAGAAATAGCTAGTAAGTGGACCTTGAGTTAAGATTTTTCTTTTTGTCTACTCACACTCTTGACTGTCCTTAAATCATTGTTAAAAAATACTTACGTAGACATCTGGATGCTGAGGCAACATTACTCCAACTGCCATCCTCCAAACACACTGCTGTCATTGGAACCCCAGGGTCCAGGTGGTAACCATGATTACAATGGTAGGTGACCTGGCTACCAACAGTGTACTGGTTAGCGCTGAAGCTACCGTTGCCTGGTGACTGGGGGATTCCACATGAGACAGCTGTTGCAACACAAAGAGAGAAGTGCTGTAGGGAAATCCTTCTCAAACTGTAAGGTTTTAATGCTTATCAACTTTTAGATGACGAAGAATATACTTAAAAATGACCTGTACCTTGACAAAAAGGTGGTGGTGCATCCCACTGGAAAAGCCCATTGGGGTGGAGCCTGCAGGTGGCATTGCTTGAGCCTACCAGGCGGTAACCTCTGTTACAGTAGAACTGAAGTCTGCTACCTGGACGGAGTTTAGTTCGGTTGACCACGCCCCCATTCACTGGAGGATCATTAATGCTACAGTAGGCAGCTGGAGAGACAGAAACAAAGAGAGGCAGAAGAAAAATTTTTTAAAAATGTAGGTAGGTCTGGCAACATTACGGCACTGATGCCTTCATTACCAGGCATTTTGGATAAAAGACATATCAAATATCATCCATGTCCATTGTGGCATTACAGCTGTCAGTGAATTACAAAACATATAGTGACTCAAAAACCTGTGAACAAGTTACAGACACAAACAGAATACTCTAGAACAGGTAGCAAATAAAGTACTTTTTCTGATACTTTTACAGGTAATGTAATGTTTTTGTCTTCCTGAATTATAAAAGCATAACTGCTAGAGCATGGAGAGCAATCTAAACATCCGGCAGAACACGCCACAATCGGCCACTTGGCTCTCTCTTCCCTGTCTGATGTGGTCATTGCTCAACCTGGCCTTGGCTCTTCTCCCTTTTGGCTTCACATTGGTGGAATGACTTTCCCACTACGCTCAGGACAACAGACTAAATGTGTAATTATTCATTTTCATTTATAAACCTTTATTTTCAAGAAGTATCTTATGTCATCCTCTCCCCAATGAGTCATTTGACCTCTCTTTGGTTCACTCTATCTGCTCTAATATCAACCAGTTCTATTTGCACCACTAATTTTATATCTTATTAAAGTCAGGAAATGAAGGCCCATTCCTTAAATTCATTACTACTGAATGTTTATTATTGTAATAAAAAGGATATGAACTCTTCTTCTTGGATCAGTTGATGTTCCAAGAAGAAGAGAACTGAATTGCACTGGTGATTTTATTGAGACTTTTCCAGAAAAATCTCAAATCACGTTGGAAAAAAACAAACTTCACGCCTATATTTAACTGTAAGATCGTACTAATATATAATTTGACAGGAATCTGTCAAATTATATATTAGAACGTATCTAATTGACAATTTGACAGGAATCTGTCAAATTATATATTATGAATGTAATCTAATTGTGCATATGTAGACAGGATAATCAGATATGTGCTGAAGTGGTTTCTTTCCTGTGAAATGAGATCTCATATCCTGTGCATTGTGCTATACTAGAAAATGCAGCAAGTTAGTTAGTTGTGCCTTTCTCCAACAGCTGCAGGGTAATGGATAATTTAGAGGCAAAAGATGACACACACCATATTGCTATGTTGGCTTTCAGTGATTTAAAATCATTTTACCAGACATTTGCCAGCCAAACAGTTATCAATACACACAGAAATTGCGCAGCATTCATAGTTTTATCCACTGCAGTGGTGTGCTTCTTCTTCTGCTAACATTGGCTGCTTTTACTTTTATTTTGTCATCATCTTTTTACCTATCTGTGACAACTACCAACAACAATGCTTCCCTGAGACAGTGACAGACTTGTTTAGTTTGGCTTTGGTTTGAAATTGCTTTAGCGACTAATACAAAGCCTTAAATGTTTATGTGAAAAATATAATAGCTTGGTTCTCACACTTGCTGTAGACATTTTAATAATAAATATTGTTGATACTACTACCACTGCTGATACTTACTTAAAACATACTACCTCCCGTACATGTTAATAGCCTGACCAAAGCACCCCTGATAGAGGACCCTGATAGAGATAATACATGCACACACATGATAAACATACATATACAATACATACTTTACTATATGTATGGTATGTTTCAATATAAAGGACACCAGAGCACAGAACAGTGTATGATAAGTGTATAATGAGTGAAAAGTCTCTACAATCAATTTTCTGTAACTGAGATTGGCAGCCGTCTTCAACAAATTCTTAACAAGTTAAAACCTATGATTAAGTGGCAGCTGAAAAACGTCACAACCCAAATCGAACAAGGCTAATGGTCATAACACAGTGCTGGCAAGAACCTGTAGAGATAATACACTCAATCTGAAACAAATTGTCAAATTCACAAATTGGATTTAGTAAATCTCATTCACTCTTAATTAGCCTAATGCATTAAAAAGAACATTTCCATTTAGAAGTGTTTTCTAAATGATCATGCTCAGGCACCTAGGATCCTTGATGCATCAATTAATTTTCACGATAAGAAAGGCGTTGGGGTTCGTTATTCATGCTAGTAGAGACAAATCACTTCAGCCAACATTAATCAAAGATTTTTCAACATAGCAGCACGGGTAAAAAATTGTATGTACTGTGAGTGAAAGCAGAGATAAAGCAGAGAAAACAGTTGGCAGTTTTCTCAACATAGTGGTACACTCATCCTCTTGTTTGCCACAAACAAACTTACAAGGTAGCTTTCCTTCATGACAAGGCAAGCAATGTATATTTAAATTTAATTTGAATTTTAAAAAAATACCTAGAGCAGAGAACAAATTAGACTGACCAGTAAACTGACACATGTATGATATCTTAAGCTTTAAGATAGGATCTATTTAGATGCTTTAAGATTTAAAGCATCTACAATAGATAAGGAGATGGCTGAGGTATTATTTTGCTGATATTATTCTCCTAATGACAACATGGTTACTAGCTGACAATAAGCAGAGTAACACTCAACAATAGGAATGATAGAAAAAGAAACATAATGTATGTACCTGAATATCGTATCTTGAATCCTCTCTTGTTTGTTGCGTGGTCAGTGGACCATCGTAGATAGAGCTGGTTTGTTTTAGATGTGAAGTTTAGCTGAGATGAGTGGTTACCACTTAGAGCGACAAGCAAAGGGCTTTGTCCTGAGGATCCTAGAGAAACAAATGAATGAGACACAGAACAACTGTGTGTACAGTGTACTGTATATTTTATGGTCTCATGTTTATGCATGTATATATATCATATGTCATTGTATTTAGTGGCCTGCATGCGTGTTGGAGGGAAAGGTGGGCCATGACAGGGATAAACTTTGACAAATATTACTTCTTTCACATGTCCGCATCAGTAAATTCACAAATTCCAATAATCTTACAATCTCCCAGAGGAATATTAGCCTAACCTGAGACGGCGATAAACAATATGCTGCAATCAGAATGTGTTTTATTGTTACTGAGACATGGAACACATGAGTGTGACAGCATCATTAAATTGCTTAGAACACCCAAATTACTTGTTGTACATGTATTCTGATCAAAGCATATTGTTTAGCTCAATCTCTGGTTTATTGACCACAACCCCCTCCTGTGCTCATGCCGATTGTCTGAACCAAGTGGTTGCAGCTCAGATTAAGTGTGGTCTTGTTTAGAAAGACACAGCTTGCATCTATGAATTTATTTTGCACTAGAGTTTGTAGAGTTTCTACATATAGCCATGTATCATTAATTTAAAATGTTTCGTTTAAAATGGCCTACAAAGACAAACTGAATTAATGTTGACACCTATTGAAATTCTGTTCCTTTCAACAATGCGAATCAGAAACAACTCCAGTCACAGCCGTCTACTCCACAGTGATGCCATTGCTGTCAGCAACATCAAAGGCAGCTAGTCTTTTTAGGACCAGGCAAGATAAATACAAATAGACAGAGCTGAGCGAGATAAACATATTGGCAGTATATATGCTCATCCCTGCGAGTGGATTCCAATACAAATGACATATTTCAAAAGCTAGTAAGATCTAATTTGTGTTTTGTTGGCTTGTATGTATGTTTGCTGTTTTAGAAACTAAGCTGTGCATGATTTTAAAAATCTGGTAACACTTTCTATGAAGGTCATTGCTATAATGACTTATGCATATATTTATAACATGATATAATGCGTCCATAAGACATTATAACAATTGTTATATGTTCTGAAAACGCCTAGCTGGGAGCGCTAGGGTGCGTTTTGGAGGCGCAGTGTTTTTTTTCAAGACATTGTGGTTGCTATGATACATAATTTCCGTGGAGGCGATGTGCTGCAAGTAGGGTAGCCTACTTAATTTTACTGGATGCAAAAATGTCACCACAAAGTATGTAGGCCAACTTGCTCTGGCCCTTGCTCTGCATGAAGAGAAGGCTGAAACATGAGAGCACAGACTGTCCGTACGTGGATTCATGAGATTTTGCAGGCGAGGAAACACTTCGGCGAGTAGGCACATGGTTTCGTTCAAGATCGGATGTGCTCGGTGCGGTGTTTGTCCGGCCCTTCCTGCAATGTGATTGGACGGGTGGGTAAAAACTGACAGTGAAGAGTGCAGCGTTTTTCCCAAAGTTGAACATTTTTCAACTCTCGGCGGCCGGAAAAAAACTGCCCAGCGCGGAAAAGTCGCTCAGTGCCTCGTCACACTCCTGACGTTTTTACCAGCTTGGAAAAACTCTCCCATTGGAATTAACTGAAAAAAGATGCTGGCGTCAGAAAAAAGCGCTTTAGTGGACATGAGCCCTAATTGTTTGCTTTAAGTAAACATTTTGCGCAGGAAAACAACTTGTTTCTTCACTTTATGAAAAATTTGTATGAATTTTGAACATTTTGCAGTTTAGCACAAAAACACAACATAATTACATCAAGGACACTCATTGTCAGGGTGGTGAGAGATCGCTCAGATGTTGTCACAGATGAATGGCGAGCCTATGGCCAGGCCCTAAGCCAAAATCGTTCTTTAAAGACCGGGGAGATGTTAGCTAGTAACTTAAATATTTTCCTGCGCTAACTTTCACCGTCATGTTCTCCCCGTTCTGCTGCTCGCTCTCTCTCTTTCGCTGGCACACACACTCACTTTGCACACAGGGAGCCAAAACAATGATGAGTGTTGCAGCACGGTGTGCCGGTGAAAATCAATGTCGCAGTCATATTGATGACCGTGTGAAATTTTTGTAGCGTGGTCATTTATTCAGCAGCGGCGAAATACGTCGAATACAACACTGGTCTTTGAATGAATTATGAATGAGAGAGAGCGAGCAGCAGAATGTGACGGTGAAAGTTAGCGGAGGAAAATATTTAAGTTACTTCATAAGTTGTCAGTCTGGCAGAACATGTGCAGTGTAGGTCACAGTGTGTCCGTTAAGTCTGTTGTTTCCGCAACTGCTGAAAAAGTGAGGGCAGTTAGCGCTAGGTAACAGTATACCCATTCAGATACTTTAAAATGTCTTTTAATAGGCTACGTTTTGTGAAGTGGTTGTCTTTTGTCCAGTGCATCTGTTAGGGCCTGTCCATAGGCTCGCCATTCATCTGTGATAACATCTGAGCCTCTTCTTACATGATGTTGGTCGGCAACAGGTCTTTTCTTGAGCGATCTTTCACCACCCTGAGAATGAGTTTTCTTGATGTAATTATGTTGTATTTTTGTGCTAAACTGCAAAATGTTCAAAATTCATACAGATTGTTCATAAAGTGAAGAAACATAAATAAAATTTGTTTTCCTGCGCAAAATGTGTGTCACTTTACTTAAAGCAAACAATTATGTGTTATAAGGTCTTATAATTAGTTCATATGGTATTATGTCCACCTGTAATATATTATGCAGGGATAGATATTTTAACACTTTACTTAAAGCAAACAAAGACATGCTATATAACTTTAAACATTACTATAAGCTATTATTCCATTTTATATCACTAATTCTAAATGTTGACTAAAGTGTATTTATAACGAGGCAGAGTCGGTGGTTATAATGTGTTATGGAACATGGTCGGAGATTCCAACACCACAAATGAGAATTAAGTGTTGTGCATCTTATTAAGTGTCGTGCTACTTTTCATAAACAAACATGAATTAAAGCTGCTTTTGTGTATGCGTGTGTGCGTGTGTGTGTGCATCTAGGTGTAGCAAAAATAGGGAGGAAAAGCTTTGTATACCATCAAAAATCTCCAGTTCATCAAACTGTTTCTCGCTGTGGAACATCTCTACATAGATATTGATGGTGTAACCTAGGAAACAAAACAAATTATTTACAACCACAACCAAAACCCTGCAAAATGCAATATAGAAAGGGTATACCACACACACACACACACACACACACAAATGCACAAACCAAAGAGCAGATGCACATACACACTGCCTTGTAAGCATCACTTTGACACATCCTGTATTTTACATATACCAGCATTCCATAAAATGTACTGTACATACAATAATGCTGCATACAGACAGTCTCTCACACTACACAACATATAATCATACACACACACACACACACACACACACACACACACACACATAATAAACAGCAGTCTAGACTTGTATTGGTTGCACCCCCTCGGCACAAACTGTACCTGCAACCATATGGAGCAGCCAGGAGCATGTCTGGCTGTTGGGGTAGTTGCTAGGAAACCCGGGGCTTAGTATCACTCCTGATGATGATGACCGCTCCTCATTGGCTGGGCATTGGGCTGGAGGAGGAAAAGACAAAGTGAAAACTCTTCTGACTTTTTGTATATTTCCGGATTCTAGCAACTCTCCCAATGTGCGTCCTTTCCACCCATCTCTCCGTTCTTGTTTACCGGCTGAATTCCATTGTACATTGTTTTTCCTGAGCACAAGCGAGACTCTAGAAGCCTCTCCCCATTTTTCTGTGTGACGACTGGTAGGTAACAGGATTCCAAAGGAACTGAACTCTAAGCTGTGCAGGGGAGCCTTTTGGTTGCCTGTCCTCTTACAAGAGTAATTAACTTGCTTTACAATGGAATGGAGAGTCTGTTCATTCCACATGATGACGAAGGCTGAGCATCTCTTAAACACAAAAACATTTTTCTCAATATAGAAATTCAAATCAGTATTCAGTTGTCTAATTGAAATACCAGGAGCTACCAGAACGTCCTAATTTTGATGCGTTAATGCTGCTAACTGAAAATACATAATATTATATAATATAACTTTCCTGAAATCTCTTCAGTCTGAAAAATCAAATGTCTACTGAATAAACACATTTAACAACTTTTGAGTAATATAAGGAAATGAAAAAGTGGAATAGGTTCACATAAGTTTTCTATCTAACATTTTCAACACACAACACTAGGACTGTTGGATGATGAAAAACTGTACCAATGGTGTAACATTACATAACCGGCAGCGCGTGTAGATGCAGCAGCCGGTAGCTCCTTCGAACTTTGCTACACTTTTCCGGCTTTATTACAATAACACGTGTTACCTATGACAGAAATACAGTCATTGGAAAAGGAAGATGGGGTTTTGGGTTAAAGAGCAGCAGGTTTTTGTATAGTTTTCAAATGTTTGAAAAAGTTCAAGATATTTTTTGCCAAAATGTTTGCCTGTGTAAAAAGGCTACTGTACTTCAGTCAGGAATTTGCTAACATTTCCAAAAATGACATGTGACAAACCACTGGAAATGATGCTGTGCTGCTTTTACATAGCTGGGTTTTAGTAAGAAGTATTGCACCATTTGCTCAAAACACAACTTTTTTTCTAGATGCAATGTCGGTAATTAAGGCCACATTTGTTTGAGCACTATATATCTTCTTTAATCTATTTATTTACCCCCATTTTGCATTAAAACTCATTTCTTTGGTGAAAAATGACTCAAGACCCTGATGAGATAAAATTACCTTCATCTTCATCATCAAATGTGTGATAATATAACCATCACTTTATGTGATTCACTGTCGTATATAAATGCTATGGAACAATGGGTGCTAAGAGGTGAAAAGAGGTGATATTATGCTCAGGTTTCAGGTTCAAAATCCTATTTAGGGGTTGTACCAAAACAGGTTTACATGGTTTAATTTTCAAAAAAACATACTGCATTTTTCATACTGCACATTGCTGCAGCTCCTCTTTTCACCCTGTGTTGAAGGCTTTGTTTTAGCTATGGAGTGATACATCTTGTCTCTAAATGATGAGGGTAGCTAGTGTTTGGAAAGGAGAGGAGAGGTGTGCTCAGTGTTGAGGGCGTGTCGGCTAGTCGTTAGGCGAGCATTATGACACTTATTTTCATTGTGACGTCACAAGAAAGGGAAGTAAAGGCTGGACTACAAACGAGCTGTTTTCAAGCAGTTCAGAGCAGTATTTTCTGTGGCAGATGGGAACTCCCTTTGGGGTGGACTTTGCAAACCTATTACATGCACAAAAAAGATATATAACTCAATAAAGGAGAGGGAAAAAGCCAAAAACCATAATACCACCTCTTAAATATATTTTCTAAATAATTGATTGAAAGGGACCTCCCCCGATTTTACACATTAATATCAGCTTATAATTCATGTCCTATATACAGTAAATTCAGTTTAACAAGACAATTTGAATGATTATTTGCTATTGAAACCATAAATGCTAACATCAGAGAAATGCTCCAACATGAACTATAGATCAAAGATTGGTAAAGTATAATTTGATAAGCTTAGTTGTAAGGATACATTTATTTGGAGAACATTTTTACATGACACAACTTCAGTTAACTATAGATTCAAACCATAAAGCATCACCATCTGAATTTCACACTGACATGCACATAGCGTATGCAGTGTATTGTGTATAGTGTTTGGGAGTGTTGCCTTACCTTGGCATGTTGGGGGCGGGGCTTCAAAAAGCAAATGGGAATTGAGTTTACACATAAGCTCTGCCTTTCCGACCAATGTGTATCCAGGTAAACAGCGGTACTTCACAATATCACCTACCACAGGAAATAAATAAAACTTCTATTAAGTGTTTCTGCAGAGTTGGGTCTTCATGACAGCACAAGTAAAAATCCCTGCACAAATATTAAAAGGTTTATATTACTACTCACATACCCCAGGATATTTCATACTAAAAAGATGTTGGAAATATAGCCTAAAATTGCTTGTCTAAACTTTAGAGTACATTGTTGAATGGAACATAGACTGTGGATTTTGTCTCCACCATTATATTAGATTAGTGCTAGGCAGGGATTTCTTTACAGCTAGTATGGACAGTGAGAACAATTACAGCAACCAATAACCTGGGCTTTTAGCTGTTTATTTTGCAAGTAGAGAAATCTAAAATAGTTGACGTTAATTATGTTGCTCCATTTTGAGAGGCAACGTTTGACAGGCTTGTTATTTTAAAAGAGATGGAGATCTACCAACTGTCAGAGAGATGTAATGCATGCTTCAAACTCTGCCCAGAAGGCATACAGTGTGCAAGCTCAGAGCATGGGCCATGATGTTTAAAACTGCTGAACAGAACAAACAAGAACATTCAACCTTTCCTTGAGCTTCTTCAAAGATTGTATAATTGGCTATTAGACTGACCGACAACAAAGCTAGTGATGTCTTTGAGGTACTCTATTCTGCCAGGTTTTGTGAATGTGAAATTCACAGTACAAGCACTCCAATGTTCTGAGGGCTTGTGAGATTTCTATGTATGATTATCTCAAACTAACTCCCTTTGGTCTTTACTGTGTCACAGAGAATTGCTTCACTCTTGCTGTGAAGAGGTACAGGCCTGGTGCTGCTGTGGTGGGGTTGCAAGTGGCAATAATTTGACATCATTGTTATAAATCAACACTTTGAAGAAGTACACGCTCTGGGTCACTGTTGTATTTGTCTGCATCCTGTTAGGAACATTGTATCTAATGACAATTTTTCTGTATTTATAGAAGGGCTGATGAAGTCTTTCTTGAACCTGGAATTTCACTAATGTATTATGTCTTTAAAAGGTCAAAAGCAAAAAATCCCCAAAATCAACAAATCATTCAAAAATCTACTGACTTTTTCTGAAATCATAAAACGTTGACATTTTGATATGTATGTTTTCTGCAGAGAAATTATTATACATTGCCAGAAGCGACTAAGCTATGCATACCAGTGGCAAGGTAAACTGATCTTGCTGAGGTTTTCTGAAATGTCTGCTTTTTTCTTGTTGCTCTAAAAGGTCACCAAACCTAAGAGTAAGATGATTTGAGCAAATCACATAACACAGAGCTGAGGGAAAATGGAAAACTTGACAAGCGATTATTTCTCCTAAAATGGATGTTTTTCAAAACCTTGGGGGCACATAATGTACTCGGTGTTGCATTTCACCAGTTCACCATTTTTATTATATATGTATATATATATACCTATATGCTAAGATAATCACTGAAAAGGGTGCAAAGTGATGTAACTGACATAGATCTTGAAGGTTAAGAGTAAGAAAACAAATTAGTAGATTTTTTGGAGACCCAAAGAGGTAAAAATATCCAGTATTTCACAGAAAAATGTAAGAATGATTAGAGAAAGAAAATATTTTGTATAACCTTCTCATCTCTTTGTGATTCTTTGTAGCATATTCATCTACTCACGGTGGTTTTAACAGGTTGCCACTGTGGTTACCAGCCATCATATTCTTGGTTGCCAATGTTGACTGATTGATGTTATCATTTATAATCAACAGTGATTATAAATGTAATTTTACTTGAGTGATTATATTTAAAAAAAAATGCACACATGCACGCACAGTGAATGAATTTTACTACTGTGCATTTGGAAAGTCATGTGGGGCCATTAGTGGAGTAATTAACAATCAGCAGAATAATGACCTCCTACAAGCCTGATCAGATTGTCAGTCCTGTCAGGTATGAGTCGTTTTGATTAAGATGTCCTAAACTAGATAAAGTTGAAAATGCTTCCAATTTTGAAGAATGTACAATACAATGTCATTAAAAAATTTTACTAAATGAGCCAAATTTTACTGTCAGTTTCTTTAACAGTAAATCGGTGCAACAGCAGCACTTTCATATTGTATCAAACGGTCATATCATTGTTAATCAGGATTATTACCTATCTGGAAGTCTTCATCTTCATAGATCACCTCTGCATTTTCCACAACAGGGGGAGGAGGGCATTTCTTCAAACGGTAGGCTGAAGAGAGGTGCAAAAACTATTAATAAGTCACCTTAGATTTCAGCTGAAAAACAAAACAAAGACCTCTACAGCATCAACATATCTTTCCATTTGTGATAGTTTGTCTGTCGCTGTTGTCTCTTTGGAAAGAAATCACAAACCTCATGGATGTGGAGAATGGGACAGTGGGTGTGATCTTTATTATTTAAAATATCCAGATAAGTATTTAAGGGCAGCCACTACCTTGTCTCTTGCTTGTATCATGGTGTTTTAGGGAATACGACTTTGACATCCGCACAATTTCCCAGTTTGTGTTTTTAAAGAAACACTACATGATTTAATTTATAAATGAACAACAGTGTCAAACTCTGCAAGAACTTCAGAACAATGAGAAAAGAATGGTAACTGAAGATTCAGGTAGTATTTAAATAATATCCTAAACATATGTGTAGGTAGTTTGTGTTATGGTTTTGGTTTTGTTATATTGTATTTCCGGTTTTATTAAGATCTTTCCTCCCTTATGTGTCTGTGTTTACTTACTTCCTCTGTATTCTTCTTGTGTTCTTGTCTTTATGTCAGTTATTGTTTATTTCTGTCATGTTTTGGATTACCTTTGGATTTTCTGTTGGATTCTAGGATATTTTTATATCCTGGACTGCTTGCTTCATCACTCTTGTAAGTTTTACTCACTTTTTATATTAGGGGTGTGCGATATTGACAAAAATGTTATTTAAATATTTTGGGTCAATTTTGTTGGTAATGATAATTAGACGATATTTTGCATCCTTTGAAAGTGTGTTTGTAAAAATCTAATATTGTACTAGCTTGCTCTAGTTAATAGGATAAAAAGTTTTGCTTGTTAATGACATTCATGGAAACATTCCTTGTTTATTTATTTAAAACTGAAGCATTCAAGCAATATGAAAACACTCAAATCATCAATGTAAGTATTACTGAAATCAAACAGTGCAAGTATGAGTAAACTGTGATTTCTGTCATAGCTGTTGTCTTGTGGCTTTGATTCGGTCATCATCACTGTAACGGTTCTTGAACTGGAGTTTGTTTTGTGCTAGTACCTTGGATTAGGTTTAGGCCTGTCGTGGACAGCTGAGTTGCAAAGTTTTTCATATGCTTGATATTCTGTGTGGTGGTTAGTTCGTGGTCTTTAACAACAACCGATTTTCAACATAGTTTGCAGACTGACGTTTTCGAGCAACATCTGTCGAGTTAGGTTGATCCATGTCTAGCAACTCAATAGTAATTCTTAGATTGCGAGGCTAGTGTTGTCAGTATTTTATCTCCTGCGCTGCATGATCAGTCATTTTTAACTTCAGTCATTAATTATTCAGCTTGTACTGCATGCACGAGGCATGGCAGTAAAGGTGTTTTTTTCAAAGTGAGTTACGTAATGCCGATAATGTCTGCACACACATCGTTAAAACAACAATTAAGATGTTATCGCAGACAATACATATCATACACCCCTTAACAGTATGCTATACAGAAAAACAGTTGTTTGAGCTTAAAGAAAACAATGCAAGCCCTGAGGAACAAGGTGTAGGATTGTACCCTTAGACACTGGGGCTGTTTCAATGTAACAAATCTTTAGAGCCCCGGTAACAAAAGCTACCTTCTAGTGCACACATTACCAGTGATTACTCAGAAAATGTTGCCTGTTGATGTAAAACACATCACTGAAAGACTGTGAGATGGACCTATTCAGAGATATAGACTCCTTAAAAATTGTGAATAGTACTGAGTAATGGAGAAAACCAAAGAAAAGAGTGAAAGAAAAAAAAAAGCTCTAGCATCTCTCAGTACTTTTGTTTATTTAGTGTAAAAAGGCCTCCGACGTCATGTCTTATAGCTATCCACCGGTTATGGAACGGACTCTAAAAGTGGGTACATAGGGCTTAATGTTTGTGTACCTGCCGGAACAGGATTAGGACCAGAACCTATTTGATTGGATCTGGCAGCTATTTTGTCGCTATAAAATCTATAAATAAATTTTGTGTAATATTTAATGTTATCTGTTCTCATTATTTTATTTACCATTTAAGTTATTCGTAAATCGCTATTTTTGAAGAATTTAAAATCTGACTTAAAAAAGCTGGATCGGGACATGTCACGCAGTGACGCCTGAAGTGTATGAGTTCTGTGCACTTAATGTTACTGCAATTTGAATTAGGATACCCTCAGCAATAAGGAGGAAACTGGTACAATGTGAATATTAAATTTGATAATTTTTTTCAAACCAGTAGCCAGGTTGTGATAATAGCTGCACAGGTAGGATTAAAGTAAGAAGCAAAGAAAAGGAGGCAGGGGACTCCATGGCTGGTTTGTGGGCTGTTTTGGACAATTAAACAGTTGGGTCAACACGCGTTTTTTATGACTATGATCTGCTGTGTATTGTTGATGATGAGTTTGATAATGATAATGATTAATGCATCAGGCCAATGAACTGTGTGGTGGCAAGTGGTGCTTTTTAGTATGTTATTACTGTAAGCCCCACAGCCAAGTGGGTGTTTGGGCTGTGAAACGATGAAATGAGTATGGCTAAATTAGGGTAGGATCTCTTTGTGTAGTTTCATAGTACTGAAACGAAGTAGAAAGACATATTTCAATTATCCCAATATTATATAGAAGGGACACGACAGGGATGTGAACGGATAATCAATCAGAGAGAGAGAGCTGCAGCTGTTTCTACTTGCCTCCTGTGCTGACTTTGAGTGACAATTGTGAATGCTCTGAAAAATAAATGTAAATAAATAATGCTTTGTTTGTGATGACAGTTTTGTTTTGCTTATTTTTAACAGCTAGAATGTAGCGTTGTCCAATGTGAACAGGAACAGCACCCTTTCTGTGTTCCAGGACATCCTGATTTACAAATTAAGTACTGTGGTTACTGCGAAGCACTACACACACTCATGCTAAGACTATATACATTTTTTAATAAAGTTAAAGAGAAATTAGTTTGGTATCTGTAAATGTAGATGGCATGTACAGTCCCCTCCAAAAGTATTGGAACGGTAAGGCAAATTCCTTTGTTTTTGTTGTTCACTGAAGACATTTGGGTTTAAGATCAAAAGAGTTCAGAATTTCAGCTCTCATTTCCTGGTATTCACATCTAGATGTGTTAAACCACTCAGGACATATGACCCTTTGTTTGAACCCACCCATTTTTCAAGTGAGCAAAACTATTGTGAACAGATGTTTATTGTTGCCCAGGTATTGCCTTTTAGGTTGATTGTCAAAACATTAAATAGCTCTGCATGACTAGCCTAAGTTTTCATCCTTGGTTCAAACCTATAAAGACTGCATTTCCTGTTAAAGACAATAAACCAACATGAAGACCAGAGAGCTGTCTATGGGAGAAAAGCAAGCCATTGTCAAGCTGAGAAAATAAGGAAAATCGACCAGAGCCATTGGACAAACATTGGGCATAGCAAGCACAACAATTTGGAATGTCCTGAAAAAGAAAGAAACTACTTGTGTACTGAGCAACAGACGTCGAACAGGTCTGCCAAAGAAAACAACAGTAGTTGATGACAGAAATATCGTGAGAGCTGTGAAGAAAACCCCCAAAACATCAGTAAGTCACATCACCAACGACCTCCACAGTGCAGGAGTGAAGGTATCACAATCCACTGTTGGAAGAAGACTCAGAGAGAAGAAATATAGAGGCCACACCACAAGATGCAAACCACTCATCAGCAGTAAGAATTGGAAGGCCAGATTGAAATTTGCAAAGAAGTACAGAGATGAGCCGCAAATGTTCTGCAACACAATCTTATGGACTGATGAGACCAAGATTAATCTCTACCAAAGTGATGGAAAGGCCAAAGTGTGGAGAAAGAAAGGAACTGCTTATGATCCGAAGCATACAAGCGCATCTGTGAAGCACGGTGGAGGTAATGTCATGGCTTGGGTGTGCATGGCTGCTTCTGGAACAGGCTCATTAATATTTATTGATGATGTAACTGATGATGGTAGCAGCGGAATTAATTCAGAAGTGTACAGAAACATTTTGTCTGCCAGTTTACGGAGAAATTCATTGAAACTAATCGGGAGGAAGTTTATCTTGCAGCAGGACAATGACCGCAAGCACACTGCCAACAAAACAAAGGACTTCATCGGGGGGGGGGCCAAATCAATCACCTGACCTTAACCCAATAGAGCATGCATTTCACAATCTTAAGAGGAGACTGAAGGGAGAAACACCCCGAAACAAACAAGAACTGAAAGAAGCTGCGGTAAAAGCCTGGAATAGCATTGCAAATGAAGAATGCAACAGTTTGGTGATGTCGATGGGTCGCAGGCTTGAGGCAGTTATTGCAGCAAGGGTTATGCCACTAAATATTAAATGTTATTTACTTGAAGATTATTTGTTCCTTTACTTTTGCCCACCTAAGAATGCTGTGGTCTAATACAAACGGTGATATGTCCTAAGTTGTTTAACACATCTAGATGTGAATACCAGGAAATGAGAGCTGAAATTCTGAATTCTTTTGATCTTAAACCCAAATGTCTTTTGCAGGGGACTATAGAAATGCAAAAAGCAAAATTCACTTTTATGCATAAACCTTTAGTCCCAAGTTCTGGCACTGAAAAAAATCATGGTACTTATACTTACTTTTTCCTATATCCAGAGTATTTGCTGCACACATATATAAGAGGGTATCTATACTGCAGGTAAATGTGTGTGTGTGTGTGTGTGTGTGTGTGTGTGTGTGTGTGTATCTGTACCATGAAAGTTGAGAATGAAGAACCCTCCAGTTGAAAAGTCAGAGTGAAAGCGGATCAGGACCTTCAGGCTGGTACTGTAAGCCGACTCTAATGCCGTGTTGCCACTGAAGACTCCCAGCTGAGGACTAGACGTATCTGGCCCGTCCCTAAATAAACAGAGAGTGAGAGACAACAAAGACAACTGGTGATGCTTAAACTGGAAGCAGGGTATATCTAAACTACTGCAGCAGAGGAATGGGGAGAGAGAAACCAAGAGTCACATGATAGTTGAGTGAAAGTTATAGGACACAATGCATATGACATAGAGCAGGGGTTTTAATAGTCTGAGACTGCGGGCCTCCCCCCACCACATCTTTAGTTTACTTGGTAAGTTTCGCTCAACATTTGAGCCAAAATAACCTAATGTTGCTGTTTGACATAACTTCAGACTACACCAAATAGTTTTTAACAAAGTTCTGGGCATTTATTAGTTTCTGGCTCTGATGGGGGGAGGGGGGGGGTAGGCTATTCTATGTGATCTCCTTTTGATAACTAATGCAATAATGTAATATTGTTTCACTCCCATTCACTGAGCCTCCCCTGAAACTGTTTGGAGCCCCCCTAGGGAGGCCCGCCTCACACTTTGAAAACCCCTGACATAGAGTAAACTGTTTCTCTTATTTTTTCATCCTGCACTGTATCTGCCCAGGTTAAACTTACATTAGTTTTGTTTGCAACACTTTCTTATTTTCTCTTAAATCCTGTGTAGAAATATATGGATTTTTCTCATTGATCTGCTTTTAACCCCCCGCCTCACCCGAAAATATATTTTATTACATATCTACAATTATCTCCAATACTGCTTCTGTAGATTCCTTATAATGGGATTATGAATTATGAATCCATAATAAAAACTAAAATGGCTAAATACAGGTGTGATTTGATTACTAAATTCACAGTGAAAAAACTGGTGTGACATGTGTCTGCCATGGCTCTAAAAGAAGGTCAAGGGTTGGACGCAGTATGAACTTCTTTTGAAATGCTAGTTGTGGATTTGCTTTCACTGACTGGATTTAATGACAAACCATAAACAGCCGAGTTCGACAATAACGGTGGCCCGATGCCCCGGGGCCAGTAAAATGTAACGTCGGGACAGTTGAACTAGCTACTCACTAGCCCGATCAACATTAGTATTTAAAAAAAAACCCAAAATGAAACTCAATATCTTGCAGTTGTTTTGCAGCTCTTGACACACACTGATGTCCAATCCAGAGATGTACTTACGTGACAAGAAGTTGTCAAATGTTATCTCTCTAATCTCAATCATGCGGCAACCTCTGGGTCTGAAGTGAAACCATGCAGACGGAACTTAAAGCTGCATTCTCAATTCAATTCAATTCAAATTAGCTTTATTGGCATGAATGTGTAACAACAATATTGTCAAAGCATCATACAAACTACATAAGAACAATCAACCCCATACATTTCATTAAGTAATTAATTAATGTGTAAAGTAATCAAAGCGTGTGTGTGTGTGTGTTTAAAACAAATATATATTAAAAATCAAATAAATAAATGAAACAGTAAGCGTGTGTGTGTGTGTGTTAAAAAAATTTAAATATATTAAAAATAAAATAAATAAAACAGTAAGCGTGTGTGTGTGTGTTAAAAAAAACAAGAATACATAAAAAAATTTAAATAAAATAAATAAATAAAACAGTAAGCGTGTGTGTGTATGTTAAAAAAATTTAAATAAAATAAATAAATAAAACTGTAACGTGTGTGTGTATATTAATAGACAAAAATTAAAAAACAAAATTAATTGATTAAAAATAATAATAATAATACATTTAAAAAAAGAAATCAGTATTAAATGTAAAAAGAAAACAATTACTAAAATATCAAACGATCAAAATAATAATAATAATTTGAAAATTTGTACAATTATTTATCAGTCTGTGGTTCCACTGGTTGTCCTCACTTCATGGCATGAGGAGACATATTTTGCAGCAATTATTTCACATTTGGGCATTTCTCCCAGTAAATAGGGGAGTTTCTGTGTTTCTGATATGAATTCAAATTCAGGGTATATTTGGGAAATGTTTGCAAAGTGTTTTTGTCTTAGTGTTTTATATTTGGGGCATGAGGTTAGAAAGTGCAGCTCTGTCACACTGGGAGCAGAGTCTCTCCTCTTGTGGTAGCCTGCTCTGTCTGTGGCCATCCTTTTCTATGGCCAGGCGGTGTTCACTCAGTCTGTATGTTGTCAACATTTTTCTTAGTTTAGGACATTTTATTGTATTCAGGTAATTTGCCAGTGTGAATTTTCTTTTTAGGGTCAGATAACATTGTAATTTACTTTGTGTTTTGGTCGTTTCTTTCCAGTATTCAATATATTTTTCTTTCTGCTTACTGATAATTTGGTTTGGTCTGCTTGAGTTGGTGTTGCTGTCCTGAGGCTGTTGGGGACTTGTTACTGCAGAGAGCCTCAGGACCAGCTGGCTGAGGGGACTCTTCTCTGGTTTCAGCTCCGGGTAAGTTAGGGCTTTGTGATGATACGTCTGAGGGTTACCTGATTTTAAGTGATTGTAAAATTTAAGTGATCTTTTCTGTATTTTTAGTAAGAGGGGTTATTGGCGAAGCTCTGCTGTGCACAGGTTATTTGGTGTTTTTCTCTGCACATGCAGGATGCTCTTACAGAACACAGTATGGAAAGATTCTATGATTGTTTTGTCCCATTTGTCAAATTCATTATTTAGTTTTGGCCCCCAAATTTCGCTACCATATAGAATTATTGGTTCTAGTACAAATTGGAAAATTTTAAGCCAGATTTCAATTGGAATATAGATTTTAATGTTTCTTTTTATTGCATAGAAAGCTCTCCTTGCTTTGTCTATGAAGATTCTCAGTCATCCAGGTCATAGTTATCCAACGAAGGTTAAAATGAAGGGCAACTGGACTTGGTTGAAGATACTGGAAGACGTTTCGTCCCTTATCCAAAGGACTTCTTCAGTTCTGAGTTACTGGCAGGGAAACTCAGCTATTTAGCCTCAGTGGGGTCGTTATCCCGGGTCATCGATACCGCTGGTTCGTTAGTGTTCCTTGTTGCTGTGAATGCACGGTAGTCCTTAACATAGCGGACTACCAGAACAAAGTCAACACACTACTAATGGACACAAACACGTATGAGACACTGAGACGAGACCCAACCAGCGGATACAAGAAAAAGGCCATAGAATGTCTACAACAGTTACAGAAGGACAACACCATCACCCGTGAACAATATTACCGTTTGTACCCTGGAGAAGCCATTCCATGCATTTATGGACTACCCAAGATACACAAAGAAGGAGCCCCACTCAGGCCGATTATCAGCAGCATTAACTCGGTCACCTACAACATTGCCAAACACATTTCCACCATCTTAGCTCCATTGGTGGGAAACACGCCTCACCACATCCAAAACTCTATTGACTTTGTAAACAAAGTTCGAGGACTAAAACTGGACCCAGATGAAACCATGGTATCCTATGACGTGACTTCTTTG
>NC_060169.1:22241822-22264404 GCF_021292245.1 Micropterus dolomieu
ACCACCAGGTGCACATTTTAGACAGAGAAGATGGATGGTTTGAAAGAGGTGTCAAGGAAGCCATCTACACCAGGGTTGAGAAGCCATCATTGAACAGGGGAGGGGGTCTACGCCACCACTTATCCCCCACTTACAATGCTGTCCTTTCATCACTTCCCAGGAAACTCAACAAACGTAACCTGTTGGCCTCAGGTGAAGATACCAACGATGGTCGTTCAGTCTTGGCCACAGGTAGTCTCAACGACTGTAACGACTGTCGTCACAGCAACAAGGAACACTAACGAACCAGCGGTATCGATGACCCGGGATAACGACCCCACTGAGGTTAAATAGCTGAGTTTCCCTGCCAGTCACTCAGAACTGAAGAAGTCCTTTGGATAAGGGACGAAACGTCTTCCAGTATCTTCAACCAAATCCAGTTGCCCTTAGTTTTAACCTTCGTTGGACTCTCCTTGCTTTGTCCCTCAGATCTTTCACAGCCATGTTGAAGTTCCCTGTGCCAAGGTAAGTGTAGTTTTTTGTGTATTGTAATTTAGTGGTGTCTAAATAGAAATTGTGTGTAACCTGATTTCTGTATTGTTTCTGAAAGATCATTATCTTAGTCTTTGCTGTGTTTACTGTCAGGGCCCAGGTCTGACAGAATCTCTGTAGGAGGTTAAGGTGCTGCTGCAAACCTTCTTTAGTAGGTGAGAGCAACACTAAGTCAAGCGACTTTGAGTTCGTGAAAAGCGCTATACAAATTCAATTTATTATTATTATTATTATTATTATCTGCATACAGCAGACCTCTGATCTCTGTGTCATTCAGGGTGAGGCCAGGTGCCGTGGAACTCTCTAATTGGTTTGCTAATTCATTGATATATAGGTTGAAGAGAACTGAACTGAGATTGCATCCCTGCCTCACTCCCCGGCCCTGGGAGAAGAACACCGTTTGTTTGTTTCCAATCTTTATGGCACATTCACTTTTTGTATACATGTTCTTAATCAAATCATATGTTTTTCCTCCAGTGCCAGTAGCCTATAGAAAAGGCCCTTGTGCCAGATGGAATCAAAGGCTTTTTGGAAGTCAACAAAACAGGCATATACCTTTCTTTTCTTAATGTTTAATTCTTGATCAATTAAAGTCTGGAGGGTAAATATATGGTCCGTTGTGCGGCAATTTGGCAAAAAAAAAAGTTTTATTAATAATTTTTTATTATTTATTAATGATGTTGCAGATTATATTTCCCAGGTTACTGGATACACATATAAATAATGGTAAAATGTTGCTACTTCTCAGCTGATTTATTACCTCAGTAAACACTTTTAAATGAGTCTTCTTCAACACAGCATGATGTTCATTTAGTATATTATGGTCCTATTTAGGGGAAAATAGACAATAATGCAGCGCATGCTTTTGGACGGGACTACCTTGTGATTGACAGGGAACCTGTTCATCAGGATAGAGGCGATTCGTGTCCGCTACTCTATGTACATTTTTCATAAATGGCTGTTAGTATGTTTTGTTTTAAAAGTAAATTGTTTTGTTAACCTTTTTATTTTTATAATTTTAACTGTGATTACATTTTTGTTTAGTTTTTTTATATCCAGGAGGTATTTAATAAACGATTAAACACTTTTGGAAGGAGGGACAGTAAAAATTGTCTTCGGGCCAGTAAGTTTCAAGTTTAACGTTGAGCCCTGAACAGCCTTTGTTAACAAAATAAAACAAATATCTGGTAAGTCCACTTATTCATTGAAAGGGAAGCAAAACATATTTTTCACCCATTTCAAACATGTTCATTGAACAAAGCCCATAGATTAAAGGCTTAACTTCATTCATTAAATATTGAATGTTGTTGAAAGGTTACATTTTCTAAAGTTTCTAAATGCCCAGTTTTAGGTTTTTAATGAACATTCCATCGGATTAAACAAGGGTTTTTAAATTTTAATTCAAAGAGTGCCTGGGATCTCTTGGCTCTTCAATAATTCAAGGTCTTCTTTAGGTGTTGGAGCTCATTTGGAGAATCAAAATGTGCTATTTTGGTCATTTAAATCAAAACTGATTTATAATTTTGAGACTATTTTTACTTACTGAAAAATACACAAACTTTAAAATTATCTGTTATGGTAAAACATTTTCATATTAGGGGGCTGTATTTACAGTATTGTATTGTGCAAAAGGTTTCGGTGTGATAGGTTTTAGGTTTGATCACCAATTAAACATGTAGGTTGAAACCTAATCATTAACTGAAACAGAAACAGCTGTGTAGGGGGAATCTAACTTGAACAGTGAGGTGAGGTTGCCTCTCCTTGAAAGTAAACTGATGTTTTTATGCTGGATATGTAAAATTGCCAAGTGAAAATCGTTTAGAAAGGCAATGCTGTGATATGAGAATAGATATTCGGGAACGTTGTTTATTAAAATATTGTGATGTATGTTAAATGTTCTCTCTTCCTGTTCTGAAAGGCTGCATTATAGCTGAATGCTATAATTGTTTGAGCTTGTATCAACTATACAGCATTTTCTTACAGAGTGAAATAAACAATTCATTATTATACAAATTCATAATTTCTACATTGTTTTTTTCCTCAGAGATCCAGCAATAGGATAGATTAAATATTATACCAAAGCAGCAACGGTAGACAAAAAAAAATCTACATTGTTTAACAAGATTTTAGAAAATACTGTATTTGATTTTGTTGAGTGAGTATACGGCATCATAAACTCTGTGTTGCTCTGGTGTTAGATCTATAGCCCGCTGTTAGAAATGCTTCAGTGATATTAGGCAATAAGCCAAACACAACTGGTGGCAGACTATAGAGACAGTTTGGCTTCAGTTTCTGACATCTGGATGCAGTCGCAGTCACATAAACCCCAGGGGTATACAGGGCAGAAATCAGCAGACACGCATCACTGAGATATGGAATATACAGGACATAGTAATGCACAAGGCAAAAGACATCCCTTGCGAGTTTGATTAATTAGAAACCAGAACAGGATGAGGCTGGAAATCAGCATAACCACTGTCAGGTGCGGTAGAATGAATGATCAGAAACGTGAAAGGGTAGGCTCCTCAGATCATAGAAAAACCACCTCATTGACTTTTTTGAATGTGACTGGTGATTGAAGAGTCAGCTGTTACTGATGGCACTGCACAAATTCAATGCTCAGCCTGAACTAAAGCAATTATCTATGAACACATTAATCTGTATGTCCTCTCACGTTCATTGCTCAGCTTTTGTAGCACACACCTTTTATATGTACAGTATCTATGTGAAAAACACAACACTTGGCCAAATGCTTTTGAATGTAAATTTCATTTTCATCAATAATAGGTGTGCTTTGGTCTGTTTATTCAAATCTAGGATGACTCATTTTGGGATCAAACCCTTAAAGTTAAGCATTTAAAGTTCTGTATTTAATTGAAATTATGCTCCCAATCAATTTCTTATTAACCCAGCAGTGTACACAGGGCATATTGAGTCTCTTCCCGCTCTCTGTCCAATTGAATTCATCAATTCAAACAGTCAAATGGCCAAATCATGACAAAAGCAGTGGCCCCAATCCTAAGCTCTTATGAGTAAAATGAGATAATGTCAGTTATCCAATTTATTAACAGCTCGCTGCTGATGCACATAATTAAAAGTATTCCAAATATAAACTACATCATTAAAAAAAGTTTCAGGAGGTCTGTGTTCATGATCGAAATAGGATATAGGCCATTAATTCACTGTCAACTCATTGTACCTCTCACATTGCTCTAACCTTTGACATGAAAAGCACATTTGTTTCTGTCTGAGCAAGTCAAAGTCAAAAAAAAAAAAAAGAATACAAGATCTGCTGAAACACAGATGAGCAGTGTGCGCATCTCTGTTAAAAAGAAAGGTGGTCAGGGTCACTGATGCAACAACCTTTGATCTAACTGACAACAACTACGTAGAAGGCAATTATGATTGTTACCCCTGTGCTGACATTACTGTCTACAGTATAGCTGTCTGGAGTAAAACAAATATGTTATTGGAGAATGTTTGCAGTTATTAGTTAATTAGTAAGATCTATAATATTTAAATTAGTCATTAATTTTAGACACTTTGGATACATCTATTAATCAAATCAAATCTAAAGACTGTCTACTGACAATCTAAATAAATATTATAATAATTGCATTTTAGTATTTATATATTTTAATACAAACAACATAAATACTCATTATTCAAACTGATACGGGTTTCAGTACTCTTCTATTTACATGGTTGTAATGCAGCAGCAGTAGACCTTTGGATCACCCACTCCAAATGTGTCTAAGGCCCTGGAAGGTAGATAGTATCTCACTGAGTCTAAGAAAAGCACTCCCCTCTTCAGCGTCAGCCCCCAGTCATTTCCAAATACATTCATGTGTTTGAGATATACAGATTGAGCAGTGCAACAGTCCATCATGCATGCACTAATCTCACATTACAGATGTCTTTTGGTGCCCTACAATCTATGAATGTGATTTTATAAATTTGTTGCCCATGAAATGTGCCAAAAAACACATTAATCACCAAAATCAATTTGCAACTGCAAAATAACTTGATGTCGCGCCTCCCCATAGCTATAGCCATGGCTCTAGTAGCTTGTGAGATTGAAAGCGAGTAGTCACCGACCGTGAATGTGTCACTTTCCCACTGCCTGCATTTCAACTGCTCACTCCCTAGAGCTTGACTCTTGAGCCTGAAAATTAAAGACTGACCACCCCCACACACCAAATATTTCTTTCCTGAACCAAACATACCCCAAATGATGACAGGGTTCAAATCTCACTTCTTATGTTAATTTTCTTCCTAATAAATTCACTCCTCAGTATTATTTTTGACAGCAAACATGGTGCAAAATGAAACTACTGAGTGAGAAATTTCTTTTGAACTGACCCAAGCTAGTCAGAACCAGCCATGTCCCGTTGGATTTGTGAACCACCACCATCTCCACCACTCCTTTCATTACATTTCCCACTCCCCACTGAATCTCATCATTAGTGCCAGAGTTCCCGAGCCCTCTCTGGGTCTGCGTATGGCCATGGTACTGAGTTAGATTGAATTGGTCAGTGGTCCCATTGTAAATGCATTACTCTCACATTCCCTGTATAACAATCTTACCTCCACACTGAATCCCATTATTGCTGCAGGAGAGTCAGTGTATGCATAGCACAGTGTATATATGTGTGCATGTATCAGCAGTCTATGAAGCAGTAACCCCTGTGTATCAAGCATGCCATTTGCAGATCAATATGGATTTGTGTGTATTTCTTCCTGTATGACAAAGTCACAAACAATTGACTCATAATGATATCTACCATGAGTAAAATTGCTATTAATCCCAGGGATAAAGTTGCCACCAATAAAATTTATCCCCAAATGTCTGTGTGAGAGAATGTAAGTGTGTGCGAGTGGGAGAGAAAGAGATGGACAAAAAATATACGTATAAATTGATACAACTTCAGTATCTTCTTATTAATGTGCAGAGAGGAGACAGGCTATAAGTACATTCAAGACTTACCTGGCAGTGATGCAATCAGTCCCAGGATAAAGGGTAACATTGAAAAGAAGCATATGCATTTGTGTGTGTGTGTGTGTGTGTGTGGGTGTGTGAGAGAGAGAGAGTGTGAGTGTACCCAGACTTACCAGACAGCGATGTAATCAGTGACAGGCTCTGTCTGCAATAAGGTAAAGTTGATATAAACTCCATGTCCGTGGGGAACAGTGATGAGCCAGCTACAGTCTTGGGAGTTGGGGTATTCATTGGGGTACTGAGGTGAATAGATGGTCCCATTTTCGGCCGTGACATTATAACCGCAGGGAGCTGTAAAAAGCAGACGTATAAGATTATCTATTTGCAAATGTGTCACTTTTTTCTAATGTGCTAGACCTGCAATGATCAGGAGATAAGAATAACTGTTCAGCTGCAGTCAGTGAGGAATATAATTATCAACATTATTTGTGGTAGTACAAGTAGAAGCAGCGGTAGTAGCATTAGTAATAAGAGCATGGATTGTGCTACTAATGTATGGAGTAAATGATCCAAGTGACACAGAAATGTTACTCTCTACTTAACTGCTTACACTGCCAGCTTCTGATACTGATGAAAGATGAGAATAAACTTACTGAAATTCAATTAGGATAACAACATTTACTAAATGTCTAGATTTTAAATTACATTTGGTATGTGAGTGATGGAGATGTTCTGGGATAACAATGATAACACCACATGTGTCCACACAATACTAGATGAACTGCCTATAGGAGAAAATTACATTTTAGAAGTCATTGGTTGTTCTTACCTTCACAGCGTGGAAATGGGTGGTTCCACTTCCGGTTGGTCCCGTGCAAGCATGTTAACACTGGGTGTCCGATCAAAACATAACCAGGGTAGCACTGAAAAGTTACTGATTGGCCAGCGCTGTAGTCACTGTTTATGATGTCGCCGTTGGGGAAAGGAAAGGGGTCCTGGCAATTCTGAAGTTGATAGGCTAAGGAGAGATGAAGAGAATGACTGTCAGTGCAGAAACACCTTCATTTTTAGGCATCAGGAAAATAAAATAAGCCAGGCAAACTAGATAAGCAGGCATACAGTTATACTCTATTAATAAATACAGTGTGGCTGTATCCAGTATTTGTATTCTATTGTGTAGCCTTACGCAGTAGCCTTTTATGCCTGCCTCTCAAAATGTGACTACAAAATGACAGCTGCAATTCACTGTATTCAAACTATGTATTCAGTCTACAGCTAATGGACTTTATGGACATGTATGCATGACATGCCAGCACTTGCTTGAGGGGATGTTAGTATCACAGGTCTATTTAGGGAACATCTCACTCTGCATGAGTGTCAATGGCAAGTCAAGCCCCTCCATTAGATGTGCCATTTACAGTGAGCAGAGGGGGCTGACCAGTTGCTAGAAAAGGCTAGAGAGAAGGACAGAACCTCACAGCACACACAAGAACAAGCACTGAGCAGCAGGTCAATACACACTGCAGCACTAGCCAACACCCGAGGTGCAGATTGTGGAACGAGACTTCAGAGACAGTTTATGCTGGTAGCAGCAAGATCTAACATCTAAGAGGGAACTGCACACACAATCAAAGCATGGGATGTGTACAGGAACACATATGTTGCCACAGATTATGGGCTAGACCAATGGTTCTCAAACATTTCACACCACGCCCCCCTTCAGAAGTCAAAAAAAGTTCATGTCCCCTCACACCAGCAAAAGTGGATTTAATTTTTATCAATCATTAACAATAAATGCAATTGAAATAAACAAGATTCAGGTGAGCAAAACAGACTTGCTAGCATCAGAGCACTTTTGTTTGTATATCACCACATAAATCATATTCATGCAACTTTAGGTCCGCTCAACATCCACGACCCCCCTTGTGGCTCTACGCCTCTTCCCGAGGGGGCCCAGCCCCCCAGTTTGAGAATCACTGACACATCAGTCGAGATGGGAGACACCAGAAAGGATGCTTAAGAACATCAGAAGTAAGATCCTGTGGGACTTTCAGATCCCTACAGGTAAACAAATATTGAAAAAACTAACTGGACAATGTGGAAACGAAAACGGAACAGGAAAACAAGTGGTGACAGATGTAGATGTCCCAAGTGAAAGCAGCATCAAGGGAAAGGAATGTGAGAAGATACACTGTAGAAGGGGCCCCTGTACAAGGGGCTGAAAGAGGAACAAGAGAAAATGCTGAAATGTGGGCCAAAAGTTGTCCAACTGGTAGAGGAAGTACTTGCAAGAGTGAAACTACAACCAAGAAGCTGCAATGTGTCAAACATTAAAACTGGTATCACATATTAGCAACCTTTGCGACCTGCTGCGACGCATGCATGCTTCTACCTTTAAGGCCGGATGCGACGTTTGGCCGATTTAGTAGATGTCATCATTTTTATCTCATCGTTGCTGATGAGCTGAGCGAAGGGAACGACATTTACGCCGATTACAGCAGTTGCTTTGAGGATCAAAACAACAATGGATAAGAAGATTCAGGCCCAGATTATGATGTGACTGCTGTAGTGAACAACGGTGTGGATTTGTGCATATTATATTGAATAAATTTGGAGCTACTCCAAATTCCTCTCTCCTCTCCCAGAGAAGAAGGGGGGGTCAAAGTAGCTTTCTGTAAGTGTTATGCCTGGGCAGTTGATCGTAAAACTGGCACCTTTTTGATTCCGAAGCTGATAACACGGGGCCTGACTGTTAAACTGACAAAGGGACACGAACCAGCGATTAGCATTTCCCTGAACAGCCTATCAAAACTGGCCCCCCCACACATGTAACTGTGGCAACTGACCTTGCTGTGTTTCATTACCCCATCAAAGGGATACCCCTGTCTCACCCAAGTTGTGACATAACCCAGGAAGCCGAACTTTAAGTCTCCAAAGACTCAAAGCATTTAATTAAGTTTAATTAAATCTTTAGTTACCTGATTACGTTTACCTCTATTTGAGTAGTTATGTTAAAATGTTGTTGCTATCTGTTGTTATTAGTGCTGAAAAGAATCTAAATAAGTTACTTTTGCAGTGTTTTTATTTTCAGCGAGACACTCCTTCATCTAATGTAATCAATGCTTGTTCATAATACTTTCCTACAAAATTCCTTTAGAAATGATGATAAAGAAATGTCTTACTATACTCTTAATCGCCTGCTTGAATTTCAGGATGAATAACTAAATCCCCCGGTTCCTAAGGAGAGATGATCTTGGATTAATCTAAGCTTTCCTCATGTAACCTGAGCTCCCCCAAGTGGACGAAATAAGTATTACATACCATCGTTGGAAATGCCGTTAAATGTATAAATATCCTGACCAATAATGTGACAATTGTTTCCTGTTACCAAATGCTTAACTTAGAACAGTACAACTATTCGACCATTGAGGTTCGTGCAAATAGATTTCTTTTCTTTTAGACATTAAGTTTAGAAAGGCAGTCCCTCGGGAAACCTGAAACGCCCTCTGGGGAACCACGCCCCAGACAACAAAAGAGCGACACGCGACGTCGTTCGCGCTCGTCCCCTCTTCTCTTCTCTGCTCTCGGCTCTCTGCTCTCTGGACGCTTCGGCACGCGTCCGGCGTGCCTCGCCAGGCAACGCCCTCAGAGTCGGCCAGCGAAACAGGTCTTTTGTTCACTTGAAGCTACACACGTGAAGTGCCGCGACATCGATCTGCCCCTCAGTTTGTTTTATTTTCTTTCTTTCTTTTGTTTTGTTAAAGTTAGCAGTCCGTTAAGTTACACTGGACTAATTCAGGAACGACCAAGTTCCATTTTTAAGCTTTTTCGTCGAGCCAACTTCACCGAGGTCAGACCAAGCCACGTGGTCTCGCCAGCGGCAATGAAGGAAACCTGAAAACAGCCGAATTGCCAGACGGAGGACGGCGTTTTCTTCAGTCAGACACGGAGAACCCCGGAGAATCCCTAGCAAAAAGCCAGGATCGGGCAGCTAGCGTGGGACCTGTGCAACAGGCCAAAGCAGGCCGTCGACAAGCCGTAAGACCTAACCAACATTCTGTGGTCAGAGATTTCCTTTTAACTCCTAAACTCATAGCGTTAGCTTACTTTCATTAGTTCTCCTATGCCGTATGAGTCAAATGCTTCCCACAATCGAACCTCCAGGTTCATTGTGCCGCCATTGTTTATTTATCCGTTTATATCACATTAGTTAGAGAGTAAATTCACTGTAATATAATCAAGAACTGTGTGTGTTGCCTATTTCTACGTCCCTGCCAAGAGAACTGACCCTTTAGATATGAGACTGACTGATTGATTGAAGATAATTGAGCGATTATTAACTAACTGATCACTAGTAATAATTGTATAATTATTAAAAACTACCTAGAGGTCCGGAGACTCTAGGATTATAACAACTCCGGTGGTGCCCTTAAACGAGGAATATTGATGATTTTATGAATATTAAAATTCATAATTGGGTATTAATTCTCATAAATCTGGGTTTGCTACACTGCTGACCCATTAGCCACGAGTCCGTGGGTGAGAGACATGTTTGAGGAGCAGGAGGAGGATTTCGACGAGTTTGTCGGTTGTGATGAAGACAAATTCAAATGAGTAACAAAGCAGGGGCAAATCTCCATCCAGCAGTAAGTGGACAAATGTGTGTCACTATGGGCATTTTTCAGCTGCAAGTGAGGAGAAACTAATGAAAGAAATAAAAAAATAAAAAGAACTAGCTTTTTCAGACAAATGTACCCTAAATAAGGGACAGATTTGCAATGACCTGGAGGTAATAATAATAAATATAAGATTAATAATAACAATTTCCTTTGTTTATTGATTATTTTTGATGTGCATGAACATGAGGACAAAGGCAATCATTTCCAATAAAAGACAAAGGTGTAAGTTCTCAAATGTTTTTTTATTTCACATTTCTATCTGCTATAGAGGCTGAGAAATATAGGTTTAGGTTTTTCAGAAAACCCTCAGGATGTTGGAGGTTGTTTTCAAAAAGTACCTCAGGTTTTAAAATGCTTTTCTAGAGGGTGCCACAGGTCTTAATGGGTTAACACAAAAGTATCATAAACCTCTCATGCATCGTCTCAACAAAGATCTGAAAAAAAAAAAAAGCTATCTGGTGCTACTCCCTGTGTGGAAACATGTCCACAACTTCCACACACCAACAGTGGGAGTTATCAGTGACAAGGAGTGACGTGTTTGGGGACTTGGCCATTGCAAATTGGGAGAAAAAGGGAAAAACGATTACGTGCATGTGAATGTGGGTTAGCTTATGTGTAAGTTAGTAAGTCTTGCTCTAGTTGTGGTGCATAGGCCCATAGTGCATCTCTTGTGTCTTTGAAGTGAAGCACTTAGGGCTACAAGTAAAGCCTGCTGGACAAGATGCCAGTCTCTCGCAGGGGCTTACTAACAATCCATCTCTTTTAATGATGAGAGGAAAGCCATAAGGTTTTTTAAGTCTTTAGCATGACTCATCCATGGATCAAAGCTCAAAACCTCATAGCAATATGTTTTTTCATCCTACCCTTCATTTTCTTGGAGTTGGGAATGCTTTTTAATTTCGCTACTAGGTTTGGATGTTAATTTATTCAGGACATTTGAGGAGACCTTTTTTCTCCCTAAAACATTCAAGCAACCATCTCGTCTTTTATACCCCAGATCTGGAGAAACGAAGCAGTATGTTCAATTTGAATACAGTTCAATTTGCCCTCAGCATCCCTGGATGGGCTGCTTTCAACTGGAAGTGCCAGCAGTAATACCTCAGGTTTCTAGCCTTTTGTCTTTGCAGTTATTGCCCTAAAAACAAATCCTATTTAATCTAAAATCACAATGGAACTCACCCTGAAAGGTCAGTTTGAACCCCGCCCTGTTCTCTGAGTGGTCACTGTAGAAGTGGATGATTGTCAGGTGGGTTGTGCTCAGCAAAGGGGGGGGGATCTGCGAGCCAGTAAACTGTCCAATAAGAGAAGAGCTGTGCTGCGGTCCAGCCCTGACTTCCAGGAAGTCATGGTTGTCTTCAGAAGAGAAGTTTTGAAACTGAATATGGGCTCCTAGAATACAAACACAAAATATAATATATATATATACTATATTATAGACTATATACAACATAATAACAGAATATGAGAATTACAGTATACGTGATTTTATAGTCAAACTTGTCTTTGTTTTCATGCCATATAGATGGCCTAAACTTTATGGACCCAAGAATAACTACTGAGATTTTACATTATTTTGTAATCTTTTTTGAATGCGCCTTAAAGGTAGAGAGACCACATACAATCAGTTGACATTTTTTCACACTTTCATCTATATTTATTGCCATATCTTTATTTGGTACTTTTACATTACAACTTACACTAAAGAGACAATGACAATAAAGCTGTCTTGAATCTAGTTTTGTCAACAAGTATTCTATTATTATTTCTGAAAACTTGCTATAATTACACACATGGACATGCATGCCATGCAAAAGATAAAAATTGTGTCCATTCAAACCATCAGATCCTGTAGTCATTAAACAACACACACCATGTGTCAGCCTCCAATTAAACATGTGGTGAAGCTTTCGATAAACCATGTGTTACTGCTGCAGATTTCATGCTAAAAAAAGGTCTGTGTTTCCCAGCTACACCAACAGATGAACTGAAAGTGACACATTCTTTTTTAGAAATGCTCTTCCATCCCATAATACTCACCATATCCAGTTGGCAGGGTGATTTGCCAGGTGCAGTCCAAGTTTCCGGGGTAGTTGCCAGGGAAACCTGGACTAAGGATGACACCACTCATCTCAGACAACACCCCGCCGCAACGAGCTGACAACACAGAACAAACACATTGTTAAAACAGGCAACACATGAGCAATGTACAGTGCAGATCATCACTTTATCCTCTGCTCCAACAGGAAGAAGGTCACACCACAGCAAAAAAGCCAAAAGTGTTAGAAAATACAGCCACAAGCAGAAACAAAAGGGATTTGAGCGCCCTTACAGGGAGACAGGGGGGTTTCTAGTATATAGCTTTATTAGATACATCTGACCAATCGATTGCAATTCAATACAACAGCTCTGCCTTAAATTTTACAAAGTTTATAATGTTCAGTTTGGTGACAATGTCAAAATGTATACATTCAATTATGTATTACTGAGGTCATATTAGAAAAAACTCTGACTATAATGCAGTCCAGCATAACATCACCAGTAACTGTGACCTCAGTGCTAAAACATGTAAATGACAGCATAAAACAACAAAATATTGTGGGCATCATAAAAATCCACTTTACTACAGAACAGCTGTATTGGATTGCAATTGTACAGGTGTACCCAATAAAGTGGCCACTGAGTGTGTGTATTATTGATAATGTTTTAGAATACTACAATATATTGAAAACAAACGTTACAGTATTTAGAGTTATGGACTTGATTTGATTAGCCACTGCCAATATGCGTTTTTTGTTGTTTTTACTTGTTTAGTATTCTCACTTTATAGGCACCAGATAGGGTTAGATACATGAATACTATGTAGCAAGTATGGTGCATTGGGTGTAAACTATAAATATAAAATAAAATGAAGTGTCAATAAGTCCACTCATTTGGTGTTAACTGAAGTAAAGCAATTCTCAGGAGACTGTGAAAATTCAAATATAGACTTCACAGAGGCTTGGACAATGTGTGCTGAATTTTTGTAAATCCCATATGGTGTCTAATGGTGACAGACATTAAAATTATATATGGCACCTTATTATGGCACCCCTTCTATTGACAGTTTTGGGCATGATTTGGTTGATCCAGTAGTCTCTGAATGAAATAGGAAATGTTGGATTTGACACATGCTGGAGGGGGTTGTGGCAGAGCTAACTTTAGTTAGTCCTGACATGTCGAAGTGGAGTTTAACTGGAATTGGTTTCCCAGACCTGCTACAAGTTTTCACCAAGGACTGAATTATCCAGGCCTAAACACAAACATCAATGTTATCAAGATTCCTTAACACTATTGCAGATTTTAGGACATCTTAGCTCTCAGCACAAGTTATAAAATTCTGTTGCTCCCAGCAGGTATATTGATCCTATTATCACTGATCCTATGTCAGTAAAGAAGTTGCTTACATCACCCTAAATCTGATTTCAAGGCGATGACATTAAATATACTAATTAAATCATAGTTAAGAATTACACTGTTTTCCAGAATGCCACACACTGACATGCAATCAATGACCTAAATAAACAGATTTCTTACCTTCAAAATGGATGTGAAATGAAAGTCATTCAAATTAATCTCTGTTAACATATGACCATAAGCTTGTAACACTTGTGTTTTTAGACAGAGATACATATCGGTTAGAGCAGTGTATGTATTACCTATGCAAAGAGGAGGTGGGTAATTCCATCGACGCACAGTCCCAGGCATACAGGAAATGTGAGAGTGGCCCTAAAAGTGATAATACAGTGAGTTAGGTTCGAGTTAGGTACAGTGAGTTAGGAAAGACACTGCAGGGCATGAAATTAATATCAAATGAAAATAGTAAAGAAAGAAGTAGAGAAAAATGTGCGATGTTGGCATTTTCTAAGATTGGGAATTCAAATTTTACTTAATCTAAGAACAACTGTGGTGTGTTAAAAGCAGACAATGTGGAAATGTCATTTTATTGCATGCTTGCTAATTGTTACACACAACAGTGCGTGTCTGGACACAAGTTTTGCCTTCAGTGTGCTCCTAATAAACAACGTTCAAAAATCTTATTTTCTGTTGAATTAATACCAACCACAATATATGAAAACCAGTTTATTGGTCAGTTTGTGTGTCTGTGTTTATTACCTGCAACGTGTACCCAGGTTCACAGGTGAATGCTACCACCTCATTTACCATGTATCTGTCCCCTGTTTTAATGCCATTGGCTGGGATCATTGGCTCTGGACACGTGGTAAGACCAACAGCTACAAAAAAGGAAATGAGCATAAACATGATTAACAATGTTGTTACTATTATATATTTTGTCATTACGTTTTCTATCTAAATGTTACTTAGCCTCAGATATGGACAGAAAATACAGTACATGTGACATGATCATCACTTCCTTAGGTTCTAGACAGCTAAACTCACATTGCTGTCTTTGTGAAACTTATCAAGGCAGACTAAAGTAATTTTATTCTACACTACAGTGACAGCAAAACAATTAACCTTGTCTTTGCTTCAGATGTTACCATTGCTATTCCCGTCTTTGTACTTGACACGTATGGGAACTTTCTCTTAAAATGAGCACACCAAATAAAAGACACAATCACAGCAAAACACAGTAGTTTACCTAATTTCTGTGTCTAGCATTTACACAGGTTAATAGTGTCTCTGAGTAACTTCAATCTACAATATCTACATTCATTCATTTAAAGAACTAATGTGGCAGATTAATTTACAAATGTTCTTATTGTTTTGTTTCTAATAAACAGGAGCCTATTTTTGAATTGACAGCTAGTACAACAAAAAAGCTTGCACATTGTCAGCAGTGACAGCAGCCTCTGAAATGTGCTTACAAATATGTGAAGCTAACATAATGACTTTGGTTGTGTTTTCCCAACACATTAAAGGTTAAACACATCCTTAATAAGTTTGACAGCAGCCCTTTACCAAATAGCATCAGTGAGAGGGAGTGTGTGTGTGTGTGTGTGTGTGTGTGTGTGTGCACGCCTGCTTGTGTGTTTCACTTGAAAACTTCCGCAGGAGACTGCCCTAGAGCGGTTACCATGGCAACACAGGGGTGTAAGGGGGAGAGAGAGAAAAAGGAGGGGAGAGAGAGGAGTGAATGTTTGTGTGTTTGTGAATGTATGTCCTGGTCTACTTTTTTTTAGATTGAGCATAAGTGAAATAGCTGCACAAGATTGTAACTTTGAGACGCAGAAGCATGCACACACACTGTGTTATTAGGCGGAGCATCAGCAGGCTGTCAGGACAACTGATCAATGAAACTATTCCATTTGGCTGACCATCTCTCTCTCTCCCTCTCTCTGTGCTTACAAAATGTTCCCTCTTTTCCCTGGTCATGACAGAGCAGTGATGCTGTAAAATGCTGACAGTACCACAAACCACCCCACTAGGGCCACTAGACTACAGCTAGACAGTGTCAGCATTTAAGTCTAACTGACTGGATTTACTATACTTCTGTTTCAGTTTACTTGAGGACATATGAGGGAGAGAGATTTAGAGATGTCTTTCTCTGCCCTTTCAATGAAAGCCCCTTTAGTAAACTTAAAATTACGAGAATATCATCACCACAATCATCCCTGTGTCCCCAGCAGACAATTGTGTCCAGTTACACAAGCTATCACATTACTGTAAAACTGAAAGAACCGTTAGCAGACTAATAGCTATACGGTGGGTCTTGTTTTCCTTCCATAAGAAACATTGGTGCACAACTTGTATAGTGTTTAAACACCAAATGAAAATCATTACGAGGAGTCTAAATGTAATGTAAGTCCTTTTTGGGTTATACTAGTTGTTTTTCCTAGAGTGCACGCAGGTAATCATCTGAAGGGAAAATAATAATTGCGGTGTCTCTGTTCTTATCGCATAATGAACAGGTACATTGACTGATTTGTGTTTAAAGGAAAAAGTTAAAAGCCTACTTTGTAGCTAGACCTCCTGTAAAGAACCTCTCAGGCAAACTTGGAACAAATTCTGGTACAGATTAAAGTGTTGGCACTCATTTTGAGATAACTACAATCTGAGTCATGCAAGAGCTCTTATGGTGGTGTAATGTATGATATATTTATTTAAGGTGATCTTGAAAAGACTTCAATGCTCAGCATGCTGTACTTGGATTTGGTTGCTGTGATTACAGTAAATAGTCTGCTTACGGACTAACACTATGAAACGGCATGCGTTGTGTTGTTTTTGCCACATAATAGCAGACATTTACTTATACACAAATGCAGAAACACCAAGAGAAGAGATGATTATTTTTTATAATGTAGACAATAGAGATCTCTGTGTTTCTCACTCTTCATCTACCCGCCTTTCACTCTCCTTACATAACCTATTTCGTCTTTTCTCTCTGCCCTTTGTTCCGTCTCCACCCTCCCCTGTACTGCCTTACAACTTTTGCTGTGAGCTAAACACAAACAAAGACTGATACACATGGACAAGCACACACACAAATTTTAATGTATACGCATATACATGTGCACACAAAAACAAAAGTTATACTTGTTTTTTTCATGTCCCCAAAATAACAAGCAGCCAAGATCAAAACATTTTGCCACACATGCTGTTATTAATATTATTAAACATATAATCAGGGCTGATACCAGGTAGTCAGGATCCACTGTTCACTAGGTCCAAGACCTACGCAATCTGATTAAACTAAATATAATGCAGCCTGGCTTGGGTTTTAAGTTGGATCTTGGTTACAAAGAACTAAGAGGACCCATGAAGACCTCTAATCCCAACCTTCCTGCCAGCACAGCACACCCAAAATCCTCTTGCCATGGAAATTACGAAACATGATAGAGAAGGAAAGCAAAAAAATAAAAAAAGCCCCAACATAATACCACCTGTGTTGCTCTCAACTCAAAAATATACAGTATGTGTCGCAGGACAAAATAAATGATAAAACATAAAAATAGAAAAGTGGCCCACAACCAGTGCCATTTTTATCTGAGGAGTATTTATGATACTGTACAGGAAGGGATCCACATGGCACATTCGGTAATAAAAGCCACACTAAAAAGATGAGAGTAACCACAGTCAGAAATACACTGAAGCAAAAATAAAGAAATAGGCACGATGAACTGAGTCGCCAAAAGTGACCATTCTTCCAAGTTTTCATTCCCAGTGACGGCATGTTGACACAGAGCCAACGAAAATACGGACTACTGAGCCACAAACGTGTGCACTCACCTACACACACAGGCACACACACAGAAAAGCACGTGCAAACACACACTATTATGCTCATACGTAATCAGAAAAGGGGACATGTTCATTGATCTAGAAGTGATTTTAAGCTAAAACAACTACAAAGGACTGAAAAGCACAACCATGGCCTGTGTATGCGTGTAAAGGCATGCTGTTAATATACATGTCTATACCTTTGTATGTGTACATATTTGTGTGTGTGTATGTCCCTTTGTTTGGTCTTATTGGTATGACGACACAAGCAAAAGCACTTTTTTATGTACATGTATGTATGTGTCTGAGTCTACATGTCTCCGTTTACGTACCTTTAGGTGTGTGCTCTGTGTGTGCGCTCCAATGTGGCTCTCAGTATGTGTGTATGCTTTCAGGCAGTACCAGTTCAGGTCACTGACTCTTGTTATTTGATGTTGAGGTTTTGGCTGCAACGATGTGTGTGTGCGTGTGCTCAAGTGTATGTGCCTGTCTGTGGGTTTCTGGTTTCTGGTGGGAAGGCACCCAGTATTCTCTCCCTAGTTGTTTTACCTCAGCAGTATAATCTTTTTAAACTTATCTATCTATCTATCTATCTATCTATCTATCTGTCCGTCCGTCCGTCCGTCCGTCTTTGTTAAAAGCTTTCACTCACTCTTGTATTCTAGGTGAAAGCCTGCTGCCACCACACTGATGTCACTCTGAAAGTGCAGAAGGAGCTGATTGGACGTTGAGTTGAGGAGGGCGGGAGCAGTGGTTCCTGTAAAAAGACAGAGATAAACACATGGCAGAACCAGTCAATGAGATGTTAGCCCAATTCACAATTCTTCAAAAAGAAGTGCTCTTAAAGGCACTGAAAATGTACTAGAAATTCACATAGTATGCTTATAGTACATTCATACTCCTAACATGCTTACTACAAGTATAATAAAGATATATTCTCTGGAGCTTTAACATTCTCTTTTCTTTTCTTTCTGTTATTTTTTTTAAATCAGGTAAATAGCTAGTTGAGATCAGAGACCTCTTTCACAAAGGTAACCTGGTCAAGAAGGAAGCAGCACATGTTGTTAACTTAACAAACAAACAACAACGTATAATAAGCATACTTTAAATCATAATGTAGTTATACTTGTTTCTGTTTGTAAACAGTAAAAACATCTGTACACAGGGGCAAAGTGTGCCCTCCCGCCCAGCCCACTAGCGCAGTGCATGCAATTTGACCAATCAGAATCAAGGTTTTCTAATCAACGATCCAATCACACAGCGTGAAAGTCCGCTTCACGAAAGTTAACGTGTGTACTGTCGTTGAGAGGGAAGCTATTTTTGAAATCATTTTGTTTCTTACCGACTCGGACTTGCCGAAAGTGGACACCACAGACATAATAAGAAAAGAACACGGAAGAGAAGAAAATCCGGTCAGCTCCCTGCAGAAGTTAAAAAAAGAGGTATGCCTGGCAAGTAACGTTACAAGCAGGAGAGGACAGACGCAGAGACTGCTGGACCGGCAAAAATCGTCCTTCTTGGTAAGTTTATTATTGTTAGCAAGACAACACAATTGTGTAAGTTAACTAAAGTTGAGCTCACTCTGGGTTTGAAAATATTTTCCTTGGAGGATAGCGCTGGTGTGCATGAGCTAATGGATTAATATACAGTATTTATTAGCTAACGTTAGTTAGCATTTTAATAGCTTCATAAAGGAGACAGTGACTTTCGTCTGCCTTATAAACAGTGTTGGAGTAACGCAATTAACGTTACAGTAACGTATTACTTTTTGCTGTAAGGAAGTTTTTAATGTTACAAAAATTTCGATCTCAGTAACCCTGTTGCTGGAATTTGATGCATAAGATTTTAACAAGGCAGGCCTGTGCATGTGTGTATATGAGTCCTCAATTGTGCTTTTGCACTGTTAAAATGACCAGATCAGAGTAACAAATGCAATTAATATGTTGCTGTCTGTGTGCTGAAGAATAGGTTCACATTTTTATAGTCTACCTTAATACTCACATGTCCATATTTACATCAAGTAAGTTATTGGTCACTGTAATCATTATTATTCCTGCCCATATAGTCTGTAAAGACATAGTTGTCATTTTTGTTTAACTGAAGCTAACATGAATCATCAGCTAAGCATCTGCGTTAGACTAGTCAAAAGTGCATTTCTTCTAAAGGTACTCTGTTATTTACAGATTTCTCTTCACTGCAGCAATGGAGGGGATAATCATTACAGTGACCAATAAGTCAGTTATAACAACAATGTTAAAGTGTACACGGGTATGTGAGAATTTTTTTAAGACAGGCTTGAAATAATGTTTGTGTCCTGCAATGTCTGACCACACGATATATAATAGCATGTGATGTTATATACATTTGTATGGTCATATGCGCATGCGTTGGCGTCTGTAGCTACCTGTCGGAAGCTCCGACAGGTAGCTACAGACGCCTTATCCAGTTTTAATCCACACTTTTTTGTTACATTTTTTATATCCTTTTTATTTAACTTTAAGTTTTTAACTTATGTTTTACGTGGGTTAAGGATTTAAGTCATCCGACATGGATTTTAAGCTAGATGACCGTAAAAACGCTATCACAACAGATACATCACAACAACTGATCACAACAAAGCTTCGGCAACTACCGTTATGCTAGCCGAGATAACTCTGCCCCATGAGGACTGCACGCTCCTTAAGAAAGCGAACAAAAAGATTGCTGACCTTATGGAAGACATCTGACGACTTTCAGAGGAACTCAAAGAGAAAGATTCCCTGCTGACTGGCTTTATGGATGTGGCTTCAGTACAAGCCAAACAGATTGTTTCTCTTAGCGCAACCGCTAACATCCAGGACACCGTGTTATGGGACCCATCTAGCCTTACAAGGCTGTCCTCCTGCTCGACTCCGAAGCATCAGTCAACCTGGGCTGAAGTGGTGGTTCGTGGCTGCAAGAGAGGCTCGGACGGGGCTGCCTCTCCTCAGCACATCGGCCTCTCCAACCGCTGTGCAGCCCTGTCTGACGACACTCCGGTCCATCCAGCGGATGCACCTGCGGCTTCGAGTCTCCTTGACACGGATCCCTTTCGGCGGATAGTGCCTGCTGACACTGTTGCATCTCCTCCACCGGCTACATCTCCTGCACTGGCTGCAAACGGTGATCGGCTGGGCCGCTGGTCTGCTGCTGGGTCTGGTCGGCGGCCGTCATCTCGGTCAAAAACCTCCACTTCCCGACGTAGGTGTGCTCAGTCGCTCCGGAGGCCGTCTCTACCCTGCACCGTCGGCTAGCCCTTCTCTCAGGTCTGTTACTGCTACTCTAACACAACACTCGGCAGCTCACATACTCCATCCTCAGTCCGCATGCAGTGTTGAAGCAGATTCTGCTCAGTCCTGCTCTGGAACCCCACAACTGGCATCTCCTCATCCCCTTTTCTCCCCAACCACACTAATAATTGGTGACTCCATAACCAGAAACATCCTTTTCTTTAACACTACCACTCACTGCTTCCCTGGTGCCACCACGGCTGACATTTTAAAAAAACTCCAGGACCTAATGCCATCGCTCCCGTGCTCCATCACAAAAGTGATAGTCCATGTGGGAAGAAATGACACAGCTCTTCAGCAGTCTGAGCTGACAAAATCAGATTTTAACCGTCTTTTAACTTTTTAAAGCAGTGTGGAAAGTCCGTTTTTATCTCTGGTCCTATTCCCACAGTTGGTCGCGGTGCTGGCCGCTTCAGTAGACTCCTTGGCCTCCACGACTGGCTCCAGTCACGGTGTGTGTTATGTCGATAACTTTAATATTTTCTGGCAAAGAATGTTTCTTTTTAAGACAGACGGACTTCACCCAAACAAACGTGGCTCAGAAATGTTAGAGTGAATGACTAATCATTCATGCAGCACACCTGGACACACCACCGGTCACTTCAACACCGGTCAACATAACTCTGCCTCACTGCCACAAACAACTGTCTCCACCTGCTGGCATGTAAAACCGTCTGCTCACAGCGTTGTTCCAAAGACTTCTATTCCTGCCATCATCATGCATAGACCAGTAAACTGAAATGTGCACATCCCACACAGCAATCATAGTAATCTTATACGGATTAGGACAACTGCACCAACTCCAGCACCCAGAACAAACTCATTTAAAATGGCTCTCTTCAATGTAAGATCACTTTCAAGTAAGACTTTTATCTTAAATGATTTTATCTTGTCTGCAAATCTAGATTTTATGTTTTTAACTGAATCATGGTTGCAAATGAATGACTATAGCCAGATAGCTGAACTGCGTCCGCCTCTAAATGATTGTTTTAGTCAACCGAGGGTCAGTGGTCGTGGTGGTGGGCTAGTGAGCGTGTATACGAAAAATTTTAAATGTCATCAAGTACGCTGTGATGAATATAACTCCTTTGAAGTTCTCCCTCTTAAACTTGGAGGGCTGCAACCTATCATATTTGTTATAATTTATCGCCCCCCAAAACCGCCTGGAGGATTTTTATCAGGACTTCCTGAATTTTTATCTACTTTGGTTTTAAATTATGTTGTTGTTTTTAGCTGTGATTCTCCTGTTACTCATGCCACCTCACTCCGTGTGTTCTCGCATCTTTAATGAACAAAGTGTTTCAAAGTTTTTCGCATTCTTTCAGAGCCAAAGCCAACACCTGTCTGATTCCAACACCAACAATCTGGTCGATCACTTCAATCATATCTGCTTGTCGTAACTAAATATTACTGCTCCTCTAAAGGTTAGGCCTACATCTAAAGCTAATAAGCAACCCTGGATAAATGCCTCAAAGGGGAATGCAGAAAAGCAGAGCGCAGATGGAAAAAAATCCAGTCTTCAAGTCCATTACCTCAGTCTGAAGGATTAATTAATTAACTACAATAACATGGTTAAGGATGCGAGAACACACTATTTTTCTGAACTCATTACTACACATAAACACAATCCCAGGTTTCTGTTTAAGACTGTGGATCAGCTGGTAAACCCAACCCCTCCTTGTGCCTCAGCTGGAAGTAATGATGACTGTGAATTGTTTTTATCTTATTTTACCAATAAGGTGGTGTCAATCAGAGCCTCTATTACCCCCACGGCCTCTTACTCAGAGGTCCCTCACCAGCAACAAGAGAGTTTTAACCAGTTTTATCCCATCGACTTGTCTGAGCTTTTAAAAACAGTATCACAAATGAGAGTGTCCTCCAGCCCACTTGATGTAATACCTACAAAG
>NC_060169.1:22264504-22335390 GCF_021292245.1 Micropterus dolomieu
CATGAGAACACTGCACCACAGAGCGGAAAACATACCAACAAGCGCCCAAGCCAGAGAGAAGGAACAGAACCACCTGAAGGGGGCACTTACAGCCTGTGGATACCCTAAATGGACCTTTGTGAAGACAGCCACAAGATCCAAGAAGAACAAAACTACAGGGGATGAAGAAAAGAAGGTCAAACACAACAACATTGTGATTCCATACGTGTCTGGAGTATCAGAGAAACTCAGGAGGATTTTCAACAAACACAACATCCCTGTGTTTTTTAAACCCAAGAACACACTAAGACAGATGCTGGTACACCCCAAAGACCGCACACCCAAACACAAGAAAAGCAATCTAGTGTATGCGGTCCAATGCAGTGAGAATGCACAGACCTGTAAATTGGGGAGACTAAACAACCACTACACAAACGCATGGCTCAACACAGAAGGGCCAACTCCTCAGGTCAAGACTCTGCAGTCTACTTACATCTGAAGGACAGAGTACATTTGTTTGAGGACCACCAGGTGCACATTTGAGACAGAGAAGATGGAGGGTTTGAAAGAGGTGTCAAGGAAGCCATCTACACCCGGGTCGAGAAGCCGTCATTGAACAGGGGAGGGGGTCTACTACTGAGGTTAAATAGCTGAGTTTCCCTACCAGTTAGTCAGAACTGAAGAAGTCCCTTGGATGAGCGACGAAAACTCTTCCAGTATCTTCAACCAAGTCCAGTTTCTCTTAACTTTAATCTTCGTTGGATAACTATGACCTGGATGACTGAGAATCTTCACAGACATCTTACATTCACATTAGATGAACTTTATAGGTATCATAGCAATTTCTAAATCTAGTTTCTCAATTTTAAGGGACTAAAATGTATTAAACACAAAAAAAGAAAGTTAAATTAAATCATATGTACTTTTTTGTTCATTAACTGGCAGGATAAATCTGTGAGGAGAAAGTGAAAGACAAACAACTACCCCTCCCTCTTTACTATCACTGAGCAAGCCCCTTAACCCTAGTTGCTCAGTGGCCACACAGATCAGACTGTTCCGTACCCTTCCAGGTGTGAACGTGAGCAACTGTGTGTGGTCACAGTGGTCTTGAAAAAGAGAGCTCGGCTCTCTCCACTGAATAAATAAAGGTTGAAATAAATAAATAGGTGTGTGACAGAAGTCTAAAGCCCACAGAATGCACTTCTCACTGGGGACTATATTTCCTAGTGATGCTCGGCCAGGCCTGGACTGCAGCCAGCTTCACTTACTGTTTGTTTCCTGAAAAGTATGATCAGTTGGATTGAGGTCGGGTGACTGAACTGGCAAGAGAGGCACATTGCTCTGTTTGGCCATAATATACTACTTGGTTTCTTGTCTGTATGTCAGGATCATTGTTCTGCTGCAATGTCATACAATTGGAGAACTGTATAGAAATGACAACACTGTTGACCCAGTATGGATGCCAACACCCTTAAATACCCTGAAAGCTGAAAGCCAGGACTATAACATCACTGTCATTTTGTTTGCTTTAATCCAGCTTGCAGGATACAAACAATACAAAAATAACAATGTACCAATACTTACAGAGTACACTGTAGCTACTGTAGAACTAAAGTAACAATATAGCAAGGAACACTTCTGGCAACAGTGCCCAAACAGTGTCATCCGCTTTGTTGCTTCAATTATTTAGAGTCATCATGTTGAAATGAAGCCTTCAGATTTTAATCATGTGTCTCTTATTTATTTTATTTTTTCATACTGCTGGGAGCACTGCCCATTGCACTCAAAGCTGGCGAGCATATAACTACTCTAATCTGTTTTTTTTATGTATTTAAAAGAAAAAAAATCAACTGGCTGCATTTGGCTCAAAAGTTGTTTAGTTTAGCAGAAAATTCATCTTGTCCCCAAATATCACTTGGACCCTTGTGGCTCCAAGGCTTTGTTATATAATGTTAAAAATATGGCGCTTTTGATCTGTGTGCGTATGTGTGTGCATGGATATTTGTGCATGCAAAAACTGTTCAACCATAGATCTAGCTATGTATCTGAAACAGGTGTTACCTTTTTAATTATGTGAAATTACTCAGAAAAAAAAGAAATGATCCCTTTCTTAGGCAGACTGCAGATTGTGATGGCTTAGAAAAACACACATTTACATGTGAACCACACATATTGTGCTACTACTGAGCAGTAGGTAGTATGGAACAGCAGAATTTGGAAACTATATAACAAATTAAAAACTTGAAAAACAATCTAGCCTGAGGTGGAAGTTCTGCTGCACCCTTTTCAGAGTAGTATCCTCTTAACAAAAACCCAGCAGGACAAAAACTTTAGTGAATGAATTTGGTGCCAAGGCAGTGCACAGTGTGGGATCTCCCGTGTCAGTGTACTGCAATATCAAAAAGCCTATTATTCCCTACTACCATTGCATGACCCCCGAGAAGCAGACTTAACAGTAGCTTGATCCAGCTTCAGTACCCCCAAGAGAGTTACAAACCTTGAGTGCGAACAGTATGTGGGGGTGTGCACATTTATATTACAGGTTAGGCCAGCAGAGGTCAATGTATTAACTGTCTGTTAATGACTGTGTGTCTTTGTAGAAAACAGCAGCAACAAGCACATCTGTCAACGTCATCCCCCAACACACACACACAATCATGGTGCGTTCTTATCGTTTCCTCGCCTCTTCTCGTCTTGTTTTGGTTGCTAGTGTGTGTAACTCTGTGGCCCAGTCCCAGTGTCCACCCACGGTATCAACTGTCATCCCTAACAGACTTTAACTATCATCACCTCTGTGCTCAAGGAAAATGTGAGAGTAGGAGGCTGCAAAGGTTGAAAATGCTCTATGATTAATGGGACAGCAATTTATGAATTAATAAAGGCAGGTCTGCAGCCACATATAAAAAAAATAGAAGCAATCATTGGTGCTATGCTAACATTTCCCTTATCTTTTTTTTTTGATCATTTTTGACATCCCCTTGAGGGTAATTCCCTCAAGCAAAGTCTTCAGCATTTCAGCCTTGTGGAAACGGTGCATAAAGGGCTCAAAAAGTCCACCAGAGAGCCCTCAAGCACTTTACGATTTCACAGTGGGACAGCCTTGAGCCCTTGTGGACTTATCAGGAACACATGTCAAAGTCTTTGAGACCATGAGGGTGGACATTAAGACTGGGCCCATATTCTTGGCTAAGCCTTGCTCAACTAAACCGATTTACATGCCTAGAATGAATGTTAGAGCAGAACTCGGTTTGGTTTCTACTCCTTCGCGAGACAGTTGTTGTTATCCCACCCACTCATCCTCCTCCTATCCCTTCCTACTTTTTTCTTGTTTTGTAAATCATCAGAGTAATCACCCTCTTTCTTTCTATTGTTCCTGGTCCTGCGCATTGATATCGATTGATATTTTTTGGATTGATTCTTGTTGTGCTGCTGCATTCAAAACTGCAGGTCTAGGGGTCTTGTCTTGATCTACCCACAATCCCCCAGTGGTGCTGCTCTAGGCTCCGTGTCAGCCCTATCAAAAGCCTTCACACACACATGTGCTTTGATCACTCACACCCTCTGACACACACACAAATAAATGCAAAAAAAAAAGCTATGCAAGTCACTCTCTTTCACACACCCATGCGCTTTGATCATCCGCACACATACACAAGAACACACATATACACAACACTTTTGTAGTCCTACCTCTCACTGTTTCCGTCTCATTTTCATACACACACACACACACACACACACACACACACATACCTTTAGGGTGGTAGTAAGAGTACAGAAAAAGATTTTCAAAAATGTCCTTAACTTTGAAAGTTGAATTGCAGTTCTTCCAGTTTCAACAGTTTTAGTGACCTCTACTTTTTAGAAAGTATCACAACAATGTAAATAACCACAATCTCTTGAGCTAACACTACATACACACAATAGTCCATTTATTTTCATCCTGAAACACAGAGAGAATAACATTTCTATGAAACATCAGAAAAATGGCTTTGCCATATTTAGTACTGTATATGCAATACAGACCCTAAATGTTGATTATAAAACAATACCTCTTATATATATCTTACCACAAAACTGATTTGAAGTGAAGTTAAAGAGGTGGTATTATGCTCATTTTCAGGTTCATAATCTTATTTAGGGTTTGTACCAGAACAGGTTTACATGGTTTCATTTTCAAAAAACACCATATTTTTTGTCATACTGCACATTGCTGCAGCTCCTATTTTCACCCTGTGTTGAAGGCTTTGTTTTAGCTATGGAGGATACATCTTGTCTCTAAATGATCTTTGTTGGGAGTTGCACATATGCAGTTCCTAGTTAAGGACTACTAGCCAATCAGAAGCAGAGAAGGGCAGGTCAGCAAAAGGCGGTAAACAGCTTCGATTCAGCTGTAGGCTACATGTTGCCGACCAGGTTGGCAACATGGACTGGAGCAAGAGTTTTAGAGTGGTGAGTTGTTAATCTGTAACAAAAGTATCTTTCATCCATAAAGTTTTAACTGAGCTCTGTCTCTACATCACAGTAACAACTTCATGTCCATTGACTGCTTGGAGGGTATCTAGTGTTTGGAAGGGAGAGGAGAGGTGTGCTGCAGCTCACTGTTTTTCCACCAGTGTTTTTGAGGGTGTGTCGAACTAGTCGCTCAGCATTATGACGTATGACGTATTTTCATTGTGACATCCCAAGAAAGGGAAGTAAAGGCTGAACTACAAACAAGCTGTTTTCAGGCAGATCAGAGCAGAGTTTTTTGTGGGAGATGGTGTTGTGAACAAACCAGTGTGGATTTGTTCATTTTATATCAAATAAATTTGGAGATCCCAAAGTTTTTCTCTCTCCCTGAGAGAAAGAAAAGGAGGGGGTTTGAGATATCAACCCTCAACAGACAGCTGAAGTGACCGTGGGAGGAGGTGAAAGGTTTGCTTTCCCTAAGTGCTGTTTCTGGGCAGTTCGATCATAAAACTTGCCACCTCTGGTGCAGCAGCCAGATAAGACTCGGTGCCTGACTGTTAAAATGACAAAGAAACACTAATCAGAGATTAGCTTTCTCCTGAACAGCCTATCAGAACTCTTTTTAAGAGAGGGCAGGAAACCCTAAACTGCCCCCCACACACGTAACCATGGCAACTGTAAGAATGTGTAACAACCAATATTACCCAGGAAGCTAGTTAAGTTCCTCTCATCTGATGTGATTCCTAGGAAATGCTAACCTCAAGGTTTAACTACTGACAATTGTTATCAAATGCTTAAAACTAAGAACAGTATAACCGTTTGACAATTAAGGTTTGATTGTGGGATATTTTATTACAATATGCGCAAATAGATTTTTGAATAGACATATTAAAAGTTAAAAAAAGACCGGAAACAAGCCCTCAGGTGAACAAAGGACTTCCCCCCTGGGAACCACGGCCCAACAAACAAAAGCAGCGACACGCGCTCGCTCTGGTCCTCTGGTCCTCTTGTCCTCTTGCGCTCTTCACCTGCACTTCTCAGCGTGCTCCCTCTCCCAGCAATGCCCTAAGAAGTTCGACCCGGCGTGCCGTGAAGGCTCTTTGTTCGTTTCAAGCCACACATGCAAATCGCGGCGAACTCGGCTTTTCCCTCGTTTCCAGCAACTTACTTGCTTTTTATTTACTTGCTTTTAGTTATTAGACCGTTAAGTTGCTCAATTTTAATTCAAGAACGACCAAGTTCTTTTAAGCTTTATTCGTCGAGCTAACTTACACTGCTCCCACCGATGCCCGGACCCAGCCACGTGGGCCCGCCAGCAGTAACAAAGGACGACCAAACCTTTATCCGAGCCAGGGTTGTAAAGGCCTCCCACTGCAAGCTTTCTTCAATAAGCCGACCAAGACAGACCTCCAGAGCAATTCCCTGGCAGAGAAAGTGACCGGCTGACAGCTTTAAGCCGTCCTAACCGAGAACGCACGGAACTCCGCTAGCGTGAAGCTGCTGACCAGCAACCCGGCTGGGAGAAATGACAAGCAGAAGACTAAAACCCTGCATTCTGTGTTCAGGGATGACCAATAGTTTGTTAATAGATTATCTTTAACCCTTAAAACTCATAGCTTGCGTTCATTAGCTGCCTGTATGAATCAAATTCTCCCCACAAGAGAACTCCACATTCCTGTTGTTTGCCTCATGTTTGTTAGCTTATTCCTTTGTGTATTTAACTGCATTTATTTTACCTTAGTTAATAAATTTCACCGTAATCACAGGAATTGTGTGTGTGTATTGTCTAACTCCAAGTCCCTGTCACGAGAATCTACCCCTTCGATATGAGATTGACTGATTGATTTAAGATAATTAAGCGATTATTAACTAACTGATCACTAGTGAATAATTGAATTAAATAAAAAACGCTACCCAGAGGTCCGGAGACTCTGGGTGAATTGAATCTCCGGTGGTGCCCCGCGAAACGAGAGATGAATTAATATTCTCTGAATATTAAAATTCATAATTTGTAATCATTCTCATAAGTTTATTAAAAATCACAAGTAGACATGCTACAATGGGAACTCCCTTTGGGGTGGACTTTGGGCTTTTTCACTTTGCAAACCCAATACATGCATGTTACGACCCGTAACGGGTCGTGTGTTTGGGTTGGGTTGTGTGTTCCTTCTCTCCCTCTCAGGTAGTGGCCCTTGCCCCCCATGCCTCAGCTGCATGAGTGAGTGGCAGCAGGTGTGCCTGATCACCACTCAGTGCTTGGAGGATATGAAGGCTTGCTTTTTTCACAGCGGTGCGGTCTGTTTCCCTTTCTACCTGTTGCGACCACACTGCAGACCCACACCCGTGAGCAGACCAGCCCAGCGGACAGGGGCAGCCCATTCAACCAGTGGGTTGAATTCCAGCTTAGAGCTTCCGTGAGTCCAGAACAGTGTCTGGTTTTAACCTCCTCAGTGGAGAGAGGACTTTTTTAACTGTTCATTTAGTGTTGAACCTTGCTCCCTCAGTTACTTACCCTGTGTTTACTGTTGCCTTACCTTGTTGGCTCGCTGTCTCCTTTTGAGAGAGTAGTTTTGAGTTGGTTTTCCTTTGTTGAATATTGAATAAATACACTTTAGTTTGCACATAACCCTGACTTCCTGTCCTCTTTTGCCCCGGTTTTTATTTCAAATATTGTTGCTCCTCCTCCCCCTGGACTTACCAGCCGGAGGAACGTAACAATGCACAAAAAAGATATATGACTCAATAAAGGAGAGGGAAAAAGCCAAAAACCATAATACCACCTCTTTAAAGCAAGTAATGGATATAGTGTGTGTGTGTGTGTGTGTGTTTGTGTGTGTGCGCGCGCAATGTGTGACCACTACTTACTTTAGAAGCCAAATCACAAACAAAATCATTTTAGGGTATAATGAAGAGCATTATGCCACCCATAGCCTGTAAACACTGCAACCCTGTACCCTCAGTCCTGTATCAACAAAAGGCCACACATATGTGGCCTGAACATGAACTGAGCAGTAGTGGCAGCAGAAGACCTCCTAAACAAATGCCTGGTGTACCTGAATGAGCATGTGCGATGAGGTACAAGTACACAGGTAATGGCCACTGCCAGAAGATCAAAACAGTGACAAGAAATATCCCAGATGTTTAGTAATAATATAACAATATAAAGAAAGCGGGGACATTAATAACTGTGACATGGACAGTATGAAGGCCAGGTAAAAAAATATTGAGAAAGGGTACACTTCTACTATCTGAGGGGTAAAGTCAGCATAATCTACCTTAATACAAGTCTAATTCCACCAGTACGACAGCGCAGACATGTCATACTCACCAATCTGCCGTTAAAAAAATGTTGAAAACAATGTTTTCAGTCACTAATTAATTCCAGTCATTAGTGTAGCATGGATAGAGATGAAGAGGTGGTAGTCAGAGCTAACCAGCTATGAGCAGCTACTGTAAGGCTCTCCGTTTCTTTGCTGGAAAGACAGGGAGTCTGGTGGAGCTTTGACAGTCAGCAGAAGCACATTAATGGCCATTTGCGAGAGTTACTGTGTGGGTACCATAGACTGTATATAAAAAAGGTGGGTACCAGTGTTAACATTACTGTTATCGTCAGGTCCATGCGTTGTGCCTAATGCTATTGAAGAGAAATAAATCATGCTCATGTGCAATGTGGTTTTCCCGCAGACGCTTATCAGTCTTGCTAATGCTAACACAACCAGCAGCTACTTGAGAGAGGCACAAATGGGCTACGATTAGCCACTGAGATGCTATTTATTTTTGGTGTGGCAGCTGACATGCGTAATACAAGTATACATACAAGCTAATTTTGAGCAAAAAACTACATGCATGATTACGTCATTATGTGCACAGCTCAAAAAAATAAATAATTTAGTGTGGAGTTCCTCTTTAATTGATATTAAAACATACATTATATCGCGTGTCCAAAGATCGAGCATTCAAATGTGTTTGGATGAATAAACATGAGAGGTATCCTGTTTTTGATCTGTATGTGTGCGCGTGACTACTGACTCTAGGCAGCACACTGTAATAGCAACGTCCCTCTCTCACTTTACCTCTCTCTGTGTCTCTCTCCCTCTCTTACACACACACACACACACACACACACACACACACAACCCTATCAACAGTCACGGAGAATTCCTTCTTTCTCGCACCAGCTCTTAGTTACCATGGAAACCAATAAAAGAGCGGTTTAAGATGGGAGGTGTGTGTGTGTGTATGTGTGTGTGTGTGTGAGAGAGAGAGAGAGAGAGGGGCAAGAAGGGGAGAGAGAGCCAGAGAGAAATGGTGAGAGAAAAATATAGAGGAAATCAGACACAGACAGAGGAGGTGGGAGGAAGGTAGAAAAACAGAGAGGGAGGCAGAGAGGACGACATAACAGGAAGGGATGGAGGAGAGTGAGAAGTAGTTACACAGAAAAGGAAAAAGAAAGGAGGAGAAAGTGTAAAGGGGGATGAAAAGGAAGAAGAGAGAAGACAAGGGAGTGTAAGTGGAGATGTATTATTTAAAGAGGTCTCACCCCGTCTAATGAGTTTGGTCTAAAAGCCCCAAGAGCTGCCCAAAGACAGAGAGAGAGAGAGAGACAGACAGACAAAGAAACTTCCCTAACTATGTGGTGAGAAAATTCAATGTGCAATACGAGCCAAGGGAGGAAAAAAGCAAGATTACTGAGGAGGACTGGATTAAGTTAAATTGTTCTGTTTTGATTATGTGAATTGTCTCAGAGTGAAGGTGACAGCAATCTTGGCAGATCAATCCATATATCTGGGACACAGAAAGGGCCTGGGCCACAAACCACAGGCCTGTCTAACTGTGAGGAAACAGATTAAACAGCTCATCCAACGAAGAGCCGGGCTAATATTGTTGAAACTGGGGTCAATCTAGAACTTCTAAAACACACCACAGTGTCCAAAAAAGTGTGAATATAAATGTATAAATATACTTACTTACTTTGCCATTGTAACAAGCAGAAAGAAACACAGCTTATCTGTAAATTATGTCAAAATCAATTACAGCAAAAAGACAGGAATTAATTCCCAGATGAAGTTTGAGGCCTTTCAGAGAGTCAGATCATTTTTTATTTGATGGAGGACCATTATGTAGTCTTCCATTAATAGTCTTCAAACGTGACTAAAATATCAATACACGGCTCCTGTTCATAAATACATTTGTTTGTGGGGGAAAGCATCTAAATATTATACTCAATCAATTTCAGCCACCCCTGTTTGCTAACGAACACAAGTTATTTATGTAACAGCAAAGAAAGCTTGTTAATGTTACCAAACACTGGAAAAGCTTCCTTTTGCCCATCCAACAAATGTAGCAGGTAAGTTATTCACTGATCAAGTAACTGGCCGGTTAATGGTCGGACCAAATAATGAACTAATTCTTTTACCGACAAAATTATGGCCTAAACGACTGCCTTCTGGGTTTCTTATCTGGGCGGCCAACTAGCTAGCTGGAAACCCTGAAAAAAATTGCTTCAAGTGCACAGATGCTGCACCAAAAAAATGAGTTCATAAATTCTAGATATAAACACATTTTTCTTAGTAATTATATAGTACTTATAAAATAGTATTGTACGTAGGTTCAAAATTTGAGGCTCTTATACTACATACTGTATACTTGAATATTTCCATTTAATGCAACTTTATACTTCTATTCCACTAAATCTCAGAGGTAAATATTTTATTTTTTATTCCACTACATTTGTCTAACAGTTTCTAGTTATTTTTCAGATTACAATTTTTCATACCCTTAATGTCCAGTGAAAACCATTTTTCTCCAAATGTGATGATTTTGATTAGGTGTTCCTTTATGCCTTGAGAACACTCGCCTACTTCTTACACTAAATAAAGTATATAACCCCCGTGGTTACGCGACTGACTCTGACTTTTTTTGAAATGTGAGTTCCCTAATCTGTTTTTTTGTCTCCTTTTGAGTTTTCTGTCTGCAAGTATTTGGTTTTTATCCATTTTGCTGACTGCTGCAAGTATATGTTTTTTATCCATGTCCAGGTCTCGCTTGAAAATTAGATGAAATGGGACGAACCTGGTTAAATGAAGGTTAAATTACAAATTTAAATATAAACTAGTTCACATTAGTACAACTGTAAACATCTACAGCACTAAAATACAACATACACATTAATACATCAGTAATATTAATCCAAAAACATTATATATAACAGTATAACACTGCCAGGGACCATTTTACCACTCATGACTACTTTTACTTTTCATATTTTGAGTAAATGTTGTTTCTAATACTTAAATTCAGGACTTTTTACTTGTAGTAGATTTTTCACATCGTGGTATTGGTACTTTTACTTGATTTAAGAAGCTCAATACTTCTTCCACCACTGGCTAAAGAGAAAATCCCTGCATTGAGGTTGGTTAAGTAACTGAAACACATCTGAAGTTGATAAGTGTCAGTATTACCATGAAATAAACTAGATGAATGTGAACATGAGATAAAATGACTTGATGAGCTTTTTTTTTTCCTTGCTGTCTATTATTCGTTGCCGTTCTCAAATAGCTACTCTGAGTGCAATTATCTCATCTTTATTCTCCCCCACCTCTTCACTGTCTCTCAGACATTATTAAACAGAGCTTTTACAGGAACCTTTTTCAAAATGTTAAGAGGTATAAGTAAGTGTGGATTGTGTGTGTGTGTGTGTGTGTGTGTGTATATTATGAGCTCATTTTAAAATTCCTTCATTGTCCTGCCACCTTGATTTGTAGCTTATTTGAATGTTGTTTTTATCCACATGGCACCATGCCAGGTCTCTGTCACTTTAGAGATCACACACTACCCACTGACCCATCCACACACACACACAGACAAAATCACATATACACTTTCAATGGCAGTTTGAAAGGTGTCACATCCCTGGGATGTCTGAGATGTCAATCAATTAGACAGTTCAGCCTTCCAATCCCTGACAGACTCTCTGTCTCCACTGTGTACATGCACATGCACATGTGCACACACTGAATACCATCATACCATTTAGGTTTCGATAAATCAGTCATCATATCTTTCCATGGTAACCACAGGTGTTGGGTGTGACTTGTAAATATGCAGTTTATTAAAAACATTTCTTGTGCCACATTCACTATTAATAAATAACTGATATTATAGAGACACACAGGCAACATGGGGAGAGAGAGAGCAGGCTATAATGTAGCACATATGAAGCTATTAGAAGAAACTTCTTTATAAAAATTAAATGTAAATTCCCGGATTCTGATACTCTCTGACCAGACTAAAATGCAACATCTACTTCTACAGTGCTGAAAAAGTGTCAGCACTGTAGAAGCAGCAAGATATGTCAGTGCATGTCACAGCCTAAGAGACAACCAGCACAACACATGACAGCTGTAAGTCTTCCCACAACTCACTCTGCCTTTTGATTTACTACTCTACTTCATGATTCGCCCGATGTCATCTGGGATTGGCTCCAGCCCCCACGACCCTGTATGCAGGATAAGCGGTTGACGATGGATAGATGGATGGAGCTCAGCCATAAGTTCAACCTTACGAAGTTTATCATGTTTACTTTTTTGTCTGAAATGTGTAAATTCAAATTCAATGAAAGGTGATGTTGTGCTGGACTACATTATAATGAGAGATGATTCTTACGTTTGTCCTTGTACGTGTCCGTGTCCATGTACATACATGAAGGATGGGGAATATTAGAAACACCTCTGAATATAATGCAGTCCTGTATATGACCTCAGTGAAAACAAATAATTGAATCATCATCTCTCTGACAGTGTCAGCAAAAACTGATTGTAGGCATCATAAAAGTAATCTTAATGGCACAACAGTGGTATCAGATTGCATTAATTGTACAGGTGTACCTAATAACGTAGTGCAAACAGGTTGTTTTTTAAAAATTTAACATAAGCTGGTTTTTGCCCCACATGAGCCTTCAATCATCACGGTGTCTATTTTTTGTAAGGGTGCAGTTCTTGATGTGTCTCCCCTACCTTTACATGATGGCAGAGCCCTGTCCCACACCGGCTTCCCATCATGCCCCATGATGCAGGTGATGGTTTCCCCGCCCACTGTTGTGTATCCATGGTGACAGTTGTAGGAGACTTGAGATCCCAATTTATAGTCATAACCTGTCCGACTGGCATTCATAATGTTACCAGGGTCAAAACAGGCCTCTCTTGGTTTTTCTGTGGACAATAGAGAGAAGTTGTGTTACTGGACAAAGACAAAGCCCAGATTATTAGGTTTACTAAACTAAAATGTTTATTAGACCTATCTGATATTGATGGTACATTCATGTCATTTTTATTAGAATCTAAATGAGTATTAATAGTTAACAGTTATAGCAGTACTTGCCAAAACATAGTCAACAGACCCCTAATATAGGCTACATATCCTCAATTAACTTCTAATATATTTCCCCTCCATGGGAGAGGAAGGAACAAATAAGGATAAAAGAAGAAGAAAGGGATAAAGGAGTAAAAGACAAGGAGTCAACCATGGTCAAAAACTCTCTTGGATCTTTATGACTTGGCGTTGTGCCAGCTTGTTTACTTCACTGTGATCACCCAATAAGAATAAGATATTGGGTGTGACAGAGGAAAACTGATAAAGAGAGAGGGTGGGGGGTGGAGGGCAAAATGGAAGTGAAACAGGGAGATGATTAAGGTTGTATTTTAATTAGAGAGATGGCAGATGAAAGGTAGTGAATTAATGACAAAAGTACAGAGGTGTGAGGTAGCGTGAGGAGACAGACAACAGAGAACGAGATAATCTTTTTTTAATTAGAGATAAATGGAGTGAGAGAAACAAGAGAAAAAAAGAGTTTATAAAACTTGACAAAGCAGATCTACTCTCTAGTGAGTCGAACAACTAATCATCAGTCCCACAATGACTATAGCTGTTAAATCACCCCCAGTCAAACGACGTCTGTAAAACCAGGATGAGTCACAATCTGTGGAAGTAAACAACTCATGGACTGACATGGAACACCATTGCCCTTTCAACTGAAAAACTCTTCTGACACACAGGAAGGGTGAAATGAAAAGAAGCAGAGGCAGTTTCGAATGTGTGCAGACTGGATAATACTGTATTAAAATTTTAATCATTACACTTCACAAACTGACACACAAACTGTGACTCCAGCCTGATACGTTTGTTTGATACATATAGCACGTGTTTGGGGCAGAATGCGTCCCAGCTGCCTAAAAAACGTGTGCAAAAGCCTACACAAATCTGGCACACACAATAATAAAGGAGACCTATACTGCATTTCCAGCCCTATACTGAAGTTCTTTGACCTCTCTATGGTAGCTTTGCATGATTCAAAGTTTAAAAAAATAATTTTCTATCTTATACTGGCACTTCATGCAGGCCCTCATTTCAGCATCTGTCTGAAACAAGCTGTAGATGTTCCTGTTGAGAGACCCCCCCCCCCCATGAAAATATGAAAAAGCATAATAGGTCCCCTGTGAAAGCAGAAATGTAATACAGCATTGATTTGTCCGCCAAGTCATCGTAAATAATATTTATTTTTTTTAGCTTTGAACTTAATGCAGTAATGCAACTTAGAGCAGTGCTACGTTGAGACTGCCAAATGGTTAATATTGCTGCTACTTTTGGAGAGGTGAAAAAGCTGCCTTTCGGTCAGGTGATAAGAAAGCACATAGCACCGTCAGAGCGACACTGAAAGCTGGCATCAAAGAGGCAAAGCAGAGACATCAGCAGAGACAGGAGAGAGACCTCAACATCAACACTAACACCACAGAAGATATGTGGCAGGCGATCAAAAACATCACAGGCTACAAAGCAGCATCATGTGTGAGGACACATTAGCAGACACATTTTATGCTCAACAAAGAGTCTAGTCTACTCCACCTCCAGAGGACCAGCCACTGCCAGCATCCACTACTAGCAATATCCACAGCAGGTAAGAGAGGAATCCTGCTGAGACTAAATATGAACAAAGCTGCTGGGCCTGATTACACCACTGGCCATGTACTAAAAACCTGTGCCAATCAGTTTATATTATTACTGACATTTTTAACATATCACTGTCACAGGAGAGTATTCCCACCTGCTTGAAGACTGCCAACATCGTCCTTGTACCTAAAAAGTTTGCAGTGTCTAGTCTGAACGACTACCGTCCTGTGGCACTAACCTCCATTCTGATGAAATGCTTGAGAAACTAGTCCCCGACATGGTGAGAAGTTTGCAGACAACACCACCATCCTCAGCCAGAATTCAAACAACAGTGAGACTTCATTTCAGGAGGAAATCGCGATTGTGCAGATTATTGCACAGAGAACAACCTACCGCTCAATATCTACATCAATGAAGAGGTGGTGCAGGTTCCTTTGAGTCAGTATTACAAATAATAACCAAGATGGCGCCGCAGATGGCCGCCTCGGGATTACGCACCGTAGTGCTTTTTGTGTTTTTGTTAATTAACGCTGTTTTCTGCCGTCCCTCTGTGGTAACTTTTACCAGAGAAGAGCTCTTAAACATTGGACTTTGAACTGCTCATACTATTCCACCGCTGGAAGCGAGGAGCGGCAGCTCTGTTTGGGATCCTTCGGACACGGTGCAGTGGAAAATGAGCAGGCGCGCTGGTTAAGCTGAGACAGCGGGGATTTCGCACTGCGCTCCCTTCAATTCACCTGGCGAATGTCCGCTCTCTGGCCAACAAAATGGACGAACTGCTGCTCCTCAAACAGAACTAACTCGGACTTCTGCAGATCTGCTGCCCTCTGTTTCACCGAATCCTGGCTCACCGAACGAAAACACAGGGAGACGGACTCTGTTTCTATATAAACGAAGGCTGGTGCACAGATGTCACAGTGTTGAAGAAATCATGCAGGCCTCACCTAGAGACATTATTTATAATCTGCAATCCGTTTTATTCCCCGCGGAAGTTTTCTTCGTTTGTTCTGGTCGCCGTTTACATTCCACCTCAGGCCTGTGTTAGTGAGGCGTTACTACACCTGGCCGTCCAGATAACTAACGTGGAGAAAAAACATCCAGACTCCCTGCTCATAGTTCTTGGGGACTTTAACAAAGCAAACCTCAGTCATGAACTTCCAAAATACAGACAGCATGTTAAGTGTCCCACCAGGGACACTAACACACTGGACCACTGCTACACAACATTAAAGGATGCCTATCGCTCTGTTCCCCATGCAGCCTTGGGACTCTCTGATCTGCTAAACCTGTTGTAAAGACTGTGAAAAGATGGACCAACGAGTCAAAGCTGGAGTTACAGGCCTGCTTTGACTGTACTGACTGGAGTGTTTCTGAGGCTGCAGCCACTGACCTGGACGAACTAACTGACACTGTGACATCTTATATTAGTTTTTGTGAGGACGTGTGTGCCGACAAAAACCTTCCGCACATACAATAACCAAAAACCCTGGTTCACAGCGAAACTCAGGCAGCTTCGTCAGACCAAGGAGGAGGCCTTCAGAAGTCAGAAGTCAGTGCAGCCAACGACCCTGCGTCGTTGTGGAGAAGCCTACGGACACTCACAAACTACAAGAGACCATCCCTCAACACTGCTGGTACTCAACGACTGGCAGACGAGCTGAATGGTTTCTACTGTAGGTTTGAAAAGCCCAGAGTCACACCTCTCCCCCACTCCACCGCCATCTTCAAACAGTCACCTTCCCCCTCTGACCTCTCACCTGCACTCAAGATCTGTGAAGAGGACGCGAGCCACCTCTTCCAAAGGCAGAAGATCAGGAAGGCTCCTGGCCCTGATGGTGTGTCTCCATCCTGCCTGAAAATCTCTGCGGACCAGCTGGCCCCCATCTTCACTCAGATCTTCAACAGATCACTGGAGCTGTGTGAAGTTCCCTCCTGCTTCAAACGCTCCACAGTCATCCCGGTCCCAAAAAAACCCTCCATCTCTGGACTAAATGACTACAGGCCCGTTGCCCTGACATCTGTAGTCATGAAGTCCTTTGAAAGACTGGTGTTGGCCCACCTGAAGGACATTACAGGCCCCCTGCTGGACCCCCTGCAGTTTGCCTACAGGGCTAACAGGTCAGTGGATGATGCTGTCAACTTGGGTCTGAATCACATCCTGCAACACCTCGACTCTCCAGGGACATATGCTAGATCCTGTTTGTGGACTTCAGCTCGGCGTTCAACACCATCATCCCGGACATCCTCAGCACCAATGGATCACAGACTTCCTGACTGACAGGAGTCAGCAGGTGAGGCTGGGAAACATCACATCCAGCACCTGGACTATTAGCACTGGCGCCCCCCAGGGGTGTGTGCTCTCCCCACTGCTCTTCTCCCTCTACACCAACAACTGCACCTCAGGGGACCCATCTGTCAAACTCCTGAAGTTCGCTGACGACACAACGGTCATCGGCCTCATCCGGGACGGTGACGAGTCGGCCTACAGACGGGAGGTTGATCAGATGGCTCTCTGGTGCGGTCAGAACAACCTGGAGCTTAACACGCTCAAAACTGTGGAGAGGACCGTGGACTTCAGGAGGAGCCCCCTCACTCTGCCCCCCATCACCATTCTCAACAGCCCTGTGTCTGCTGTGGAATCCTTCAGGTTTCTGGGTTCCACTAAGTGGTACTGAAGTGGGAGCCCAACACTGACACGATCATCAAGAAGGACCAGCAGAGGATGTACTTCCTGCGTCAGCTCAGGAAGCTCAACCTGCCTAAGGAGCTGCTGATCCAGTTCTACACAGCCATCATCCAGTCTGTTCTCTGCACCTCCATCACTGTCTGGTTTGGATCTGCCACCAAAAAGGACAAGGACAGACTACAACGGACAGTCAGGACTGCAGAAAAAATAATCGGTGCCAACCTGCCCTCCATTCAGGACTTATACATTTCCAGAGACAGGAAATGGGCAGGAAACATCACTGCAGATCCATCTCACCCCGGACACAACCTGTTCCAGCTCCTCCCCTCTGGTAGGCGCTACAGACCACTGTACGCCAAAACCAATAGATGCAGTTTCTTCCCACAAGCCATCACTCTGATGAACAGCTGATTTCTGACTCACAGTGTCAGGAACAATTCCTGTGCAATAACCCAGTAACTCTGCCTCTAATCAGCCACCTGTTTACTGGTTACCACTTATTATTTATTTATTCACCATTCTCTATTCCAGTGCTGTTCATACTATGTTCATACTATGTCATATTGTATATACTGTATACCAATACACCTACCTCAGGTCATAAGGTCATAGGTCTTATTTATTTTTTCCAGCATCCTTTGCACTATGCTCCATCACACTGTGTACATGTGTACCTGTATGCATGTATGTGTATGTGTACCTATATATCATATCCACCTTCAACATGTACATAATGAGAATAGTTTACTCTTGCATCCTTTGCACTCTGATCACTGCACTATTTGTCAATATGTCTATATTGTTTTGTTCATAGTGTGTATATTAGTGCTGTCTATTCAGTAGTTTGTGTCTGATTTTATTTTATTATTATTTTCTTATTGTGTTATGGTATTATTGTATGAGTAAGCACATCGTGAGCAATGTACAATCCTGAGTCAAATTCCTCGTATGTGTACACATACCTGGCAATAAAACTGATTCTGATTCTGAAATAGCGTAAAATGGTCATCTCACATCTCCATTTTGGTAAAGGAAACTCGAAAACCGCTACAGAGGAGTAAATTGGCGCTTTTCCATTACCAGTACCTGCTCGACTCGACTCGACTCAACTCACCTCGGTTTGGCCGTGCTCCGTTTCCCATTGCAAACAGTACCCCTGGTCATCATAGCGACGCCACACAACTGCCACAACATAATGTTCGACGCGACACACACACACCAGCGATCCACACAGCTTTCTCTTTATTTAAGTAAAAACGTTTCAAAACTCCTCAGAATGTAAAGACAGATAAGCGATATGAAAACCTTTCAGCTGTGTTTTCCTCTGCCGTTGTTGCTGCAGCGGTCTGTGTGACGGCGGGAGCAGAAGGCTCTGTGAGCTGGCGGCTGGCCGGCCTCACACGCTACTCCCGCGGGTTGGCACAGGCTTCCCCCGCAGCCACTTGCGAGCTTCTCAACTCCGAAACCTTCAAGCACATTTTTGTTCCGTCCATCACTTTTCATAAAACTGTCAATATTCAAAATCTACACAGTTGATTTCTCACCTCAAAACTGTATGAAAACTAAAAAGTATGAAAACCTAAAAAGTATGAAAACTGTAAAATATAAAACTATCTGTTGCTGGCCTCTGTCAGGTGCGCACAATGATGACGCAGGGAATAGTGACGATTCTCTCTGACCAATCAGTAATCTGCTGTGTTTTCACGTCACCTTTTAGTATCGCCTCAGCTCGCTTGCAACCTTGACGGAGGTGATACGAATAAAAGTACCTGGAAGCAGGTACAGGTACAACTTTTCCGCAATGGAAAACCAAACAAAGGCAAGTCAAGTGGAGGTGAGGCGAGCTGGTACTATAGAAAGCATTCTGAATAAAAACATTACAAACTGATATGTAGGGCTGCAGCTAACGATGATTTTAGAACTCGAACCTTCTATAGATTATTTAATCGATGCATCATTTAAGAAGTAACAGACAACTGCTTTACCAACACATACATCACCCGAGTGATATACAAAATACTAACGTGCAACTCCCCGGCACTCGGTAAACTCACAAGTGTGACATTACAACCCAAACTCGTGGCCCAACCAGAAGAACAACAAACGCACATGTGTACATTTTCAGCTGAGGTTTGCGGCTTACTTTGGCTAGCCTTCAACTCAACAATCAATCGTGATTTCAGTTAAACGCTAAAGTTGCTGTTCCTGTTACCTTGTCTGTGGTCAGCTGGCAGAACACCGGGTGCTTTCTGACCAGTTGCCGTCGTGTTGTTGCAGTAATATTAGGCGACATAAGTTTCGTTTTACGGTGGACAGACTGTAACATTACAGTATTGTTGTTTTCTTTTATCTTGAAATAATCCCATACTTTGGACACTTTCTTACGGAAGCGCATTGCATTCACCAAAGAAAAAAAAATTGGAAGCCTTATCTCATAACTACGAGATCAGGATGTCGTAATTACGAGAAAAGATGTCATAATTACGAGAAAGGATGTCATAATTACGAGAAAAGATGTCATAATTACGAGATAAGATGTCATAATAACGAGATCAGGATCTCGTAATTATGACATTGAAAAGAGACGTACCTAATATTAGGTATGCAAAAATCTTTTTTACCCTAAACAAAGTGTTGTAGTATAACCAGCAGTATATCATTTATGTCTAAGGTGATTTTGGGGGCACTATATTGTGTAAGTGTGAAGTTATTGAATATCTCTGCAGAATGTGTTTTCGGTGTTACACTTTGTAGACGGTCCCTGCGCACTCGTCTCACAGCCGGCTGCACGTAGAGACCAACGTCATTTGTTCTGCTCCTAGGAAGACTCATTTATGTGAAAACTTGTAGCTCGTTGTCTACTTAACTACGATAATAAAGAGGCGTCGTTTGTGTTTTAAACACGTTTTGCTTACGAGTTATTGATCCCGGAAGCTCAAATCTGTGAATCTATTTCCAACTTTACTGAACTCAGTAATAAATGGCACCTTTCCATTCAACTCTAATTACGAGATCTTTTCTCATAATTACGAGATCTTTTCTCATCTTATCTCGTTATTATGACATCTTATCTCGTAATTATGACATCTTTTCTCGTAATTATGACATCTTTTCTCGTAATTATGAGATAAGGCTTCCATTTTTTTTTTCTTTGGTGAATGCAATGTGCTTCCGTACTTTCTTCTTCGTCCCTCACTATTTTCTCTCTCTTCCTCCGCTTTGCAAACAGCGCCATCATAATCACGTTGTGTTCACACAGGTAAGTGGGAAGTGCGACAGTAATAAATGTCCGTGTGAAACAGTGTGCTATATAGTTATATGGATTAAACGAATGCAAAGAATTTGCATCATTGCATTTTAGTAATCGAATTAATTGATTTAATGGATGAATCGTTACAGCCCTCTGGTATGGGATGTGCACGAGCAAAGACAGGAGGGCTTTGCAGCGGGTGATAAAAACCGCCCAGAATATCATTGGTACCCGTCTACCGAGCATCAGTGATATCGATAAGGTGTAGGTGCCTACAGAGCCCAAAGGATACTAAAAGACAATACCAACCCCAGCCACAGCCTGTTCACCCTGCTGCCATTTGGCAAGAGATACTGAAGTATCTGTTGCCATACCACCAGACTTCAGAGCAGCTTCTTCCCTAAGGCTGTGAGACTCATTATTTATTCACCCATCTACTATATATATTTTTTGTTTGTTTTTATGAGTAGCATAAAGGAAATTGCAACTTAATCTCGTTGTATAACCCTGTCTTAAAATGATAATTAAATCTACTTTGTACCTTTGCTACTACCAATACTGTCACCACCTACTGTAAAACTAACACTATAGATACTGCACTAGGCAGCTACCCTTCTGCTACTCCCCCTGCTACTATATTAAAATACTACTATATTACACTATTACTAATAATAATACTGCTGTTACTGAACTAATACCAATACTTCAACTACTTTTAGAACTACTGTTAATGGTTGTACTACTACTTGCTGTCCTTGTACTGCCACAACTAATTAACAGTTTGCACCGTAGACTGTCTGGGGCTTTAGTTACCTCTATATTCGATGGCAAACCCAGACATGCCCAGTGAGGCGTCAGATCTGAATGCCAGGAAGAGACTGTTACCACCGCTCTCTATTCGCTCTGGGGCCTGGTTGCCTTGGAGACTTGCTAATAACGGCCCATTAGAATCTTCACCCTCGTAGATGTGCAGGAAGTCGTAACTTGGCTCCATGTTGAAACTGGAGTAGAAGAGATAACAAAACAGAGAAACTTGGGTTTAACAATCAAGCAAGATTGATGCTAGTTTTCTTGTGTGTGTGCGTGTTCATATTCTCCAAACAATGAATCCAGTGATTAAATTCAAATACCTGCTTCATTTAATAAATTAGTTTCTTTTAATAATCTGCTAATGTTCTAAATTTCATTTTGACATGGATGCTGGATGTGTTTAGTGCATAACATTTTTTAATTTCTTCTTGAATTTAAGACAGCAATATATGATCCAAACAATTGATTCATTGATATTTTTGAAAATTACAAAGGCTGCGTCATCTGAACATCATCTTGTTGTCTCATCGGGAAAGAGCATGTCTTGATCTATTCTGATCTTTAAATCTTCAGCAGGCGTGTGACCCTAACATAAATATGTATCCTGACACACACACAACTCAGTGTTTGCTCAGACAGTAGTTGTGTTAGCCTCGTCTCCTACTTGTCACACAGAGACAAATTTGTATGCGTACATACATGCCCCACACACACACACACACACACACACATTGTAGTGTGAATATGTATATATTAGCTCTGTCTCTCGCCTGTGTGGTTAAACCAGCCTGTTCAAGGTTTGACTAGGAGTCAGGTGACTTTACTGTGTGTCTATATTTGTGTCTTGTCGGAGCAAAGAAAGATAGAGTTGAAGAGAGAAAGAGGAGAGCAGTGTGTATGTTAAGGTGTAGCAGTATTGGTAACTAGCATAAAGGTACCCTGTGCAATTTTTAAGCACCAGGGGTGCCGTAGAGCAACATTAAGATTTAGATGAACATGGTTGCCATTTAATTCAACTGGGATGTTAAGTTATAGAAATTCAGAAATGCCAAATTATTCTGGCATATTTACAGGATTATTCACTCATGTGCCGCCTTCTTCTTCTAACCTTTACTCCAATACACATAAAGACAATTGTGAAAGAAAGGTGTTGTGTGTGACATTTGGTTCAAATTATTTTTTATTATTGAAGAGGACTTATTAAACTTAAAAAACCCTTATGTAATCATTACCAAAGTCAAAATAAGTGTGAAGAATGCTCAAGTTTAAGCACTGTGTTTATATCTGGTGCAGAATAGGCTTAACTACACATAAGCCCCTTTTGCACTGACAAAGCATTAAAATGATCCGTGGTAATACCTTTTGCTTTAGTGATACATTCTGGGTCTGAATGGTAAAGCTACTAAATGTCATAACAAGAACATAAAGATCTCAGTGAGCAGAAATGGGGCAGCATCATAACCTGTCATGGCCGAAGAACAAATAAGTAACACAAAGGGTCTGATAACCGTGAAGACTCTCAATGCAAATTAATTGCAATAATGCAAACTTGAGAGGGTGCTTTTTAGTTTGTTTAGTAATGAATTATACATTTTGAAAGACAAAGCCACAAAACAGTCAGTACTCTAATAAGAAGAAGAATGCAAATGTATTTGCTTTTCGACTGACTATAAGTAATTAGTAGACAGTACACTACAAAACAAGGTCAGTTGGGTGTGACACTCAAAAGACCATTACATGACACCACAAAATGAATTCTGACTTCACTGGACAAACACAAATTGTACTGATTCAACGACTGATCAAAAGACTTGAGTTACTAGTAACTGGGCCAGTAGAAGGCTATCCAGCTGTGTTTTTAGGTTCAAATTAGATAAATAATGACAACAAAATTATACACAACATTCGCAAAACAACCAATATCAATACAACTTAAGAAAAAGTGAAATTAAAAACTGTCCCACTGTTAGAACAGAAGGGAATTATCTATCCAGCTGAAAAACATAAGCCAAAATTGGGTCATTTTTTCTCCTTTGGCAATCTAGAGAAAGTCCACTTTGCTTTTATCTCCTTTGCTACATGTGAAACTCCAATCTTCACTTTTGCTTTAGTCATAAGCCCCTAACCACTGCGACACTGTCACCACTCAGGCACAATCAGGACTTGAAATGTAAATAAACACTGCCCTAGTAACAAAAAACAAAACACAGACATGGTCAGAAATCCCTTTCATTTACACATTACTTTTACTTTCCAAATCAAGGCAAGAATAGTGTATCTGCCAACATATAGTGTTTAGATAATAATTAGTGTTAAACAAATCAGTTTGTGGTATGTCCAAAACAAAGGATGCATATGGAATTACTAGCCAAGCTCACCGTGATTTATAAACTAAAACAAAAAAATAAAGATGTCTGCCAGTCAAGCTTTTAAAGATAAGATCATCTCACCACAAACTAACAAATAAGCTACTTCAGATATGTTAGAAGTGGATTTTACAGTAGAGTTCTGACTTGACTTGTATACACTTGGATACACACAATTAAAATTCTGACATGACAGTTATTGTTTCTTTCAGCATGCAGTAGCCTACTTTTATTATTGTAACAATATGACACGGACAAGTCATGTTTTTTAGTGCAAATGTTTAACTACCATTAATATTAATTAATTAATTAATTAATTAATTAGCTACTTTGCTTTATATTTAGACACTGTAGTGGAAGGATTACAGTTTTTGCTTATGTAATTGTTGCTCTCATGTTGCAGCAAAGTCCTCCACCAAAAATAACATGGGCAGCCTTTTATACAGCAAATACTGGAGGAAAGTCCCAACTCCCACAGGAAACTCTAAATTATGAAATCATTGCTGAAAAACTGTGCAGGCTTATTGTGACAATTTGGAGAAAAAAGTGGAGAAAAAAATACATAGTATATACAAGTAGTCATGTACACACGTATACAGAGCCATGTTTTGAATTTTGTTCGCTTACCTTTTGAAGATGAGAGCAATAACAAAGTCAGGGTTGACTCGGATTCTCCAATCACACTCTTTCCCAGCGGGGTAAGGCTGGGGGTAGTTAGGAGACAGGATTACTCCTGAAGGACCACTGACATTACCCCCACATGTTGCTGGAGACAGACAAATAGTGAGAGAGAGAGAGAGAGAGAGAGAGAGAGAGAGAGAGAGAGAGAGAAATGATTAGCATTGGGCTTGGGGTAATTTGGAAAGAGAATCACCCCTGATTGACCACTCATATAACCCCCACTGGAAGGCAGAGTTGAAGGGAGTTAGTTAATGATGGGAAGTATAGTAGGGGTTGGTTAGGAGAAAGAAAATTACCCCTGATGGAATTTTGTTATTACCTCCACAGGTAGCTGGAGAGGGAGAAAGAGCAAAAGAGAAACTGAGATTTAGCCACGGAGTGAAAGCTGGGGGTAGTTAGCAGAGAGAATCACCCCTTGCGGTCCTGTTATACCACTACCAGCCAGAGTGCAGCAAAGAGATATTGGCAAGAGAAACAGATAGATGCATTCAAGCAGCAATTTGGTGATGTGAAGGAGAAGAATTTGAAACATGGAGGGTGCCTTGGGGGTGGCAGATGGGTGTGAACGGATTATCAACAGTGAAATAGAGGTAAACAAAGCCATTAACAGTTACAAATCACTCACAGACAGATGCACACTTACACACTAGACTATTGTGTATAATGTTGGTATAATCTTAGGAGCTTTTGAACACCCAGGGATTCCCTAACTGAGTTGTAAGTGCAGGAGGGGGAAGTGCACACAGGCTAAGCTAAGAGAAAACATAGGGAGATTTAAGCCCAACATTTTATCTACAGTCATGAAAAACATGAGGTCACTGGAAAAAGTCAGAGGCAATATCAGGAACAAAGCATAATGTGTTTCACAGGCATAGTAACAAGGCAAATTACTAGTCTCTGTGTCTCTACTGGAAGACTTCCCGATAGTGCTGGCTGATAAAGAGAAGGCAACATAAAGGAAGGCTGTGGCATCTAACAGCAAGGCAAATGTCTGTAGTCCTTTACCGCAAGCTCAGCAAGCTACCTGTTGCAAGAATCACCAATTTGCTCACACTGTTTCCATCCCACCTTCAGCTGTGTATGATGTCATATCTCATCCTGTTCCTTGCATAATTAAAAAATACAGCCGGCCAGGACCTTTAAAAGTAAGTTAGTTACTTTTTTTTTCATCTTTAAAAACAGGTGGGGAAAAAATGTAGGTGTAAACATTTTTTTGTGAGGATAAGTTTGCATTGTAATACTCATTTCAGCCATAAGCCCCTGAACTGCACCACAAAAGCACCATAAAAGCATTCGTGTTTCCTTCCAGGAAAGTTTTTATCCCTCTATGCACTGTAAACTTATATTGTGTTAGTAAGTTAGGTAACATCACTGTTATGTCTTTTGTTTAGCTAAAAATGTTTTTTATTCGGTGCCATAGCCTCTTGTGGCTGAAATGAGCATTCCATCAACAAACACTTTATTATTATTATCCTGACAATTTTTTTAACCTGTTTTCACAATTTGTGGAAAATTGATCATCAGGATTTTTTTTTCTCACTTGCCTCTCAGGGCTTCCATACATTTATGGTAATATCTGGTGATTTTCCTCATCCATATACTCAGACTAAGTTGATGTGATATTTCAAGTACAAGACAAAATTGAATTGGATGCAGCAGTTAATCATGGAAAAATAACTTTATGCATTTTTCATTTTGAAAAAGGAACGTAGCTCAGCAGCAGCCGACTTCTAGCAGGGTAAGAGAAATCTATGGATGTGCTACAGGCTTGTTTTGCACTAACACACTGGGATTTGTATGGTGAGGACACTGAGGGGCTTTTGCTGCATTACAGATTGCATCTTTTTTTGCACTGACTCTGCTATTCCTGCTTTATGACTCAAAAAAATGGCTTCAGGACTAGAAGTCACATCTTTCCTTTAGTGAGTAAGTCAAGTGTGTCAGAAGGAGCTGAGGAAGAAAATAAAGGAGGGAAGCACACTGGAAAGTGGGAAAATGAAAAACAAACTGCAGCAGAATTATGTGAATGAGGTGTGGAGTGGAATGTGGAAGCTTGCTAGGCTATAAGCAGCAGGTGGGTCTGATGGTGGTGTTAATAGAGAAAAAAGAGCAAACAAGCTCTGTTTTTTCAGTAGTTTTAATAGAGGAACCCTATCACAGCTACCTGCATCTTTCTGTGATGTTACAAATATGACCTCACTTTTTTCCCCAACCTTCTCCTGTCCACGGGGTCACCATCCCACCTTGGAGTTTAGGAGGTTTTGGTGATCCATGTTGAATTTCTGTGTGGTCCACAGCAACTTTGCTCAATGCCAACCACATTTTTTTCAGTACTGGTACAACTTCTCCATGATCTTAAAGACCATGCCTGTAGCATGGAAAACCATCTGATGCGCCAGCAGCATCATTTGGGATTAGAGATCACCTCACCAGTAGGCTTCATTTGATTTGCCTCCAGAGAAGTACCTGTCACCGCCTTCACAACATCCTGGTGGACCAAAAAAGCAGCAGCAGTGGACGCCTCTTTTCTGCAGGACTGAGAGGTTCAGGAGATCCTTTATCCCCAAAGCCATCAGACTTTTTAACCAGTCAGCCTCTCTACTCTCTTTATCTCTCTCTCTCTCCCTACCCATCCTCCCCCAAGGGTCGGTGAAATACTCCTTCAAACTGTTTTATTGGCACTTTTTAATGGCACTGTTTCTGTTAGCACATTCATTCATCATGTTATTTACTTATTTCTGTATTTATCTTATTTATTTATTATTTGTCTGTTTTTAACTCATCGCTACTGTCTGTTATTGTTTTTTAATCTGTTTGTATGCTAACACTAACTAGCTAACTAACTAACTAACTAACTAACTATCCATCTATGTATCTGTCTCAAGTTTTGCGTTTAGTCTTCCATTGTCTGACATATTAACACGGATCGTGGAAGTGTCTGATTGACCGAATCTTAAAATCTTAATATCTACTGCCTTTTTCATTTGTAGTCCTCATTATTTAGCGTGCAACAAGACATTTAAAGATGCAACTCGTTATCTCATCATCTTCTTTTAGAATTTTTTGTCATTTAATTTAATCTCAGTTTGGCAGTCAGTGATCCACAGAGTAACGTACACCTACCGACACACGTTGGAGGGTCAGGCTGCCAGTAGAATCTGTTATCCATCCGTACACATGTAATGGTGTCCTGGCCTTGCAACTGGTAGCCTGGGTCACATTGGAACGTCATACTGTCACCAGGCTCCTTACTGTCCCCGTATCGAGAACCATTTACAGGGATGCCTGGGTCATTGCATGTTGTTGCTGTAGTGGCTGAGTGTGAAACAGACAAAAAGAGAGAAGTTTTGTCATTATATATTGCAGTTGGTAAATAGAAAGAGAGGCTTTGAGACAGATGCACACAAACACAACATTACTATTGTCGCTGGCAGCTGTAAGACAAAAACATACTTTATAATATATAGACATATGATTACTAATGGGGGTATTAATTAGTAATGGGGCATTCTGTCATCATACTTACAATAACTAACAAAATGATTCTATTTAATATTGAAGATACATATGGAAACTCATCCACACCAGTTAATAACTAAATAGACTGTCCCTCCAGGATCAATCAAATTTAGCCTGGTGCTGTCTTTTTCCTTTTTAATTAGTGGCTCTCCCTTCAGGTTTAGCATTGTTCTTGGTAGGGATTCATGACAATCAGCCTCTGTGTGTAGGGATTTCAGCTACTGGGTTTGCAGTTGTGTTTAAATATACAGCAGTGTTTACGTCATATCAATCAGTCTTTAAAGACTGACTAAATGTAAAGGATATTTATTCTGCATAATAATACCTCCTTCAGACCTCTTATATAAAAGTGGGCATTGGTCTACTTTACATTACATTTATTCATTTAGCTGACGCTTTTGTCCAAAGCGACTATTTGCTTATAACTCATAGATAAATGCAACTCTTGCTGACAGATTAGATGAAGACATTGCTTCTTTTTTTAGGGATCACAAGCAAAAGAAGGTTGGGAACAACTCACTTACATCATTTGCCAAAGAACAGACAAGACAGCATTTGCCACCACTTCAATCCTCATTATACAGTAGACTCAACAATTAGTCATGAATCTTCAGATTCAGTGGAAATTAGAGATGTAATCTTGGCCAGAGCCATGGCAAAATGAGTAGAACATGAGCACATGGCAGCTAGTCTATTGTATCATAATCCACACTGAACGTGTAAATTATGTTAACAGTTGATGTATGGCCAAATATAGTATTATAACATCAAGTTTATTATATATTTCCAGTACAAAACAGTGTTTTTTCCATCAGGTCAGTGGACAGACAGGGACACAGAGAGGACAAAATAAAAGAAAAAAAAAGCAATAAAAGTCACTCACTTAATAAATCCACAAACCTTGCTTTAAATAAATAAGTGTGGTGGTAAATACCATTACCTTTGCTTTAGTAAATCAACATTGAGGTAAATATAAGGAGTCATTACCATAATAATGGAATAATGGTGCTTTATAATGTTAGTTAGTGAGTGCAAATATTTATTGTTTTAAATATGGGGAGAACAGAAAAAAATTAAATGTTTGAGAGAGATAGAGAGAGGCTGGGAGACAAAAAGCATTGGCTGTAAATATTTATGACTAAAAATTGGCATTTGTGTGTATGCATGATTATGTATGTAGATGTATATGAACCACAGAGCAAGGAGGTGGAGGTGTATGGGCTCATGCAAGACTTGTGTTGGTAATAAATGGCTAGGTAAAGATGATAGGTAAACGTGTGTGTGTGCGTGTGTGCTAATGTGAATAATCAGCTGTAAAGGTAAGATGGTCTTAACTGCCTGTTCTCCCGCTTCCTAAATTTTCTTACTCAGCGTGCCTCTGATTGATTTTGCTGCCACTGTGGATTGCAGTGACTTTGGCCAATGATTCGAAGGGGACAGTGCACAGGCATTTTTGGGTCCAGTGGCTCAAACAGCAAAGGCCATCTCTACACCCAAAGGGCACAGTTATTGTGCAGGTTGCCCTTTCTTTAAAAAAAATGGGAACCGCAGCAATAGTTTGTGTTCACTGACATCTCTTTGAGAGAGTATGATGAAGAAACTAAAATCTTGTTACAAAAAAGAGATTTTTGAGATTCACAGTTGTTCAATTTACAAGTTCACAACCAGTAAAATGGCTGGAACCAACTTTTTTCATTAGCTTTAAAAAACGATTTATAGCATGTATTTATGTTATTATTCATATTAATCTATTTCACAAAACTACTGTCTTTCAAAGAATTGAACATTTCACAATGCCGTAAAATAAGTAGAATCGTCACTCATAGTTTTGGTAGTGCATTTCCTGGTTTCCTTAACTGTGGGATACGACCAAAACATTGCCACAGGTCTCTGGTGGGCTCCTTTAGTACTTAGTGAGCCTGGGTCCCAGGGTGAGTTATTAAGTTTCTCATTTGATTCTTTGGCTAAAGGTTTTTCAGAAATCCTGTTAAATGCAGCAATAATTCTAAATTAATTCCCTTATTGCCAATATAAATGAGGTTTATATAATAACTACGAAACCATATGTGTGATGAGTGCTGAGTTTGTTAATTAGGTAATTTAATTGCTAATTCAGTCATTGTTTTATCTTCATGAATGGATGTTGGGGGGTAGAGTGGGGAAGACCACCCAAATCAGTGATATAGTAGAATTATGGCACATTTTATAGTTTTTCCAGTCATTCAGAGTTTCCTCTACTATGTGAATTTTAAGTTTAATAATTCTGATTTAAAGATAAGTATACTTACTGGAGAACTGTATAGAAAAGCCTTGCTTGCTGATGAAATAATCAGAATCAAACTGTAATGTGAGTATGTTGAAAGTCGAGTGGATATCTTCAGGTAAGGCTGGGCCTGACCACTCTTTCAATAGTATCCCTCCGTCTGATGGCCCAGATGGACCATCCCAAACTCTCAGGATATCGTGGCCGACCTCAGTGTCAAAGACGATGAAGTGGAGGCTGAGAAAACATGGAAAATTATACAGGAGATCATTGCTATAAAACAAATATTAACACATGTTCCTTATTCAAACAAATAAAATAAAATAAAAATAGATAAATGAACTAATATGATGCAGAGACACACACACACAAACACACACACAAACAGGAATGTCAACAGTGGCCCACACTGTGTTGAGAAACACAATGGTGGCATAATGACTAATGTGGTGTACTCTCCTACACAGCAGTAGTTTTGACAGTAAACATTTATCTATAATTTATGAATCATCATTATCTGACAGCCTTGTAAGTCTTTACCTGTAGTCCATGTAGAGTGAGAGATGTTGTTGTGTGGGAATTGTCCTATATAATGCTACTACTGTATTACTGCTCCTAGCAAATATAGGGTTAGCCAGTAAGCTAGCAGGATCAGAGCAAAGCAACTCTGCATATACTTGTTAGTATACATGATGTCGTATTATATGAAAAACATGTCTTGACTAGTTTTGTTAAATGTTAAACCAAAAAAAGACAAAATCAACTCCAGATAACTGTAGGCCATCAGCATACTCAGTGGCTTCAGTGTATTTCCAGCTTCTTCATAATTACCTGATAGTCTTGCCCGTATCAGCCTCTATAGTCCAGGTACAGTGGAGGTTGTTGTCATAAGGAGCAGGATATCCCGGAGACAGAATCCGACCAGACACTGCTCCAGTTATGTGACCTCCACACTCCGCTACAAGGACACAAGACACAGGAATTATCATAACTGGAAAAAAATAAAATAAAATACTATTGTTTCCCCTCTTTTAATTGAGGTTCTAAGTATTAATAATTGAAATATATCTATCCAGTCAGAAATTTATTTATATATAAAACCACATTTTCATCTTAACCAAATTAACAACACACATACAAAACCACACTTGGCACACACCTAACTGGGCAAACTGGGAACTTACCAAATTAAGGATCACAGGCAAACCCATACAATGTACGACTACTGCAAGGTTAGTATGAATTACAAACCTTGCAGTAGATATTGTTGGCATCTTGCAGCCACCTCGACCATAAAATCCAGTCTTCTCTAACAAAGACATTTGGACTGTACTGGAGAAATTGATTTAACTTTTTATGAGGTGACCAAATAAAGAAAAGAAGGGCTATAAATGTGCACCACTTCACAGTCCTTTTACCCCACAGCCTGATTTGTACAAGGCATACTGTAATTCTGTGGTTTAGTAGCTCTTGCTCTTTTTGTTTTAGATAACTTGTTAATGTCCTTCCTTTTATAGTGTCTCTCTGAGTTAAAGGTTTTCACAGCTTCCCTCAGTTTCTCAGAACAGAGACCTGGTCCATGACCTGAGCTGAACCACAGTAAAATCGTACACTAATTGGGAAGAGTAGGGTCTTATTGCCATGGCTCTCCGGGTCTCTGTTTAAACATTGTCTAATAACAGAGTGGATCCAAATGGATATGGGTGTACTCGCTATCAGCTCAGATCACATGGTACTGTACGCCATCATCGTCACTGGAGAAAACATTTTGGGAAAATGTATGTCTTTAAATGACAAATATTGTTTCTGGAATTAGACTCAGGTATTTTCTAGGTTACAAAATTATTACCTTCTGTCCATTGATCGGCCAGATGGCTATGGCAAAAGAATATTGGAGGAGAAGAAAATATAACTTTCAATATTTCTATAAATTAGTCTTGCATATAAATAAATTCTTTTGGAGTTAGTTTCTATGACTTTATATTTGTTCTAAGGATGCTATTATTATACTGCTGCTCTGTTCAAGCTCCGTGGCTTGTTAATTGTTAGAGGAAAATGCTGCTGCTGGTGTTGGTGCTCTCTGGGTTCTGTCTGGCTTGATCACATTTTGGACCAGGTCTACTTATCCGCGGGTATATTCTGATCAGGTCTGACTGTGCTCAGGTCCCTGTCAGATCTGGCTTTTTAAAAAGTAACTTATTGGTTTTGGGTAGATTTCCCATGGCTCTGTTTAGGATCAGGTCCAGCATCATGGACCTGTGAAGACCTCCACTCTCAGTTAAACGACATTATTTGTATCATATTTCTAGGCTTTCTTTCCATCTCTATTTACATTTCAGTTAATCTCCACAAGAGGCGGCTCCTCTACTTTGCTGTAATTTACTCTGTGGTGTGAAGGTTGAGTCAAATGAGAATCAGTTAAGAAAGGCTTGAATCATTAAATCAACCTTGAATTACCCAAGCCCCTGCCATACAGTTTCAAGGTTGGTGAATAACTTTGATGGCTGTTTTCCCTTAAGGATCTTGCTATAGTGTTCAAAGTTCAAGAAAAAGAACTGGCTTTTTGTGTTATTTTTACATTGTTTTCAGTGGTGAGGAACAGGGGAGATTGGCAGGAAGCAGGAGAAAGGCTGGGAGCAGATTTGAACTCATCATGGTAGTACATGGCACACATAGAGCCAGGAGATCTCTGTTGATTAGACAACAGTTTTGTATGGAGAAGGCTTATATTAGTGTGTTTGTGTGAGTTAAGAGGGCACCATTAAAACAGCTCTGCAATCAACTATATCATGACAACCTACTGCTGTTGCATTACCCTAGGCAGAATGCACACAACTTCACATTCACATGTACACGCACACACACACACACACACACACACACACACACACACAAGGCCAGAATCATACTTGAAAACATGTATGCAATTATGCAAGCACATACAATATAACCAATTGTTTCAGTCCCTGGAGATAGAAAATATAGTAAGAAAGGCAACTACTCCGCTGTGTTTTATTACAAAAAGCAGATAGAGACGGAAGAGGCATAGACAGACAAGGAGAGAAAGAAATAGTTATTTTGTATGCTTGGGCCAACATAACTGCAATTTCCAGAAATAGAAAAAGAAAGGGAGAATAACAGGCACACACATATAGAGAAGAGGATTGACAGGTTTACTGTATGAATCGCGAACGAGAGAATGACAAAAAGCGTCTGAGGTAGACCATCACTCTGTTCGACTCCATGTGGGAGAAAGAGAGGGTATAGAAACAGCCTGAGGCAAAGCCATCGCCTCATCTCCATGCTTGTACATGCAGATATGGGACCGAGCCAAACCGACAGGGAAGGGGTCAGAGAGTGGCAGAAAGACAAACACCCCAACAGACAGACAAAGGAGGAAGATACAAAGGTAGCTATAGGGGTAGTTAGCCTTGGGCTCTGCCAGCAAGTATTCTCCTGGTTGCTGGCTTACCTGAAATAAGGCAGGGACATAGCAGCTACAAATTAATGACTGACTGCAGAGGTACACAGGGACACACACAAAGATTTAGATTTACACACACATCCAGCCAAAAACGTATACTCATTCTCATTCAAATACACATAAATACATTCACCGCACACTCCTATGCACCCACATTCTTTCTAGTTGCTATTAGCAACCACATCAGGCCATGTCCCACCTCAGCGAGCTCAGGTGCGCTGGCAGGTTAGAAAGACACAAAGTTTGGCTCTGCAGTAGGGCCAAATTAACATGTGCCAAGTGCCCACATCTACCCAACAAGGTAGAAATAGTATACAGAGAAAGTGCTTTCATTTGTAAAATATGCAAAGCCACAAAATATTTATGAACAAGCAGGAATTATGGTCTTTAAAAATTTGCTTTAGGGATTTCAAAGCTAGTCAGGAACAATACAAACAAACAAATGGCAAGTCCATGCTTCACTGGTGGCTGCTGAATGACAATAAGGAACCAGAATGGCCATCTGTACATATTGCAGGTAAAACCCAAAACAACTTTTACAGGTCCATGAGCAAAAGAAAAAAATCACCATGTCAAAGCAGGTGAATCATTTGCCACTCTCCTCTCCAACCTAATTAAGAGCTGCCAAGTGCCAACTAAAGCTAAATCTGCCCTCTGGCAGCTTATCTACCTCAAACCTGGGAAATATTCAAATTTATTCTAAATATGCCAAATTTTCACTGTCTGAAAAATAAAACCTGATATTGTGGGAGTGCACAGCAACAGTCAAATAGATGGTGGAGTATTACAACATGCTTTCTGGAAGTTCTCATTGGCTTCAATTAAAACTCTATAATAATTTTCTCTAAACTTAACAATTGCTTGTATGTCCAAATGTGTTACTATGACATTTACATTAGAAATAAGCTGTCATCCTTATTAAGTCAATAAAAATCATACCATTTGGGTGTTTTAAACAGCAATATGCATGATTAGAGTTGAATATGATGATACAGTTATAATAAATTATTTGTGGAATTATTGCCACTACTTTTACTATATTGACATAAAAGCATGCAAAACAATTATTCAAACTTCTGAAAGTAACAAAGGATGCAGTCATCAGTTTTGGGTGCACTTTCAGTCCAGTCTGTTGTCCAGTATCAAAGAAAGATACACTCACTCAACAATTTCAGATAAATCAATATTGTTTTTGCATCACATCACTTTCTGACATCTGGAAAAAGTCTGCTTCTGATAGAATATTCTAGTTATTGTGCATGCTGAGAATAGAACAGTAAGCTAAGGCTTCTGTCAAAGTCCTTGGCATAAAATACTGTGTGCACCTTCAGGGTACAAGAAAATAGTCTGGCTTACATTATAAATTTATCAAAGTTCAATTCCGACAGTCCTCCCCTATTTTTGCACCTTAACCATGCCATCCTTAAAATAGACAGGCGCCTGGTGCACTAAAATCTCATACCTGGTGACATCCTGCTGTCCAAGCACAGATAGCCTTGTGAGCACAGGTTGATGGAGCAGCAATGGCTGTTTTTACGCACAGAGATGTATTAGCGCCACAATGAATATTTCCCCCAGTGTTGAATCAGCCCCCATGACCTCTTTTCAAAGTATTCACGTGTACTGACTCAATCACTTGTTCACTCGCTCACTCTCTTTTGAATCAGCACACTCATGCTGGAGCTTACAGACACAAGTTTCAACTGCTTCTGCCTGCTATTTTTATTCAATGAATTGTATGAAACATGTTAATAATTCAGATCTTGTAGTTCTGAATCATTGATGTACATAGATCCTAACCATGTGTTGGCATACTGACCGATACAGGAAGGAAGCGGTTTGTCCCAGACACGTCTGTCCCCGCTAAGACAGGTCAGTGTACTGCTACCATGGAGACTATATCCAGGGTTGCAGGAGTACAAGACAAAAGTGTTGGCATAATGACCGTCGTCCTGGATCTTATAGCCATAACTAGGGACACCTGGTTCCTCGCAGCGCACTAGATCAAAACCTGGAAAGAGACCCACAGACACACATAGAGGGAAACACACACAGACAGGTACACACACACGTAAAGATTAGGTCTTCCTGTTCATGCACAAGACAACATTGCATAAATGAACAGGGTGATTCAGAGCAAGTCTGGACAAGAGGACATAAGGTCATAGTACTCTTCTTGAACACTCATTGCTAATGCTGAAATCCTGTGTGACAGCTGCAGGAAAAGCTATTGGACATTTCAGACTTCATTTCAGATTTCATATGCTTGTTTATATGATATTCAAAAAAAAAATATGGGCATTCTCCCTTTTCTGAAAGGTATCATGATGTGCAGTGAACAGCACAGGCGATTATATTTATGGACAGAAAATGTGGTTCTGTGGAAAAACATCAAATGATAATTTCACATCCCACACAAGCACAAATATACTGTCCACTTGAATGAACACACTGCAAGGGACGTCTGTGTGTTTTGAAGATAACAAAGAACAGGAAAGTTTCCTGCCTTTAAGACAAATGGATAAACAAAGACATGACAATGTCACCAACACATTTTCTATCCCTCAGGTCAGCCTCTTCAAAACAGAATGTCCTCCCTTAGATCAGAAAAATCAGAGTTGAATGAACAATGAACATTGAATCGTATATATATTAGCCCACTTATGACATAACAACTTACTGAAAACTCAATTTTACAACAAGCTTAATGTAACTTCTAAACCACACTGCAAGCGCATATTCTGAATGTACAGTAACATCCATGGACTATAAACAAAATTCTTCTAAAAGCTGAGCTTTTGTCAGTGAAATAATGTCTTTTTGGCAGAGAGTGTTGGTAAAATACTTGATTAGACTGACAGCAATTTCCACCATTCCTCTTGACTGCTGAATGGTGTAATTATATGTAAAACATCACCTGTTATCTGTTATTTCTGGTAGAATTAGGGCACAAACTCAGAATGCAGTCATTGTCCAATCGCAATTTACTCATCCATAAAGACTTGTACACAGCCAGCAACTTTTTAAGTGAGCTGTCTCCACAGTTTTGTGAGGTGTTTCTAAGACTGCCTATTCCTTCCTGCATCCTTTTCAGCAAAACAGATGCATCTCACTTCTGTTGTTGTTAAATGTATGTTAAGTCTTGAACAGAAGTTTGAATTACTATTACTCTATTAATATAGCCTCTCACACTGTGCACTATTAAAGCTGTTCTACTCAGTCCTTGACCTTCCTTACGAAACCTGCCTCTATTCATCGGATGCTTCTCTCTCTCCGTTCCCCTGTTTAAACTTTCTATCAATCTCTCTTATCTATCCATCAGCTCATCCATTGTAGCAGAACTTTGCAGAAGGTGTCACCTTCTCCAGTTTAATGACTTGCAGATTAACGGCTGTGTAATGGTTTGACTGACATACCGAGCATCCATCTTGTATCCATCTACCTTCATCCATTCGCCCCTCTGTCCAGCCGCTCTTCCACTCCAGATGCGTCACTTTCTCACCTTCTTTTAATGACTTGCAGATAAATGCTCTTCTAATAGCCTCTTTGACTTACACAGCAGCTGGTCTTGCCTTCTTAAGAGATTCGCCTTTAACATGTGTATGTGTGTGTTTGTGCGAGAGTGAGTGAGTGGGGGAGGGGGGGCATGTACGTATGTTTCAAGCATTCATATTCACATTTCTGTATGCTTGGTAGACTATTACTACTACTTTAGCACTCTGGCCTCCACCTTCAACAGAAATTGCTTAGAAAAGAGATTGTGGTTCATCTGTCAGAAGTGAAAGAAATAGCTTAGTAATTTGATCAAGGAAAAAATGTCCTCTCTACAGTTTTGTAGTACATGACACATTTTGTATTCTGGTATGTAGCACTCAAGAATCACTTGACTGAGGCACAAGACAGGATATATTTATGAGGGCAATCTAACACAATCACTACCACTTTAATTTTCAATTAGAAACATCTCCTTACAAGGACCCTGAGATACTCAAAATTTTGCAAATTACTGTTTGTGTTTGTGTTTGTGTGTGTATGAGAGAGTGTGTGTGTGTGTGTGTGAGAGAGCTAAAGAGAGGGCACTTTCCTTGGCCATGCTTGAACAAATCATGGCTGTAACAGTAAATATAAAAGACAATCAATTGCTCATTTCTAATCTGTTAATCCTAAATTAAAAACAACTCACTTGTGTATGTGAGGCGGAAGCCCTGACTGGTTCCAGAGGCGTTGCTGTTGAACTCCAGCCACAAGCGATTGGACGTACTATTGATGACATGACCCATCATGTCATCATGTGTGAAGTTGCCAAGGAGACGGGATGAAGTGTTCTCTCCATCGAACGCCTGTCAATCAAAACACAGGAACAGGGCCGCAGAACATGAATACAAACCCAAGCTAAGGGTTTGTGTGGTTTTGTAGAGGTGCGAGTGCATGTCTACCAATGTAAGTAATGAGAATCACACAACATGGGTGCACAGTGCTGCTGACATGGTCCAGGGGGAAAAAACGACTGGCAATGTAATCAGTCTTGAAACCAAAATTGCAGGCCACTGCTGTGTTGCCTATATCTCTCCACTACAACACACGGTGAATCACCAAAAAATACCAATGCAAGCCAGACAAAAAAACTCACTGGGCCACATGAAGAAGCCACTTTGCTTAGCTTTGCATCAGCGTGGACCGTGTGAAGCACCACAAAGATGGAGCCTGAAATATCACATGAAAGTTGCTGAGGTCACAAGTGAGTTGTTAAGAGACTCAACAACAGTCAGCTGAAATGATGAAGCCTCCCATTTATTATGATAAACCATCAATATGTTTATAAAACAATTCAGAGTGTAAAGAAACAAAATGTTTAGAGGTTTCATGGTTGGTAAATAAAGTGGTAACCTTACAACTTGAAGTGGTGGAGTGAGAATTTAGAATTTTGCAGTTTAATCATTGTCTAGCACCTGTGGGAAGCAATAGATTTAAGTATCACTTTAATTTGTACATTAGCAGAGGGGATATTGCTGCCCTCAATAAAAAATAAAAGTAGCTTATTCACAGTTGAGCTTGTCTCCAGCTGTGATAAGTGTTCCAAATTTTGTTTATATTTTTAAAAATGATGCTAAAGTGGATTCATTTTAACAGAGAAAACTATTAAAGTAATACAGAGTGTTTCCTAGAAACACCAACAAAAGCTATAAGTCTCAGAATGCATATCATCTACTGCTAACTAACTTAGTCCAAAACAGAAAATCAGTTTATGTGTGTGTGTGTGTGTGTGTGTGTGTGTGTGTGTGTGATTCGGTTTGAGAGGCTGTAATGCATATTAGAGGAGGTGAAAATAGGAGGAGAGTAAAGTGTGAAGACAGAAAACAACACAAAACACCATTGGGCTGGTAGCACAAACAGGAGACAAAACAGCTGGAAGTTCAATTTCAAATGAGCGCTGCGAGACAAGTAGCTGTGGAGGGTGGAGTATTGACTGCCAGAGAGAACTATGCAACTTGGCAACACAAGAAAGTTGAGCAGAGTTTAACATCATACGCCATCAAAGTGTAACAGTGTCCAGCTGAAAGGCTGATGTGCACACATTTAGCTAGCACAGTTAACAGATTACGTTTGCTGTTTGGAACTAAAGTAAGCTAACACAGATCCATACAACAAAACAAATGGCGCAAGCAACAGATCCAAACTGTGTATTTAGCCATATTTCGGAGGAGTTTGCAGCATACTGTGCATACAGATAGAGAGCAGAGTATTGGATTATCCAGCAGAAGAGTTTAGAGAAATGTATTATATATATACACAATTTCAAGTGGTAATTATGTGATACTGAGGCACTAGTTTATTTTGGAGTCTGCTTTCTGCCGTCTAGTGGTCAAAACTGTGTGAATGCATCTTTAATGTGAACAGTAGAGAAGTAGTAGTTTGGGAACTACTTTTGACTGCAGTTTGAAGGGGAGAATTAGGACTCTGAAGTACCTCATAATATCATCTCACAGCTGGGATATAAATGTGAACTGCTCATGCTTATATATGGCAGCCGCGGACATTTCCACAGATTGGTGGTGACAAGTCTGCAGGTGGCAGGAATGCCAAAGAAATGGGTTAAGGCTGTTCTATCTCGACAAGTATGGCCAGTGAGAGGAGACACCTCTATGGGAAGCCAAAGTAGGAGTTACAGAATGTTGTGTGTGGTTGTGATGGAAAGCATACATAGGAAGAAGAGAGACATGGGACAGTGTAAAAAAGAGCAAAAGCTTTATAAAAAATAAAGAACGGCATCACAGTCTGTATCTGTAGCACACTCCTCTAAACTTAATTTCCTTCCCTGTTCCTCTCTCCCCAACCCCTCCTGTTCTATCCATCCGTGTTCCCCAGTTTTGCACCTTTCTATCTTGCTTTTCTGTTTCTCCCTTGCTTTCTTTCCATCCTTCTTTCCTCCTCCCTCTGTTTCAGTAAGACTCAGTATGGTTAATGAAAAGCCCTGTGGCTCATAAATCAACATGTCACCATCTGCCACCCCCCCTCTTTCTGTCTGTCTGACTCTCTCGTTCTCGCTTGCTCTCCTACCACCTCCATTTTCATAGAACAATTCCTGCGCACCCCCACATTGTTTCTTTTTCATCCCCTCTTTTTCCTTCAGGGCTGGAGTACACTGGAGTAAATTTGGTCAAGCACTATATTAGAGGACATTTTTGGGGCAAATTGAGCTGGGTTAGCCCTTTCTTTAACGGTACCAAGGCGAAAACTTAGCCAATAGCAAAAGGAATTGTAATGAGCTGGTTCATATGTTACAGGAGATTTGAGCCTAAAGCTTGCTGGAACTGTCAAACAAATGGTTTGTGTTCAGCTGCAGTAACAGGCATTAGCTCCATTACGGTTAGCCTGGGGAGTGGCATGCTAATTGCCAGCCTAAGTGGCACTTTGGGGCTTCTCTTGCAGTTCATTATAGTTTGCACTATGCTTTCTGCTAATTCTTCAGGAAAGTTATGATTAACAGAAATGTTGTACATTACTAGGCATTACCCTTATAAAAGCTCATTTCTATAGCATCACACAAGATGACTATAGTACAGACAATTTCATCACATCAAGCACCTGCTTTCTGTTGCATAATTATTACTTGTTTTACTTTTACGCAATGAATTTTTGACTATACACTATATTTTTAAAATGATGGATGCTCAGGTGGAAAAGTGCCACTACTGCTTGATTTTACAGGGTTTTTAGTACATAATTTATGAGACTAAAGGTCAATAGCCCTGCTACAGCTGCAGCCTCATTTAGCTGTTATGCCCATTCCACACAAAAAAGAAAAAACTTTGGATTTATGAAAATGGAGAGACACCTTAGTTATCCTTACCACTAGTGTGGCAAAAATGTAAAAGTATAGCCTGAGAGTTTAGCAAAGGACACATTATCTAGCTCAAAAGTATTTATACTCCAGTGAACAATAGTTTTAATTAATTTAGATCAACGTATTAATTACACCCTTTTTTTTTTAAATCTGGAGAGGTCTCTGTATGCACTTTGCAAAAGATACAGATAAAAACTGATAACTATGCACATTCAAAGGAATTTTAGGCATTTTAAAAATTTGTTCCTTTTCCAATTGTATACATTTAATCATTCCAGCAGTGTGTGTGCACAGACTTACTTTTCATCTAATTTTAAAAGTTATTGTTATCAGACATTTACGATCGCAAGCACCAAAATTCGAATATTGTTATATGCCCTATGTAGAATGTGATGCCCCATTCTTGCAATCAGTCTGGGAGCCTTCCATTACTTTTTGATTGGTATGTTAGCATCCAGTGCATCCTCATTAACTTTTGTGATCTGGAGTCATTCTCTGTATTCTGTTCCTCTGTTCTGTTATTTTCTGATAAGGAATCAATTTATTACAGTAAATACTATGTCAAATGCCTCATGAAGAACACATTCATAGTGAACAAGAGCAAATGCCTTCCTTTGCTCTCTTCTTGGTAGTTGAATAATTTTGTTGAATTGAGACAATGACATAATTGGGGGGGGGGGGGGGGGGGGGTATGGTGTAAAGCATTCAGAATTCAAGCTGTGATAGAATATATTGTGTAAGAAATATTTAAGCATGTTTAGATACGTTAACCATCTTCGTGTGAATTTCCTTTCCTTCAAGGGGATTTAGATTTACTTAATACTTATTCCACTGGGGATATTTCCACCTTTTACAATCACGTTATTTCTCTCTAAAAGTCAGGGAGAACCCTACTAATACAATCTAACCACAGACAGGCTCAGTCAATGCTCTAGGCCTAATACTGATAATACACTCTAACCACATAGTGGCTTAACCATGCCCACAGGCCTAATACCGCTAAGAGACATTGTGAATAGAAAACGTCTTAGGTGATGTCTGACAGCGTCAAGACTGTAAAACAGCTCGCACAGCTGCTCCTAACTGACACTGAAGTGGGCACACGTACCCGGGAGAGGACTTACGCAATTATGAGCCTTGGGAACATCTGTAATTCTCTTTGTAGTTCAGACGTACACAAGCACGCACATCCAACTTTATAATATGTAAACACTTCAATGATTTCCTTATATACACATTGTGACAACTTACAATGTGTGGGGACACCAGCAGACTGAAAAGAACCATAATAACACATTGCAGATCAAGCTTGTATCGCTTGAAGTGCATCTCGCCAAATTACAGCTGACATTGCACACATGATCAATCAAAATGGTATTTTTTTGCAACAAAAAAGGCACTGAAGGTTGGGGCATTTGTTCAAACACAAATAATTTTGGCTTCAGTCATGTGATACTAGCTGGCATAGAGGCAGTTTTACACATTGTGTGAATAATACATTTCTCTTCTATTCTATTACATTCTGTTATATATGAAGAACAAAATTATAAACGCAACACTTCTGTTTTTGCCCCCATTCATCATGAGCTGAACTCACTATGTACTCTATGTGTCTTTGCCGAGACAATCCATCCACCTCACAGGTGTGGCATATCAAGATGCTGACCAGACAGCATGGGTAGTGCACAGGTGTGCCTTAGGCTGGCCACAATAAAAGACCACAAACACATGATAATCTTTTCAAGCATATTTGTGTCAGAGTATATACAACTTTGCATTTAGACAGCTTTTGGTTATGACTATAATCCTGTGTGTGCATCGTGTGTGTACCTGTAAATAAATTATGCGTTTACGGATTTCATACTACCTGATTGGTAAAAGCTTGTCAAGTGTGTGCGCATACCTTGAGATAGTCTCCATCTTGCAGTGAGAAGCTCTCAGCTTTCAGCCTGATTCCTTTGCCATTTTCTGTAGTGATGCGGTAGATGCACTCATGGTTGTTATCGTAGTTGGAGGGGAAGTTAGGTGAGAGGAGAACGCCTTCTGGTCCTAGTGAGGAGGCTCCACACTCCGCTACAGAAAAAGAATAAAGGGGGCATGAACAGCGTGGATCAAAATCACATCATTTCTACCTATTTAAGTTTAAGCAGTCAACTAGCTTGCTGTGGACAACTCTACATGAATAAGTGAGATAAGAGGAAAGGTACATATTCAATATGACCACAAACCTTATTCAACTCAGCAGACACGATAACAGTAATGATGATGCAGTATAACAAAGCTTAAAGCACTAAAATGTCCTTTAAAAAAGACAATAAAACCAAGGATGATGAACAGCAAAACACATTCAAAAGAAAAGCAATTAAGCGCAAACTGCCAGAGATTAAAAAGAGGGCAAAATGAAAAACATGCATAAAAGCACGTCTAGATCAGTTTGTTAGAAAAAAGTGATTCATAGAAATTATACAGAATTATCTAGCCTATCAAAGTTTAGGAATTCAAATAAGTAGTATTTGTGCAAATAGGGTTTTGTCATATGTAAATGAGGAGAGGAGAAAAGAGGGGAGAGTGTGGAACTATATTGAACTCAAAACGAGATGCAGTGTTTATCAAATTTTCTGTAGTTTTTTAAAATTATGATAAGGAGCATAAATTCAACAATGCTACAAGCATTGCTTCAGAAAATGTTTTGAAAGTAAAGACAGTGTACAATACTACTAGTATACTATACTACAATAGAGAATAGAGGATAGTGAAGCAGGAGAAGAAATGGATGGACAGAGAGCTTGAAGCCGGAAGAAAAGAAAATAATCTGGCAGATGAACCAAGACAGACAAGGGCCTTTTGAAAATATGCCGAGAGAAATTAGAAAAGGGAAAAGGGGAGTAACAAAAGACACAGTATTAACACTTTTCATATAGCAGCTAATGCCATAATTATCTACCCGAGGACTGTCTAAATACAGAGGGAGAGGAAGAGACACAGTTACAAAGTTAGAAAGAGAGAGACAGAGAGCTAAAGAGAGGCACATTTGAAAAGAAAAAGAGGGAGACAAACCCAGTGAACGGTGCCAGCTGCTGTTGCTCACTTTCCTCTTAGTCAGGCCTGATCTCTTGACAGATAATGCTATTATAGCATTTTCAGTCTGCTCTTTTTGGGGCTTGAAATTACCAGCAGCCACCAGTCAGACTCTCATAAATTACCAACAGCATCCAAGGAAACGCTGATACTCATCAAATACCAGCAAATTACAACCTGCTAACGGCCAAATCCTAGCAAATAAAACCAGCTGTCAACCAGTCAAATAATAGTAAATTATCATTGTGTCAGCAATAAAACACTGGTGAATTACAACCAGGAAAATGCTGATACTTTACCTCCACACCTATTCATATGGTGAAGATGATCATTTGAAAGTTCTATTTTACAAGCTGACAGTTTTGTTCACAGAACATAAACCACTCCAAAGCTATAAATGTTGAATGCAGAAATACTTTTGAAAGGCTTGTTACTATTTACTATAATGTTGTATAAGGAAAGAATACAGTATAATTTACCCAAAACTCTATACAACTATATGTCTAAAACTACAGGCTGAATGTTAAAAATATTTCTATTTATTTATTTCATAATCTTGATTTGTGTAGACACTACACTGTCTGCTCGACTGTCTTACCGATACATCGTGGTAATGTGTTGCTCCAAACCCGCCTGCCTCCCCCCAGACAAGTGATTTTGCTGTCTCCCTCAAGTCGGTAGCCATTGAAACAAGAGAAGGCCAGCGAGTCGCCAACTCGAAATCTGAATCCCATCCTTCTGCTGAATGCCGGAACGCCGGGATCCTCACATGGCTCTAAGTCGTATTCTGTAGATCCGGGACAAATAAATAACATTGTCAGGAGTCATTATAAAAAGAACAAAGTAGTGCAAAAAGTACAAGAATGTGTGAAAGTTGTTAGTCAGCCAAGACTAGGTGATATAAGGTAAACAGAAAGAAAGTAATTACATTTTTAAAAAACTGGGCTCAGGAAATGTTCAAAGGAAAAGGATAAAGACAAACTGATCTGGTTAACTGCTCCACCTCTGTTAACAAGCAGCACATAGCGTCTTCCCTAAACTTTTCTATGGGACCTTCTATGACTATCACACATGCCGTGGATGAAACAGTCCCCATCAGGGCTAAGAGTGCAGTATTTTAATGTTTTAAAGTCTGTCACAATAATTATACAATGTCAATCAGCCTAAAAAGGCATACATTTTTAATTATAACTTATCGGTGACAGTTTGGCTAAGGGTCTTCAAATTACAAACCCTTTTTTGTCAACTGTTTCTCCAGTTGCTGCTCTCTGCCTTTGTAAAGCAGCACAATGTACCATATTAGCAGATAAAATATAACTAAATAAGACTGTTCCTGTTCCTGTGTAAATAATATCTCTTCCGCCTTTCAATCAGATCTGAAGAGTTAGGCCTATGTTTGGATAAAAAGGGAATCTTGTAAAGAGAGTTAAACAGTCTGATTTACTGTCCGTTACATTCACATTAACAAAAAGTTTCTGTTCCAGTGTTCTTACCTGAGAAAGTAATATTGAAGCCTTCATAACTCATGGAAAAATCCGATATGAAACGTAGCTGAGCGCTGAAGTTCCCATAGAGTCCTGCTTTGACACTAGGGGGCAGCACTGAGCCAGTGAGTCGAACTACTGGAACCTGGAAATTGCTGTCCTCAGTGATGGAAAGGTAGTCATGGTTCTCCTCCAGATGGAAAGTGTGGAAAACCAGATGGACTCCTGGAAATTCACGGATGAATGGATGGGTGGAGGAACAGATGAATGGATAGATGGATGAATGGATGAATGGATAGACAGTCACGGATACATTAATGGCAGAAACACAGAAACCAAACCAGAAACACATACACACATATCTCAACATATAGAGTGTAAATACACAAGAGTCTTCAAAATGTGCAAATAAACATGTTTATTAACATACGAAGAAAAAAAACCTGAACAAATTAATGGGTGTTTCTATTATGTCTGTGTATACCATATGTGTTCTTACCTTTCCCATGAGACACCTCTATAGTCCAGGTGCAGTTAAGCGAATTGGGGTAGAAGTCAGGAAAGCCAGGAGACAGAATTGTTCCCATTTTACCGTAGACATAGCCTCCACAAAGAGCTACAGAGAGAAAGCGACAGACAGAGAAGGGTAGAAAAGAAAGGTAGAATAATTTCTATTTTATAAATGTACAATCTCAGGTAAAGAAAAAACTAAAGACATTTTGAAAAATGAGCTCACCGCATAAGGATAGGTATCTTTGCTCTAAATGTCCAAACTAAATTAATGGACTGGAATTAAACCACATTTGGCTTTTTTTTTTCTGCAGACTCGCAAATTCCAAATTTTGAGCAAATGCATTTATTCTTAAGCCTGCAATAACATATTTTTCTGGCAACTTGAATGCACTGGAAGCAAGCTGTGAACACATCATTGACATATGATCCCCAGTTGAAATGGACTGTGTCGTTGCCTATCTACACATTCAGAAGTTACAGAGTAACACTAGTATAAAATTTGAGTCGTGTTTCCGGCAACCTGGCACCAGTCCAATATTCACTCTCTTTTATCTCTGTTTTCGGTCTCCACCAACTCCTGAGAGAAATATCTAGCTCTTAAGCTCCTGAATGCTTCACTATGTTCACCAGCTAGTCGTTAATTGTTCCTGTCTGATGTTTGGTGCTGAACAAGAACTGTATAGTGTTTTTGTTTAGCTGTATTACCAACAACAGATGCCTGCTAACAGTGAAACAGTAAAAGTGTGGGCCGGTCAGCTAAATAATGTGCTTAAACCAAGAGGGAATCTCTGGATCTGAAAAGTTAAGCCAATGTGGAAGTACCTTAAACCAGCATTATTTCTAAGGGCCAGCAGGGGGTGACTCCAGTGGTTGCAAAAAGATGTCAGATTACATTGGAGACTCTGACAATGACTGTACTTCTCAATTGATTTATTACCTCAGTAAACATTTTCCTGGTGAGCTTGTGGTCTCAGTTTCTAGTTTCAAGTCTTCTTCAATGCAGCATGATGTTCATTTTGTTAATTATGGTCTCATTTAGAGTAAAATAAATGATGAAATAGGATTTACAGCGTGGCTACCTTGCGATTGACAAGTCGCTACCATGGCATAAAGCAGCTGAAGATGCAGCTTCTACATACAGCTACAGAGAGAGAAATAGAAATGCACTTAACGTAGAGAGAAAAAAATAGAGCAGGAAGAATGTGACTGACAATAAGAGTGGTTTGTTGAAAAAGAAAGCGCGTGTGTGTGTGTGTGTCACCTAGCCTCCACACAGAGTCGGATGACTGATATGGAACAGGACAAATTCATTTGGGAAAGAGCAGAATTGAAAAAACTGTAGTAATGTAATCCAGAGTAAAAGATGACTTTCAGTGCATTAGAGACTGTTGAACTAAGATAATATATTGACTCATTGTTTCTCTGCATAACTGTGCATCCATCCCTTTTAATTCTCTTCATCTCAATTCAGTTAAATTTCATTCAATTAAAGTTCTTCAAGGTGCTTGACTGTCATGGAAATAAATAAAAATGTTTTTCTCACCTATGAGAAACACACCCAGATTATAAACTGAATTAGAGACAATAAAACATTTTTTTCTACATGTCCCTTCTTTCTCGTTGTTATTGGTTTAGATATATTTTGTTGCACAAAAGTCCCCTTTAGCTCTTAAAATAAACAGTGTGATGATTAATTTGGCAAAAGGTTCATAAAATGACAATTTATTATTTAAAATGTTTAAAGACTGATGTCGAAGCTTCTCTTATTTCTTTAAACCGCAGCTATTCCAGTGTGTGTTTGTAGAGAGCTTCTGTGTCTCCGCCGCTCCACCCCTATCTCTCTGTCTATCAATGTCTTTCCCTCCATCTCGTTCCATATCATATTTCAACAGAGCTGGAGTTGAGTAGCTGTGATGAGAGCCACTCTCCCCCTCTCTCTCTGACTAGCCATCTTTTGTGCGTTGTGGTAACCAGCAGTAGTTTTTCCACACTCCCATCAGGATTCAGCTAAAACTAGGACACTGTCTGACTAAATGACCCTTGTTGAGGGAGGCATGTGTGCGTGTCTGACTTTAGCCATTGTGTGCGCGAGTGAATAGTGTGTATGAATGATCTATCTGTGAGAAGATAGAGACAGATTGTTAATGTGTGTGTGTGTGGTGTGTGTGTGTGTGTGTGTGTGTGTGTGTGTGTGTGTGTGTGTGTGTGTGTGATGAGAGAGAGAAAGAAAGTGTGAGCTGTATAAAGATGCAAGAAAAAGAAAATAATAAGACAGAAAGAAAGACTATTTATGAGTCTAACAAAAAGATGCCTTCAATGTTGAGAACAGAAGCAACAGACTGCATGATGAAAGAAAAGCAGATGCAGAAAGATATAGCCTGTTTTTCAGAGAGGGGAGAGGTAAATAAAGTATACCAGACTTCAGCTAAATTCCTCCTCCTCTTCCTGCCTCCAATGTTATCTTTATCTTTAATTATTTCCTTCTTAAAGGATGCCATGCCATTTTTTTATAAAAGGGATACTGTGACTTTGGTCACTTCTAACAAGTTGTCGTCTTGGCACTAACTGCGAGCTTTAAAATATCACAGCACACCTTCAATATTCTCCCTGACACATAAAAGAGCAGCCAGTGTTCTATATTATCTGTTTGGCAATTTAGCTGACCTGCAGGAATAAGATGAGCAGTTTGGGTCTAACAAACAGTGTGGCATTACTGAAAGAGAATGGTCTCTGCACACCTGCAGGAGGACTACCTGTCATTTTATTTTTTTATTTTAGACAAATATTGTCAAAATAATGAATTTTGGTGGCTGTGTAATGCATTGTGTATGGTGTAGAAAAAGGTTAGGCTTTTCATGTTAAAATGTTAACTCTTCCTCTGAGACTATACTATAAATAAGAGTTTTGGCGTTAATGTATGTGTATGAGTTAATTTGAGTATGGCTGTGGGAGTTTTTAAAGATGATTTCATTTCTGCTATAAATTGAGAGACATGTCTAAGCCCTTTCTCCAGTTTGCAGGTTTTCTCTGTGTTTTCGTGCATTTGCTCTGGCCCGAAGCTCTGACACATGCAAATAAGGTGACCTGGACATATGGAATTGTCAGTAGGTAAGAAAAGAGTCAAGTAACAGAGCAGATAAAGACAATGGCGATCTGAAAAATCAAAACTAACATGTTAAAACATACTTTAATATAATAATATAATTTGCCCCAGGATCTTCTCTAAAACATATTACTTTGGTCAAGATTTCCACCCTGTTTTAGAAAAGAGGCATTCTGAAATAATGTGTCTTGCAATGTAACAGCTGTCAAATTGTAAGACACATGAGATGGCATGCTTGGCAGAAAATTGAAAATGTCAAAGCAGCCGTTTAAAACTGCTTATGTTACATGGCTGATACTGTGAGGTAGATTGCTTTGGTATGAACTCACTCCCAAGTTGAGACATTCTGATGTTGGCTTTCAAATTGGATTCTTTTCAATCGGCAGATCGAATCAGACGCTGTGTATTAATCTCCAGTGAGTTGGAGGCAAAATGCTGAACCAGAAGGTCTGTGAGTATCTGTTTTAGTGGTGCCTGTTGACAATTTCACTGAGGCTGCATGTCCAACTCGGGCCATTGTGGCAGTGTGTACTCTGGATAGTGGAATGATTGTATATATATATCTCCTTGTATGGATGAAACAATTTACTGATGGGTACACTTGCATCAACTATCTCTCCCCATTCTTCTGCCTCTGACTCTTTGGCTCAACCTTCTTCCAGACACTTTACCCTATTCACTCCACATTCCCCGGTGGGACAATGACGTGGACTATAAAACACTCAAGCAGCAAGTGTGCATTGATGAAGACATATCACTTAGCCATATCCTTTACCTAAATGTTGAGATCATGTTGTTTAATGATTTTGTTTATGCGCTGTCAGAATTGTATTGTATGTGGAATATTGCTTGGACCTAATGTTTTTATTTGAACATGTACATTTGTTTGTACTGCGATACTGAAGTCAATAAACAAACTAACTACTACACGTCACTTCACTATCCCCAAACTTATCTCGCACATTACAAACACACAGCTGGTGGCTTGCAAAAGGGAATTGCGAAAAACAATTTCCAATGAGCATGACACTGCTGCAGTACTGGTGACTCTTTGCCAGATTCTGTCTGCTTATTGTCAAATGTAAGCCTGCCTGACAACCATATAAAGTGGCTTCTAACTGCATCTGCCTTGTGTCTTGACTTTGTATTTGGGTTCCAGTACAGTGTTGTGGGTGACTCAGAGTTCAAAGTGACAGCTATCTGGCATTTTAACATCAACTCTGTTACAACAAGTCAGAAGGCAATTTACTTTAAATAATTTTCAAAAGTTATTTAAAAATGTAAATTTTAATATATTTTCAAAAGTTTCTTAAGAGTTTGGTCCAATTTTCTATTTTCCAAAAAAGAGAATAGGACAGAGATCAGGATTATCAGCTTACAGCAAGGAGGTTCTGGGTTTGAACATGCGGAACAATTGAGGCCCGCATGTGTTTCCTTCTGATGCTCCCAAGACATGCATTATGTTAACTGGTGACTCTAAATAGCCCATAGGTGTGAGTGTGAATGGTTTTCTGTCTATATATGGCTGCCCTTTGATAGACTGGAGACCTGTTCAGGGTGCACCGAACCAGAGTTAGTTGGCACAGGTTCAACCCACCTGCAGCTATGAATAATGGAGGGATGGACGGACCTGAAGAAAAGAGCTAAATTAACTGTTTTCCAATGGATGATGCAACTTTATCTTATTCTGCAGTGCTGCATTTATTTCACTAATAACACATTCACATACATAGCATAAATAAAAGATTTTGATGAAAAGGGGTTCCAAATTACCACAATAATAACATGTACCTACACTTTCTTAGCTGCAGTGTTCAGCTGGAAAAATGAAAACGTCACCACTAAAGCTTACATAATCAATCACACACCCTTTTTGTGGTCCAAGGTTAAATTCAGATCAAGATTACTTCATTTGCCAAGCATAAGATTTAGTATAGCTTTCAACATGTGTATTTACAAGTCTCTTTTCAGCTATTTTTTTTGTTTGTTTTAAGCAAAAAGGGGGCTTTGACCGCTGAGGTAAAGGAACAAATTGACCACAGTGACCTGCTGTGCCAGTTTGTATTGGACATCGGTTTTTCTGTTTGTTTGACAGTGTAACTGACTTTAACGTCTCCTTGATGACAACTTTTTCCTGTATTTAGAGGACTTCAAACTCCATTTGATACGTATTCCAGCAAGCGAATGGTTTCCTCAAATTATCTTATTCTTTCTGGAATAAGGTACAAAAAGTTTCAGCCCACTCAAGGTCTTCATCAAGGGGGCGAATGAAAGAAAGATTCTCACCATCACAACTGGGAAGAGCGTGACTCCACTGATGATTCTGCTCGCAAACAATGGGCTCCTGATCACTCAGTGTGTATCCTGGGTCACATGTAAATGAGACACGGGAGCCAATGGAAAAGCTGCTGCCATAGCGACGACCATTGACTGGGATACCGGGATCGAGACAAGAGTCTGACTCCATTTTCACACCTGAAAATCACATCACACAAGCACAAATACCACAGACTCAAGAGGGGGAACGTGTATGTGTGTGTGGGTAATTACACCTTTTTAAGCTGGTTTGAACACCGAGTAAGAAATTATTGATATGTATGAGTTCCTGCAAGCAATCCAGTGTGTGTCTACCAACCATTTCTATCAGTCAGTCAATCAGCCTTACTTTCATATCTGATGCTGAAGCCTGCTGCAGAGCGACTGTTGTCTGTAGTGAACAACAGGAACAGGACGTTGGACGTGGAAATCAGGAAATGAGGTGCTTGAGTGCCGTGGTATTCACCGATCAGGGGAGAGGAGGCTGAGGGGCCATCCCTGATTTCTAGTGTGTCATAGTTGACCTCAGTCTGGAACCTAGACAGACACACAGGCAAAAAAAACAAAAAACAGAAGAACATGTACAATAACCTGGCATACACAAAGATAACATTCATCAGTGTGCAAGGTAACAAAGGCCTGTGTCCAGGAAACCTCAAACACTAGCTAATGTAATGAAACTAAGAGCAAATGTTTGTTTGCAATCAGCAGTAAATTATGTTAAAATAATAAACAGGGTGTTTATGCTGGGAGGGGACACAGCGGCATTGTTCATTTCATTAAAGCCACGCATTGTATGCACAGTCAACAATCAACAACAACAGATTGAAAACCTGTCATGCAATATGCTATGCTAACTTACAAAAGTGGTTGACTCACATTCTAACTGCTTATTTAAATAACTGTGCACTTATATAAACATCACCATGTGCAACTAACTAGCTGAACCATCGACTGACTTGTTATCTCTGCCTGTACTCCAATCTGATTAACTGACTCACTGATTGACTGAGCAATTACCTACAGTAGTGGCTGCAGAGCCCTGAGAACCAGTTGGTTCCTGAGTTCTCCTGGTTATAATTTTAATCATCAAAAACAGTAGGAACTGATTTAGAAAAAGGACATCACATGAAAATAAATGTGTAAAATGCCAACATTCATTCATTCATTATCCAACTCATAAGAATCTGACTACTTTTCTGAGTAAAGTCAAACAAACCATCTCTATACCATAACCGAATCACTTACCTGTCAAAGTGGATCTTCACAGCATGGTCTGGCTGTGCTTCAATCACCCACTGGCAGTTGAGAGAATCTTTATAAAAGGAGGGCCAACCAGGAGACAGCAGAACACCAGTTGGAGCAGTGAGATGGCCTCCACATGGAGCTATGGAAGACACACACACACACAAACACACAAACACACACACACACACACACACAGGAATTAATAATTTTTTCTTGTAGCATGAGCACAATGCCCATATTACATCAAGTTAGCAAATTCATCATCTGCTCTATTTATTTTAGCTAATCCTTTCTGAATTTCTAGATTTCATATATAAACATTTACCTTTTAAAAAATACGCTGTGCCAATCTTGTGCTACAGTAAACAGATTTGAGTTGCTCATGTTTGAAAAAGGGTAAAATAATTATAGCTCGATCGTTTATAGGGGAAATCAAGTATATTTATGTGTCGAATGATGCCAAAAAATGGCTCCTCCTTTGCCTGCAACTCAGAAGGCTGCAGGCGGGAAAGCTGGCACATCAAGAAATTATTTATAGCCAACACTTATGCTCACAATTATGGCACATTAAAATGCAAGAATTCGCTTTAGTTGAGTTTAGATTCCATATCAATAAAAAAATGCTTTATACCTTTATATAAGCTTTGATATTCACCCAGTATGAGCATGAGAAGTCAAGATCTGTGTATTATGCGTTGCTCTTTCTTTAATATATAATTTGCAATGGATTATCTTTCACACTCTTACCAATTCTTCTGTTCTCAAGCAGCTGATACTTTCGCCCTTTGATTGCTCTCGTAACTCCAGATTTTCAGCAAGCTGAAGCATATCACTTCTCTCAATTATTTTTTTTTTTTACCCTGCATGCTGAAGCGGTGGTACTCATGGACGGGATGCACGAGAAAAGGTCCTTCTAGAAATAAAACCTAATTATCCTTCCCTGTCCATACTCCATATTTAATAAGGTGTCAATCCTTTTCCATTTGATTGTCTCCTCCATCCCATTTATTAACAACAGGCAACATATGATAAGGTTATTTAGACACAATCAAGATGGAGGGGATACAAAAAATATATATACAAAAAGTGGTTGCCATTTGCCTTCGGAAAGTGTTGAAATAACACTACATTTACTGTCCTTTTCTTATTACTTCCACATATTAGATTATCTGAACACTATGGATGCAGATCTGTAAATAAGAGTCTGCATTTAATGAATGTGTCTGCCTGAATGAGTTTCAGCAGAACTTGTGCCAATCTCATTTAAGATTATTGTTGAGAGAGACAGACACATGCAAACAGGGTGAATAAGTGTGGGGAGGCTGGACGCTAAAGCAATTAGAAGAGGAAGTTTAAAATTTCTAAGGTGTATAAGCAAATAGTTGAATGTTTTGTCACCTTATATTCAAGCAAGGGAGCATTCCCAGTGATTACTCATTGCTCATACATACAGTAAACAGTGTGTATGTGTGTTTACCTTCACAGCGAGGTACAGCCGCAGACCAAACAACATTTCCATCCTGGATGATGCAAGTCACCTGATCAGATCCCTGGTAATATGATATCAGTGTACTGTATTAAGGTATGTTAATATGTTAAGGTAAGATGAAACTGAAAAGAGCAACATAAATAAGAAATTAGGATAATTACATATAATCATATATTTAGTAGCATTTTACTATTGAGCTAGTACACCTGCTACTCCTACTACTATATCTAATATCAACATGCATGCTAATAATGCCAGTACTGCTAAAACATATCTGTATTTAACTTGTGTGAATAATACCATATTATAGTAGATTCAGACAGATATCTGATTTTTACCTGTGTCCTAATGAATCCTTGATCGCAACGAAAAGCCACAGAGCTGCCCAGCTGAAACTGGTCACCATACCTTTGACCATTGACAGGAACACCTGGATCATGACATTCATTCTGACCAAATGCTACAGAGAGACAACAATGAAAGTAAAGTTAAAATAGGAGCCAATATACATATAAACAAATAAGCTGTATGAAACATAGACAAATTACTTTGGAACTGAATGAGCAGAGAGAAAAAAAAATTTAATTGTTAGAGTGGTTAAGAATACATTTCCTAATTTGATCAATTATTTTTCAATTTGTTTCAAAATCTGAAATTTGAAAGGAAAAATGGCCCTAACAGAAAATAAAAAAGTTTGAAATCTATTGCACCACTGTCAGCGGATGTGACATCTCCACTGATATGAAATTATGGGAATGGAATTATCTTCACATGGATTCAACCCTGTCATGTTTAGCTTATATTATCCCCATTCTAGAGATTAACCTGATCCTACCCAGAGCACACAACCAGTGATTGGACATGTCTCACGTTGATTAGTTACTGATGGAGAGGAAATGAGAGCAGAAAGAGAAAAAGAAGGATAGAGAAATAATCTGTGCAAGAGAGGAAAGGGCAAGTACACAAACCCAACGAATAAGCATAGATATTATACATATTATACATATACCGGCAGATGGCATACATGTGCTTGTGTTCAAATATATATGTAGAGCCACATATACTGCATATAAAGGCCAAAGGCATGCATAGAAAATAACCAGCACATTCATTGACACTCCTGATATAATGAGAAGTGGTGGAAAGGAGTACATACATCTGAGAAAACACACAAAATGACAATACACAAAGTAAAAATAAAATTACACAGTATGTATAAACTCAGATGAGGGATGAGAGAGAGTGTGCCATGAGTGTTTAGGATAAAGGAAATGTGAAACATGGTACCGCGTGATAAGAAAGTTAAACAACTGTGAAGTAGCCAGAGTCAGAGTGAAAGATGGAGATCAACATGATGGATTTAAGAAAATAAGAGAAGAAAATGCAGAAGAATAGGATTGGGAGATAAACAAAGAGAAACAAGGAGATAGATGACCTCTAACTTTAACAACAATATAATGAAAGTCAAAGGGTGATTCAAAGTGACAGCCAGGTGTAGCTTTGTACTGGCAACATGTGCCTTTTTGAGGGGGTGCAGTGAGTATAACATTTTTTCTTGTATCTTGGTTGCTCACCATAGACCAAATGAGTTTGGTGTAATTTTGCAGCTATCGTCACATGCAGCGAGGTCAGCAACGCACTGTGCTGTAGCAATCGCAGTTCATCGTGAACAGTGTGACATTTTGGAGCAGATCGTATAACTGTATTGGTTAAATTTCATAGTGGTGTAAAGAAAATAAGTCTTTGGTTCCCAATGCACTACTCGTTGTGCATAACTGCAGTCTGGTATGTCAAAGTTCCTATTTCTTCTGTTTCTAACATTATTCATATAAATAAATACTGATATATACAAAGTAACAGCCATTGATATTCATATATGCATTAAAATGTTAATAGACCAAATTACTGAAAATTACTCTTTCTTAAGTCCCAATGTAGAATTTATGTGATCAGACATTCAAATTACATTCTCAAAGCATTTCACTGTCAAAAACTATATGTCTGTAGTTAAACATTTGTCTTTCTTTAAGAATATGATTATTTATCTACAGTGTGTTTTTAAGAATGTTGACAATAAACATATTGCATAATATATCCAGGGAAAGAGAAACACAAGAGGATTTCTGTATTTGTACATTTCCTTTGGAAATATTTATAAGTGAAAAAGGACACATGGCATATTATTGCTTCCAATGGTGCATCAAGCCATTCATTTGTGTTAGGATTAGGGTGGGAAAAAATGTTTGCGTTAGGATTAGAGATTGGACTTTTTATATGTTGTGGTATAGGAGAGGCCAAAAAAATCATTTAGTATTTTCATTTGTCAAAAGGCACCTTCCAAGGAAGAGTCGGAGGCAAGGTCATTTGGGAGGCAGTGTGTGAAATGGTGCAAAACCGCATGGAAATCACAGAGAATTAATCAGAATCAGTCATGCAGAACTAGTTCAGCTCAGAGCAGATAAATACACAGGCAGCAGTAGACAGGTTCAGAGTTGACAATGGGACAAACTTAACCAGGTAGAAGCAGTCTAACTCACCACAGATGAAGGGAATGTTAGCATTATTTTTCAGTTCTGGTTAGTTAGTGATGAAAATACATTTTCACCTGAGCCAGTTACTGTATTTCTGTTTTTAATATTTGTGTTTGAATGGTCTTTAATAGATATTATATCCAGAGATAGTAGCTACGCAGATCCTTTAAGGCAGTGCCTGAAACCCTTTCAAATAAACTCCTTATATTTGGAAATTTAGTTGCCTAATTAGCTTCACTAGACAGATGAATGAAAAAAAGAGTTTGTATGTGTTTTCTGTTGTACATTCAGATAACAACTATACTTAGATGACTGATGTAGAATCTACAGTGGGGTTCTCATGTCGTATTCAAACAGAAAACTCACTCCTGAATACTCATCTTGCGCAAGATATCAGCGAGAGTTATAGCCTATTTTATTTTACTATAAAGTGCTGCCAGCACTTCTGTACTTATACCTCACTACCTATAGTGATTCTCTCGATTTGCCAAAATGCCTCATAGCAATGCTTAAGAAAGGGGCATTCACTTATTGCTTTGAATTGCTGGTTACATGCACAGGTGATTATAGTCAACTGACTCTTCTGTTCATCTCCCTACATGATCATACACCAGCTGTATCTTGCAAGAAGCAATTTCTCTTCCATTCTGAGGAAATTACCTAAAAAAGCTGCTGCCCATGTTTACTGCTGTCATTGTAAAACTGTTTAACAATTTTCTGCAATCAAAACTTCATTGTAGCTGTTCTGCGAATATCTGAAAGTGATATCATGCTGACGGTTGACTGGATAACTGCAGGAATAAGGAAAATACACCTAGACACAACAGCACTGGCACACAAATGGCCACACCACATCACAAATAACTATTTAGTTGACTCAGTTGATACATATCTATCTATATATCTATATATAGATGTATATAGATATATATATATAGATATACATTCATACATATATAGCTATGTGACAACACTGAAGAAATGACACTTTGCTACAATGTAAAGTAGTGAACAAACAGCTTGTATAACAGTGTAAATTTGCTGTCCCCTCAAAATAACACATCACACAGCCATTAATATCTAAACCGCTGCCAACAAAAGTGAATACACCCTTAATTGAAAATGTCCAAATTGGACCCAAAATATTTTGTGTGGCCATCATTATTTTCCAGCACTGCCTTAACCCATGCATGGAGTTCACCAGAGCTTCACAGGTTGCCACTGGTGTCCTCTTCCACTCCTCCATGATGACATCACAGAGCTGGTGGATGCTAGAGACCTTGCGCTCCTCCTTCTGTTTGAGGATGCCCCACAGATCCTCAATAGGGTTTAGGTCTGAAGACATGCTTGGCTAGTCCATCACCTTTACCCTCAGCTTCTTTAGCAAGGCAGTGGTCATCTTGGAGGTGTGTTTTGGGTTGTTATCATGTTGGAATACTGCCCTGCGGCCCAGTCTCCGAAGGGAGGGGATCATGCTCTGCTTCAGTATGTCACAGTACATGTTGGCATTTATGGTTCTCTCAATGAACTGTAGCTCCCCAGTGGCAGCAGCACTCATGTAGCCCCAGTCCATCACACTCCCACTGCCATGCTTGACTGTAGGCAAGACACACTTGTCTTTGTACTCCATACCTGGTTGCCGCCACACACGCTTGACACCATCTGAACCTACTAAGTTTATCTTGCTTTCATCAGACCACAGGACATGGTTCCAGTAATCCATGTCCTTAGTCTGCTTGTCTTCAGCAAACTGTTTGCGCGCTTTCTTGTGCATCATCTTTAGAAGAGGCTTCCTTCTGGGATGACAGCTGTGCAGACTAATTTGATGCAGTGTGCGGCGCATGGTCTGAGCACTGAAAGGGTGACCCCCCCCCCCACTCCTTTAACCTCTGCAGCAATTCTGGCAGCATTCATAGTCTATTTCCCAAAGACAACCACTGGATATGATGCTGAGCACGTGCACTCAACTTCTTTGGTCGACCATGGCGAGGCCTGTTCAGAGTGGAACCTGTCCTGTTGAACCGCTGTATGGTCTTGGCTACCGTGCTGCTGCTCAGTTTCAGGGTCTTGGCAATTTTCTTATAGCCTAGGCCATCATTATGTAGAGCAACAATTCTTTGCCAGAGAGAGAGTTCTTTGCCATGAGGTGCCATGTTGAACTTCCAGTGACCAGTATGAGGGAGTGTGAGAGCGATAACACCAAATTTAACACACTTGCTCCCCATTCACACCTGAGACCTTGTAACACTAACAAGTCACATGACACCAGGAAGGCTAGTTGGGCCCAATTTGGACATTTTCACTTAAGGGTATACTCACTTTTGTTGCAAGCGGTTTAGACATTAATGGCTGTGTGATGTGTTATTTTGAGTGGACAGCATACAAGTTATACAAGCTGTGCACTCACTACTTTACATTGTAGCAAAGTTTCTTCAGTGTTGTCTCATGAAAAGATATAATCCAATAATTACAATAATGTGAGGGGTGTACTCACTTTTGTGAGATACTATAGATAGATAGATAGATAGATATACTATATTATAGACAAAGCCAGTAGTTAAGTCAAATACAAACATTCAAAAAGGAATATAAAATGCACTGAATGCAGAAGGAGCAGCTACTAAAACCTGCAACTTAAATCACTTACATTGAAATGTAATGGTTATGATGAAAATAAAATAGCAAATACTTAATCAGGGGCAATCGTTTTTGGCACACAGACAAACAGAGAAAGAAATAGGTAGGAGGGTAGGTAGGTAGGTAGGTAGGTAGCACATACTGGTATAACTGATATTGAAGCCTTTTCCAGTATTAGAATGATCAGACTGAAATTCCAGTCTGATGATGTGTCCGTTTGAGGCGATCTGTGATGGAACATCTTTTCCTGAGAACGTCCCAAATGTTGTTGGCTCAGACAGGCCTAAAATAGAACAGAGTTGAAACAATCTTTTAGAGACACATTTTAATGGTGCTTATCTAATTCTGTCTGTATAACATTAGGCCAAGGACAGACTTGGAAGGACTCCTGTAAAGGAAAAAAACTAAATACCCAAAGACACCTCAAGAGACGCATTAACTGTTATTAAGGCAAGGGAAAAAAGAACTTTGAGATGATTCAGTAGTTTTTCACTCTTATTAAACTTAACAAATTCTAATGTGTTGCTTTGATGTTATTTTGCATTCAAATGCAGCCAATGTACATCTTCTACTGTATTAAATACTCTTCTCTGGGAGTCACCAGAGAAAAGGGTTGTTGGTAGCACAATGGCTGTAACTATTAGCCCATCACCTGCTGTCTGCCAGTCATTTTGGATTAAAGAATTTAATGGAGTGCAAAGAATCCATTCAATTCCTTTCATTCAGTTCCCTAATACTGTCAGTAACAAAATGGACAAGTCCTGAATAAAATATTTTATTTAAGAAACGTAAACAAGTATTAGCAGCAAAATATGCTTAAGTATGAAAACTATTCATGGTGAAGAATGATTATTTTCAGACAGGGCTAGACTGGGGCAAAAATTCGGCCCTGGCATTTTTGACAACAATTGGTCGGACACTCCTCACCAATACCAATACCCTCATTACGTCCTCTTAAATATACTATAATATTCCCCTAAACCACTGTAAAGCTGAGTAGTAAGTGCCGTGGAAAGTGTACTCATTCGCACTCAATTATTGAGTCCTTAGTGATCAAAGGTGGCATGGAGTACACAACTCATAGTCAAGTACAGGTAATTTTCACAGCAGCGTGGGATTAGCCAACGCGTTGCTGACAAAATAATGACAGCCATTAGGACAGTTAGCCGAAGTTGAAACTGCATTAAGGAACTGTTCTACATAAACAATGTCAAATAGCTTATGCTGCGCTGTTTGGCAGTGAGTGATCCCCAGCAGTAGGTGACAGTCTCACTTTATGATGTTATGATTATATTATTATTATTTACCTTAATTGGAGTTATCATCATCATTGTCATTATGGCATATGGCACACACATGGTGTTACTTTGTGTTGAAAAGTCGTGAGGACATTTAAGGGCTCGGATTAAGGGTATTATTAGACGTGACGATGCACAATAAAAAGACAGGAAGATACTCTAACAGTATTTAGAAGAAAATTCACCACAACAATACATTCTCCTCCATAACAATAAAATATACGATAGTGGGTCTGTGGGTCCTCTCCCAGACGATTTTGAGCATTAAACACTTAATTTCCTGCATTTATAGACATTTTCTGCACCAATTTATGGTGGAAATGCCTGTATTTATATAAAGGTAAACAAAATTCAGGTTGGTCAGTTACACATCAGAAAATATAAATCATAGAATATAATAGAAAATAATCAGTAGCTGGTTTTTTAGCTTAAGTTACTTTTTTTGGACAAGGCAAATCTGTTTTTTCTATCTTTACATAGCAGTGTATGTTTTCTTATTGTGCAAATAAACCTTCTCAAAGCATTTCCATTTGTTAACATTTGTTGTTGCAAACTATTAGATGTGATTGGGCCAGCCGAGTGTCAGTATAGAAAATGAACCAATGGGACGCTGTCTGTGCTCGCTGGGCCAGTATGTTGGCCCATTTTTCAACAGTTATATCAATAAATAATTCACGTTTTACCAGCCCAATAGGTGCGTCGGCCCACCAGGCTTTTGCCCAGTATGCCAGATTAGCAGTCCACCCCTGCTTTCAGAGTGACAAATTACTGACACTGTATGTTGTATTAAGATAGTGTAGCAGACCCAGGTGGCCCAGTTTGATTATTTCATTACACTGTTTTTTACATTTATAATGACAGCAGTGAGTTACATTAAATGGTCTATGTTGTTGAAAACTCAGTTTTTGGTGATGTTTTTCCTTTAGGCCATTGAAGGATAACTTGCTTCTCTACGAGCTTAGATATCTTTCTGAAACTAGTGAGATGATGTTAAAATTCATATAAAACAATCTTATTTTTAATAGTTCCTTGAAAAAGGCATTTTGGAGATTTGGAATTTTTTAATGTGTTACAGTGTGTCCAGTGATTTTTTCATGTTGATTGTAATCTCAAAAAAGCATAAGCACTAATAAATAATACTGTAAGAAGAAAATGCAGAATATGTATAAATGTAGCTGTACATAAATACATGATTGATTCATAACCCATCTCATTAATTTTGGATAAAACTTACATTGAATCAAGACTATTTAAACAGAAATCTAATATGACTATCCTACTGATATCTAGCTCTAATAACAGCTTCCACATGTCCGTATGGCAGTGACTCAGCAAGGGACCTGCCATGTTCTCGGTATTGAATGCAAACCAGACAGACATCAGTGCTTCATAGAACTGCTAAAGGTTGATACGTAGATGCTCTTTTCTACAGAAGCTGCATCTGAGTGAATCCTAAAGAGACTTCTATCAGGGGATTGTGGTGTCCAGGTCATTAACGTTATTTCACCTGAATGTGTCTTGCACCATGCATACCTGGACAATTCCGTCACCACGGCAGGGGCCATTATCTTGCTCAAAATACCCATCATCCCCTTGGGGGTACATGAATGAAATGAATGGCTGAGCCTAGATGCTATGTTAAGGGGTGCACTGGTATAAAGGCATTGCTCTATAGCCATTAAAAAACCCACTGTATTCCAATTGAATGGCCCCGAAACCATTACACCTCCCCCACTGGCCTGTACAGCTGTAACCATGCATCACCTCATTTCTGTCTGAGACATTTGTGTCACAGCATAGGACCATTTACTGCAACAAATGGTTATATACTTTTGTTTGGCAGAATACACTCTGCTCTTGAGGGTGCTCCCCAATCATCCAACAGGCAGCAACGGATTCAGTGGGGGAGTGCAATAAAACCCTAAAGGGCTACACAGAACAGAATCCAGCAGGCCGATATCAGTGAGATATGGAACATACATAATGCACAAGGAAAGAAATGCCATTCCCTATGGTATTAAGCCACTTGAACCGGAGGAGGCTGAGCTAGTTGATGGAGAAATCAATCGCCACAGCCAGTAACAGCAGTTTGCAGCAGGTAGAAATAAACAGATTAACCACCAGCAGCGGCAGCGGAATAATGATCATGTATAAGTGAGATTATAAAGACCACCTTTTTGTCTTGATTGAATGTGATTGGAAATGTATTTGTGTGTGTGATGGGAGATTATAAATGTCAAATGATGCTGATAAGCTATTGGCATGCACAACTTCAGTTCACTGCCAGAAGAAACACAATGCTTGTTGTTGTTGACGACCCACCAGGAGTCTAGCAGATTGGTGTTGCAGCAGGGACTGTGATTAATCAGAAAACACCTGCAGTTTTGCATGGGTAGGAAAAGTTGATTATTCCTTGTGGCCTTTTGCTATTAGGCATTTCCTGCATTCATCCACTAAGGGTTATCTACCCAGATAGCAAGTGGTTTGATGTGGTGTCTTGTGTGCTGGTCTGTTGTATTGATTACCTTTAAGAAAGCTACTCTCAAAGATTCAAGCAACTCCGTAGTATTGGTGAATCTAAAGCCCTCTGGTATTTACAATGATGCTTTTTTCAAAGTCTGACAAGTAATAATCTTTAATTCCAGTCTTGGTAATCTATTCACATACAGAGCAAATGTATACATAGATGTGTTGCATACACTTGCTCATGTGGTGCGTCATACGCAATCCCAAAGAGAGGCTTTATTCTTCTGCAGAGCCAAGATCTGACTTTTTCTGGTCCTTGTATTCAGTATTCAGCATTCATTGTATTCATTGCATGATATTGTATTGAGCCAGTTCATACTATGATTACAGTTATTGAGGAAACCTTAACCCAAACAGTAATTAGACTGTATTAGTTGTTTATTAGTTATTTTAAGGGCGTTTAAAATATCAGATAAGATACACCAGAATCATTAACAAATCCTGAAATAGTTGAAGCCATTGATTGGCTGTATATCATGGTTTTGACACTGTTCCTCATCATTCTTGAGCTTTAAAAAAAAAACCACACAATTGTTTAAACATAACAGAAATTAATCAGCATGATGCACTGCGGTGTGTTTTAGATTACATTGTTGTGTATACTCTCTATTGAAAGTAATATACAAACCATCTTATGAATCTAACTACAAAAGGTACAATTAAAAGCAACGTGTTGACAACCTTTTCTGCAAGGGAAAGAAATAAAGCTATGAGAACACACACACACACACACACACACACACTAATAAAACACACTGTTTATGAAATAGGGATTCTTCGCCAACTCTCCCATAATTTTTTTTTTCATTTCCTCGTTGACTTGGAGTTTTGGATCCCATGCACTTAGACTCATTTAAGTTACACAGCGACTGAGTTGGGAAATGCCAGTCTCTTGGTTCTTCAGCAACCCACAAGCTCTTTCACTTATTCATTATTGCATTGATGGGCAAGAGACCAGGAGTGGAAAGAAAATCAACGTGACAATAGCTGAAAGAGTGACAAGGTCCTACGTTGTCTTATCTAAGGGGAGAGATTTAGAGAGAAGCCTTTTGTTACAGTCTATCACAAAGTTCTCTTATTTTAGATGCCAACAATGGCTGTTTGATTACGATTAACCATTTACACACTGTTCAAAGGGGTACCTTGAAGCTTTATTCGATTTTTTAGGGTGGATTTCATGCTACTGTTAATTATCCGGGATTAAAAAAGAAAAGAAAGTTATGAGTGTCAAAGTCACATAAACTCCTTGGTGAACAGAAACGCCCTTGGGTTTCTCTGATCCAGAGAAACTTTTAACTTGGGGTGCAGACTTATTTTCTTCCTGGGCCAAAGCATCTAATTATTTTGTTTGTATATGCAATTTTTAAAGGCACAATAGCGGACTGTGAGTCACCACACTGGCTGCAAAAATGCAAAATTGTGGATCATAAGGATCCCAATATTTAATGTCTGACATAAGGACAGGATATTAGACAATGCAAATCAATCATTGATGCTGATATATTTTCAGCGATGAATAAGTGATGAGCAAAACCTGAGAAGTAATCTGGTTATTACAACCACTTCAAATAACTCCCCAATATATGTTTTCACTTTGTTATCAGTGCTTTACATTAAAGTTACTGAGCAATGCTGAGTTGTGTTAGTTTTAAACCAATTTTCTCATCTAAGAGCCAATTGAGAATGGTGGTGCAGCCTTTAAGTTCAAACTGATTCATAAATATATTCTGTGTGATTCTGAAAAGCGTAAGAGTATTAAAGGCAGTCTCATATAGTAGTTTACTTTCTAAAGACCAATTACGAACCATTTAACGGGTGCCATATAAGTGAGTATCGATCCGTTACATGTTATTTATGAACCAACATCTGTTCATGGTTGTTCTGGTTGCTTGCCATGAAAGCAACTTTTGTCACATTTATAAAATATTGTGCTGTATAAACTTTATACACTTGTGGCTTTCACTTGTCTTATTTTTGACTTATGTTTGACTTTTTAAAACTTGATTTAGAAGTCCACCTGATTTTTGAAGCAACATTTCTCACATCACTAAACAGCACTTGCGGTTTCAACCCTAACCTTGTCATTTAGACAGTAATTATCATTAATATTTCAATATCATAATTAATTTCAAGAGGGCATGTCAGTTACAGGACACATTTTTAACCATACCAAATCATGCCAAAATTATTACCAAGCAGAAAAAACTTTAAGACTTTGAAGCAACAAATTTAATTTCAGTTTGCCCAGTGCAAAAGCACTAATTGCCTGGCAATTTTCTAAATGCTGCTACAAAAAACATTCCTGCAGAGGGACAGGTTTACAGACCCTGAATTAAACACGTCATCTTTAATGACCAACTACTCAAACTAGGGCTTTACTCAATTCAGTTTAAATCAATAACCTGTATTACAATGGGGAACAGACATCTAATTGCCCTGCGTTCTGTTTGTAGTAGAAAAATGCAAAAACAATATAAAAGATTACAACTATGCATCCATCCATCCATCCATCCATCGAGTTTGGCAGCCAGGCATTTAACAACCTAATCCAATTTGAAATTCGCTTTACCTACTGGATACAGATTAAAATTACATGTTGAGGCAGAGTTGCTCCACCAAATTAATTTACTTTTTCAGTTGTATACACATGCCCATTCATATATAACCAATACATAACTTGCTTAACCATACCCTGAGGTCTTAATTTAGGAAGACGTTTTTTAAAAACATGGTGAAATATTATAATAGAATTACCTTCATCTTTGACCACCAACCAGTCAAACTGTGGCTCCAGGTCAAAGTCAGAGAATAGGAGATGAATGCGGCTCCCAGGTTCAGAGATAATCAACCACACACAGTTCAGGTTGTTTCCATACTCCTCTGGGTAGTTCGGGGACAATATAGTCCCAGATGGAGCCGTGAAGTTGAAGAAACATGAGACTACAAACAGAAAGTAACAAAGGAATAAAGGCGGGAAGGAAAGAGGTTAAGGTGTTGGATTATTCGGCAAGAATTCAAACAGAGAGGCAAAGACAGATACATAGATTCAGCACAAGGTACTAAAGAAAAAAAAATGGAAGATACATACAGAAAAACAATTAATTATGACGCCGTATTAGGGCCATTGTAGGTATAAAAAAATAACTCAGAATTCCCGAGATTAAAGTCAATAAAGTTGTGGAAAAATGTGTGTTTTCCACAAGAGCTCAGTGCAGACATAAGAGGAGAGGTGGAGCTTTCAGACAGGCAGATATATACGACTGGGACTGCAACAAAGCCATTTGAGTAACATCTTAGTCAATTATAATATCAATGTCCGCAATTCTTCCCCAATTTTGATTTTGATCTTCGAAGAGAAGGAAGACTCTTATCAACATCTGCATATCCAGCATTTAATGGAGTACTGAGCCTTCAATCATCTCAACATCTGAGAAATTGTGATTAATCTCAGAGAATATCTGTTTTTTTCTCATAAATGTATAACACACACAACAGTGGTGTACAACGAAGAATATATGAAACAAAAAAAACAAAATCCTGAGTTTTTTCTCAGAATATTACCCCCCTGACCCGGCTCTAAACGCAGTAACATAGTCAACACAAATATTTTTTTAAAATATGTGTACTTACAGACACAACTGGGTTTATTGCCAGACCACTGGTTGTTGTGCTGGCATGTGATAGTCCTCTCTCCCACCAGTTCAAAGGCTGACTGGCAAAAGAACGTCAACACATCACCATGCTGAAAGCGATCACCGCTACGGCGCCCAAATGCCGGCACTCCGGGATCACCACAGCCTCCTCGTTCGATCTCTGGAGCACATAACACAAAGACAGCCATGTTTTTATGCTGATAATTAATGTCAAAATGTGACATGGTGACATTCGGATGTGGGGTTAAATGACAAAAATCTGCATACATTGATTTTTAGATAGTCAGTGAGTCAAATCTGAAAATTTTCCTACCTGGTGTTTACGGTAATGTAGCTATGTTCTTTCTAGTTTGTCACTATACTATGACTTTTTACAACCCTTTTCAAACATTCTCAAGAGCAACTTATTTGGACCATGAGGAAAAATGTTAAATAAAAGCACTTGACAAACAGATGTTTTGCCCTGATATTGATGCAGGGATGAAACATTCATGTTACTCTTAATTGCGCAAGCACTGATCACACGTTGCCCAGTCCCAAGAAGAGCTATCTGCAACTTGTGGACACCGCTCAAAGACATACTCTGTGTAGAGACAGTTATGGTTAGGGTTAAGATTATTGAGGCGTATCATTGTCTGGGTGTATCTTTGAATGAATCTGCGACCTGCAAACGGACATTTCTCATGCTGTCTGAAGAGAAAGGCTTCTGTCTCGCTGGACTGTCCACTCAGGTGGGGCCAAAGGTGACCCAATAGGAGAGGAGCCATACTTATAATTCATGCTACTTTCTCTGGATGACAGCTGGCAGCAGTATCACTACTACTGGCTGTCAACAGGTTGGCATGTGGCAAGAACTGTCAAGCCTTAAAGGGAGGACTGGCAGCAATGTTAATATGACTGTGTGGAGAAGCAAAAAAAAAAGATTTAGTATCTATTATTTTACAGTGCTGCATTAAGAAATGAAATACAACATAGAAGAAATAAATGTTATTGTTTCCCTTCTCACAGCTAATCAGATCAGAGTAATTGTACTTTAATTCAGCGTTAATTGTAAAAGGCAAAACAATAAGTGGAGTGGCACAAACACACACACACTGATCCATGCATACTCTTGTTAAGAAACCAGCAGGTGGTAAAAATTAAAGATGATGCAACACTGATGTTTGTGACACTGTATAAAATACGATGCTTCCCATACACGCTGTGGTGAGCACAATTAAGTCTCACACATTAACAGACACTGCAGCATTTATGACTCTGTAGAATTCCATTGGGGGGTTGAATAAACCTCTCCTGAGAGTCTGCAGGTCTGCACACTAACATCTCCTTTCTCTGATAGTAAAGATGTAAATTTGGAGACTCGCCAGACAAGACAAAAACTTGTCACCCCTGAGAAGATGTGTGTCGTCAACATAATGAATTCATGGCAAGGATGTGAAGAACCATATACCTTCCCTTTGATTGTTTGAGTAATGAGAAAAGACTGAACACCCACCCACCCACACACACACACACACACACACACACACTTTCCTCTCACCCAACATGTGGTTTGAGATAAGTTGCGATAATAAGAGATAAACGGACATCCTTAAATAAACTATTACTTCTTTTGAGACAGGTCTGAAATAAGGATAATCAACTTTTATTTTTATTTTTTAACACAATTAACCTCTTTTTTACCATGTAACTACATTGCCAACTACTTACCAATGGACAGAAGTCTTTGTGATCGACATTAGGAATCTGTGCAATGTTGTAACTATTATACTAGGCTATGTCATGTAGAACATAACTGTTAATAATTATAGTGTTAAAATGTATACGACAGCAGAAATAGCTGTTGGTTGAACTGGGTTTTCCTTGAATGTTCTCATAATCACTGTTGTTTTCATGTTTGGATCAGGATTGATTTACAATAGTGATGTTGAGAGTATGTGAATTACTTAAGGCAGGAAACTGGAGAAGACCACATTGGCTCCACACCACGTGTCCCCTTTAGGCAAAGGAATATAGTTTCCTATACGTAACGTATGTAACCCTGGTTCCCCGAGAAGGGGAACGAGACACTGCGTCGGTTACGACACTATGGGAACGCCTCTAGGCGTAGCAGGTCTGAACGTGAATGAAATCACTCCAATCCTATTGGTTTGTTGCTAGAACCGTAAGGTGTGACGGAATAACCGGAGGAGTATAAAGCACACCTGTACACACTCATCATTAGCTTAAACTATGAAGCAGGCACTTCAGGCGGGGAGAGAGGTGCGGCGGGCCGGCGCAGTGTCTCGTTCCCCTTCTCGGGGAACCAGGGTTACATACGTAACCCGAGACGTTCCCCTTCGAGGGAACTCAAACTGCGTCGGTTACGACACTATGGGAACGAGATACCCACTAAACCGTGCCGAAAACCCCGCCTGCCCCGGTGTGCAATAAAGTGGCACGACTAAGAGGAGAGCGCACCAGGTGCCGATGGAAGGTCAAGACTGTAAACCGAATGAATGTGTGCGGCCGCCATGCCTCTGGTAGAATGAGCCCTCACAGCCACAGGTGAAGGCAAACCGTGCACCTGATAGGCTAGGGAAATAGTCTGAACAATCCAGTTGCTAATAGTATGTTTGGGTGCAGGGAGCCCAGCCCTGGGGGACCCAAAATACACTAGCAGTTGGTCAGCCTTCCTCCAACGGGAGGACCTCAGAGTGTAAATACTCAGTGCTCTGACAGGGCAGAGCAGATGAAGTCTCCCGTCCTCCGCTGTCACATGAGGGGGAGGATGAAATGCCTACAGCACTGTGGACCCTGCCGCACAAGAAGGCAGATCCCCCACCCTCCTCAGAGAGGTGATAGCAAGGAGAAAGGCCATCTTGAGGGTCAAGTGCTTAGCCTCAGCTGACTTCAGGGGTTCGAAGGGGGCCTCAGCCAACGCCCCAAGAACCACCGCCAGATCCCGAGTGGGAACCTTGGACCGAGTCGCAGGTCTCATCCTCCGGGCACCATGGAGGATCCGTGTGGACGGATGGAAGAACCTGATACTGGTAAGCCACACCCCTGAAGGCGAACCTCAGGAACTTCCTGTGAGAAGGACGGATGGAGACGTGGAAATAGGCGTCCTTTAGATCTATCGTGACGAACCAATCCTCGGACTGGATGTGCGTCACGATGGCGGGGATGGTGAGCATCTTGAACCTGAATCTCCTCAGAGACCGGTTTAGAACCCGCCGATCCAAAATAGGGCGCAGCCCTCCATCATTCTTGGGGACTATGAAGTACCGGCTGTAGAACCGGCGTCTCTGTCTGGGGGGGAGACACGTTCCACGGCCCCTTTCCTCAGCAGAGTAAGAACTTCCTGTCCCAACACCGGACCTTGTTCCGGGCGGACCACAGTCCAAACCACCCCGCTGAATTTTGGAGGGCGGGTTTTGAGCTGTAGTCGAAACCCATCTATGGCAGTGTGCAGGACCCACGGAGAAATGTTCGTCAGGCTCCGCCAAGCCTCTGCAAAGTCTGCCAACGGAACCAGCCCCTCGGGGCTGGTGGTCGGTGTCTCGTGTGATCTTCTGGTGGACCCCTGAAGCCCCAGAACGGCAGGGGAGAGCCGCCGAAGATCCACGGTGAGTGAGTCTGAATGCGGCCTGACTGCAGACCCTCGGGGCAGGCAGTACGGCGTGGACTCGATGGTGGCAGGTGCGTCCCGAACGTGTAAACGGCGGGATAACATCACCCGTTGCCACGGCGGAGGGGACCTCGGTCAGCCTCCGGGGGAGTTTTGGGGGGTGCGGGAGGGGAAAAAGACTCCCCTACCCCGGTCTTCAGGACCTCTTCCCTGAGCTCCATCGGGACAGGATGACAGTCCTCAGATTGCATCTCTCAGAAGGCTGAGGTTGAGAGCGCCGCCTCGCTGCCCCAGCTCCTCAGGGGGGCCCCCGAGAAGCGACACTCTGCTTCCTCTCCTCTCGGTAGGAGCTCGTAGAAGGAAGGGACCCAGGCCTGGCAGCCTCAGCTGCCTTGGGTCCAGACCGGCGAGGGACCTGCGTCTTAACGCTCCGTGGTTCTGCGAAGCTCCGCCAGATCTTCCTCAGAGGGACCCCCCCTCTGAACCATCTCCTGTAGCAGGTCGGCTTGGTAGGCTTGAAGCACCGCCATGGTGTGCAAGCTCGCACCTGCCTGGCCCGCTGCCATGTACGCCTTCCCCACGAGCGTAGATGTGGTGCGACATGGCTTGGAGGGTAACGC
>NC_060169.1:22335490-22381825 GCF_021292245.1 Micropterus dolomieu
GTCGGTTACGACACTATGGGAACGAGATACCCACTAAACCGTGCCGAAACCCCGCCTGCCCCAGTGTGCAATAAAGTGGCACGACTAAGAGGAGAGCGCACGAGTGCCAGGTGCCGAAGGAAGGTCAAGACTGTAAAACCGAATGAATGTGTGCGGAGTGGCCCAGCTAGCCGCTAACAAACATCCTGCAAAGAGGCCCCCGGAAAGGAGGGCTCGAGAGGCCGCCATGCCTCTGGTAGAATGAGCCCTCACAGCCACAGGTGAAGGCAAACCGCGCACCTGATAGGCCAGGGAAATAGTCTGAACAATCCAGTTGCTAATAGTATGTTTGGATGCAGGGAGCCCAGCCCTGGGGGACCCAAAACACACTAGCAGCTGGTCAGCCTTCCTCCAACGGGAGGACCTCAGAGTGTAACACTCAGTGCTCTGACAGGGCAGAGCACTGAGGAGGGTCTCGACTGCTCCGGCTGTTAGACCCGCCTCTAGGTACTGTGCCCCCTCAGGGGCCAGACCCACAGTCGCCATATGGCGGGGCAAGGGTGAAGAACCCGGCCCTGCGCCTGGGACAGCAGGTCTCTCCTCAGAGGGACCCGCCACGGCGGGCCGTCCAGGAGCGATCATGATGTCCGAGAACCACACCCGGGTTGGCCAGAACGGGGCTGCGAGCAGTAGGCCGACATTGTCCTGGCGGACCCGCTCCAGAACCCCCGGGAGCAGAGCGACTGGGGGAAAAGTGTACAGACGTAGCCTCGGCCACGAATGTACCATGGCGTCCAGACCCAACGGGGCTGGAGGAACGAGAGAAAACCATAGCGGGCAGTGCGTAGTCTCTTGAGACGCAAACAGATCCACGTCTATGGGGCCGAACTCTTCGCACAAGAGCTCCACCACTTCGGGGTGAAGTCTCCATTCCCCGGGCCTCAGCCCCTGCCTCGACAGCAGGTCCGCTCCCTGATTCTGCGTCCCCGGGAGATACATCGCCCTGAGCGATAGTAACCTCTGCTGGGACCACAGGAGAATCTGACGCGCCAGTCTGTACAGAGGGCGCGAGCGCAGACCGCCCTGGTGATTCAGATAGGCCACCACCGCTGTGTTGTCGGAACGAACCAGGACGTGGTGGCCTTGGAGATTGGGCAGGAAACTCCTTAGAACCTGGAACACCGCCAACATCTTGAGACAGTTGATATGATATGTAAATTAAAAAGAAAGACTCCCCTACCCCGGTCTTCCCTGAGCTCCGTCGGGACTGGATGACGGTCCTCAGATCGCGTCTCTCAGAAGGCTGAGGGTGAGAGCGCCGTCTCGCTGCCCCAGCTCCTCGGGGGGGCCCCCGAGAAGCGACACTTTGCTTCCTCTCCTCCCCGTAGGAGCTCGTAGAGGGAAGGGACCTACGCCTGGCAGCCTCAGCTGCCTTGGGTCAAGATCTTCCTCAGAGGGACCCCCCCTCTGAACCATCTCCTGTAGCAGGTCGGCTTGGTAGGCTTGAAACACCGCCATGGTGTGCAAGCTCGCACCTGCCTGGCCCGCTGCCATGTACGCCTTCCCCACGAGCGTAGATGTGGTGCGACATGGCTTGGAGGGTAACGCCAGCTTCTCCAGGGAGGACGCAAGTCGAGGGGAGAGATAGCTCGCAAGCGCATCCTCCACCCGAGGCATCCTCCCATAACCACGGTCCCTAACCCCCATCACATTACTGTAGTTCAGTGATCGGGGTGTGGAAAGCCGTGTAGAGAAGGGTCTGCCCCATGATTTACTCAGTTCATCATGTAAATCAGGAAAGAATAGCAGAGACCTGCGTGAAGGTGGCGTGTGGTGCTTAAGAAACCTTTCATCAAGCTTACCACTAGCCTGTGGTATCTGCTCCTCCTGTGGCCAGTTGATGTTGAGCTTAGCCACGGCTATAGTCACCACCTCCAGCAGCTCGTCATAGTCGGGCGCCGCCTGATGACGCTGAGCAAGTCCGCCTCCTCGGAGTCGGATTGCTGCAGGACATCCGTGATGTCCCAGATAACGTTGTGAACCCCATGAGTGAAGCTGCCGGGCCGCCTCAGCGGCCGCAGGGCCCACACTGCGGGGAGAACACATCCAGCCATCCTCGGAAAAGAGAGCCATGCTGTACCTCAGTACCCGCATGGAAAGGGCTTCGCAACGGGCGCAGGCAGCCCCCTCGAGAGCTGCCCGGGCGTGCTCCATCCCCAAATATGAGACACACATCTCATGAGAATCTCCATCCGTGATGTACCGAGGGCAAGGAAAAACACACCTTCAGGTAAGACACACTGCTTGTAGGACTGGAGCTTTCTTCAAACAACATACAGAGCGCCTGCTGAATAGAAAAAAGCTAATGATGAGTGTGTACAGGTGTGCTTTATACTCCTCTGGTTATTCCGTCACACCTTACCGTTCTAGCAACAAACCAATAGGATTGGAGTGATTTCATTCACGTTCAGACCTGCTACGCCTAGAGGCGTTCCCATAGTGTCGTAACCGATGCAGTTCGAGTTCCCTCGAAGGGGAACTCCTCCTGCTTTGGCTAGTCGACAAAAGACAGGCACCGTCGTTTTAGTTTTAGGCTCAATCCTCTTCTAGCTCAGGTTTGTTTCTTTTTCTAATTTCTTTAAGATTATTTTGCGCCTCATCTGAAGTCAGCACACAATTTAATTATTTTCTCAACAAGCCTTTGAATGCCTCCATACTAAACTGAAGAGTGGTTTGTTACTTTGTTTTTGTACTACGTAGTCTCTCAAGTTGTGGCATGCTATTTTTTCTTTCAGGAATAGAAGCCTCCCTGAAAAGGTCAATGTAGTGAGAGATATTTTATTCGACAAAGCCAACTTGTCATCCAGGATAACTGCAGCTGTAATGACCCTGAGCCAGTGTAGTTCAGCCAGCTTTGAAAGTGGCTAACATTCTGGAAAGACGAGTGCACTTTGTGCTAACGCGAAAAAGATTAGAACAGAGGAAACACAAATTGTGGCCACAAGGTCTTTGCCCCGATCTCAGCCCTAAAACAAGACTGCTCTACAGGAGTCACCGGGGACCGTAACTGTATCACCCGCTGCACAGCCGCCTGAACCCTGCACACCACACCAGAAACCAGCAGGAGCATCTCGTCACTGCCAGCGATTCACAACAGCCGCCTGAACCACTTTTTTGCTGTGATAAGAGTTGATGAATAAAAGAGATCAATTCCCATTTAGAGAAGTTAAGTGCCCTAGCGTTACGTTAGTGTTTTACCGTTGTGTTTCACCATTAGATCACATACTTCACTTCACTATTGCCAATATGATCAGCTTTATATCATTACAATATCTGCCACTCATCTTTTTCATTTGTTTTCTTTCATAATCCTTAATTTAATCATTTATTAGGTATTTAGCTATAAATGAATACCCTAGTTTAATCAGTAAGAAGCTGTCTGTGTTTTCTTTGAAGGAAAAGACAAAGTCAATCTATCGAAAGAATTAAATTCTTTCTGAAGAGACTGATCAAATGAATAATGGAGTTTTAATAAATTTGGTTTAATCTTGCTATAAATAAGGTGGTGCTCCCAGTGATGAGGGTTTATTAAAGTAGTGTTTCTCCTACAACACATTTTCAGACAGATGTTGTTTCTCCCCTTGTTCCTTTAGCTGTATCCTTTTGTTTCTGTCTGTTCTCCTTTAAATAGTCCATGTCCTTTTCTCCCACTGTGCTCTATTTTCTTCTTATCGCTCCCGCTCTCTCAATCTGATTCAATACACTGCTTTATTGGCACAAGTGTCACATTAGCAGTACTCCCAAACTGGCCTGCAATCATATTCCATTCATTTTGTCACACACTTTTTATATGCCTTCTTTTCTTAATGGCAGTGTATCTACCACTCGTCCCTTGCTCCCTCCCTTTACAATTTGACATTCTACCAGACGTCTATCATCTTGTAACACATGCTCCACCATGCTCCTGGTTTCGCTTTGGGCAAATACATCTCAAGGTGAGCTGTGTGTGTGTGTGTGTGTGTTTTTATGTCTTCTACACTTTTACTATCTGTTGGGATGTAAGTGCGCCCACAAGAATACTCAAAGAAGTGGCAAGGGTGTGTGTGTGTGTGTGTGTGTGTGTGTGTGTGTGTGTGTGTGTGTGTGTGTGTGTGGCCCACAGCTAACTGTCACACTGTTGATGAGTGTCAGGATGGATATCAGCGATCTTGAGCCCCTGGTAAGTCTGTCATTATAGTTGTAACAGCCATTCCTTTGTCTTTTTTTAGTTTGTTGTTTTTCTTGTAATTTTCTTGCATTTCTTTATAAGTTTACAAAGTTTTACTGAAGTGCAGAACCTATATTTATAACTCAATACAACATTTTATGCTTATACTGTGCCTTTCCAACAGTCACATGTTAAACAAAGTAATCTATATCATTGAAAATAGAAAACTAAACAGAAAATGTGTACATGTATTTCAATACAGCCACATTTGGTTTCAGTTCATGCCAGTGCGGTACGAAAGATCAACTTGCAGAGAACGGGAAGTGCTAGATGTAGGTAATCAATCACAGTGAAAACTTTACAGTCTTAAGTTTGACATTATCTTTTTTTCTCACTAGTTAATGTGGCTAGTGGTTTTAAAAAGGTACTAGCCATGCAGCATTTTTACTAGCCACATTTCTGTTGGAAATTGGAAAATTACGTTTTAATTATGTTTATCTTCATGAAGGTCTGGTCACTCTGAGTAACAGAATACCTCCACCTGAAACGAGTTTACAGGTCTTTATTTTCCAGATTATTCCCATACAAACGCATCTCCTGCTTTTATACATGGCATGATTACTTTTATTAAAAAACAGAATTAACTCTGGAAAGGTAGTTGTGATGACGATATGATGTGAAATAAGGGCAGCCCTGCTAGTAGTAACACCATGTCCCTTAATCATAAAGATATCTGTAATTTTACAGCATTTAAGGGCACTTTCCTCCTGCCTTTTCTCTGTCTCAGCTCTGCCTTTCCTCTTTCTCTTGTTCTCCTGTGCATTTTTTCTCCAAACTGGCTGGCCACACACATTCACGAACTGACTGAACGCTATGTTGATGTGTGTGTGCATGCGACCAGTCCCATGTGATGAGAGGGATCATACCATCAGGTTAAAAGCAGGTGGGAGGCTGGCAGTCTACGGGTCTAACGGACTGTGGCTGTCCTGTGACAGATTCAATTTTTATATTGTCGTTTGACAAAAGTCTAGATGTCATATTTGGCGTTCACACCCTGGCGCGGCGGCACTGCAGGAAAGTGTGAGACGCGCCTGTGGTCTGGATTCTCCTGCTATTCCCGGCTAAAACAGCTCTCCGGTGGCCAGTCAGTGAGTTTAATCTCCACAGCGTCTTCTTGGTTACAGTGTTGTCGATCAAGTTTGGCTTCACAAATGGACCAATGTGCAAACACTATGTTCACACATGGGAGTTGTCGTGCCATAGTGTCAAATTGCAATTTGTTTGTTATTTCAGATGCCTTTTGAAAAGACTAAAACACACGAAAGCAGCTAGTAGAAGTGGCTGTGTTACCCGCCACGGCTGAAATCCACCCGCATTTGGCGGGTTGATGTGTGTTAATGTCAAGTAGTGATGGTAAAAATGACTCTTTTGACAGACTTGAATCTTCAAATCTCCTTCATTAAAATGAACTATGATGTTTACGATGTAAAACCAGCACAGTTTTCAAACAGGGAAGGCTGCCTGGCTTGTTTTAATTGAAAAAGTATAATGAATAAATTCACTTCTTGATCATTCTCTATCATCTTTCTATAAAGCCCAATGGGGCGACAAACAAATTCAAACCATGTAAAAACCACAGAAATATGTTGTCAATATGCATTAATCCAGCTAAATCTGTCCATTTTCAGTCTTTCCTGACTATACAACCAGACCAGCCATATATATGTATCTGTAATTATAATTACTATCATGATATCTCTTAATTGCTCATTCATACAGTAGTCTAACGTCCATATCCATGAGTAACATCTATATGTTAACATCAGATTTGCGGGGAATATTTTGAAGTAATAAACTTGACATACTCTATGAATAAAACACACTCTTATTAAAATTCAACCAATTAAATAATAATCTGGATAAAGCCACCAAGTTCTTAAAAGAATTCCAGCACAGACAGAGGACGAACGAAACGTTCTTTGAACAACCAACACTAATGTCAATACAGTTATGCTATCTTCACATGGTAACGCAGTGGAATGCAGGATTGCAGGTGTTAAGAAAACCCGTCTTTGTCGGTTTATACAAATGACAGTGTAAAACTTGAGCATCAGCTCTCAAACAGCACTCTACTGTCATTACCTTGCCATTCAGATAACTAAGACCACTTAAGCCAAGTTGTAAAGAGGAAAAATGGCCCTACTGCTGTTAGAGCTAATGTTAAACCCAAAATCAAGGTTAGCCCTTAAATCAAGGTCGGCACCATTATAGCCTCATGTTGAGCCAAGAAAACATTGTAACATGGGGTTAAACATCACCTGCTCAGTTACAGTTGCATATATTCACACACACTCACAATTTTCTGTAACTCCACTGCGCTGATCCCCTTGAACAGTGACTGACCATGGACATTACTGTCAGCAACATCATCGAATCAAACATAGCTAAGCAGAACCAAGAGCACAACCTTCATCCCTCTCTCACTCTCTCTCTCTCCCTTTCTAGATCTCTCTGAGAATGTTTATTTCTTCTCACTTAATTTGTCATTGTGTGTCCTGTCACACTCAGTCAATTTCTTGTTGTCCCCCTTCCTCTATCTCTATGTTTATCAAATTACGTCTCTCTCTCGACCTTTCTCACTCTTTGTCTCAAGTGAATTTAATTTTGTTGAGTTCCATTTAGTTCAATTCAATTTAAAGAGCTGTATTGGTATTGTTAGATGCAGTATGTAATGAAATATAAAATATATAATAAATGGATTGTTCTAAATAATAAGTATTTAGAGGAACATCTACATCTCTCCCTCTCACCTTCAATCACTGTGACTGTCACCATCTTTACCTCTCTATCAGTGTCAGCTTTGGCATAATATGAAAAATAACGAAGCAAAACGATCAACTGATTGACTCATAATTCATTTATTACCTTATTGTAATGCACAGTTGCACACACACTCACATGTATACACAAGGACAGACAACATACAGTTGTGTTTACTACTGAATCGTCACGTCAGTGACTTTCACACTTCATTATGTGAGGGTATATATATATATATATATATTATATGTGTGTGTGTGTGTGTGTGTGTGTGTGTATGTGTCTGTGTGTGTGTGTGTGTGTGTGTGTGTGTGTCTGTGTGTGTCTGTGTGTGTGTGTGTGTGTGTGTGTGTGTGTGTGTGTGTTTCTCTAAGAGATGGAGAGAAAGAGAGAGAAAGAGAAAGAGTGGCTGACACATTGTATTTAAAGTTGGTGTATCCATTGTAAGGCCATACCTTCATACACTGCCTTGAATCCGGCTGAGCCGATTGTATCGTCTGACTGCAGGTGTAGCCACATCTGATTAGACAAGCTGACGATGAGGTCAGGGACACTGGAGCCAGTAAGTCTACACACAGAGATGTACAAACAAATATACATCAACACAATCTGTTAATAAGCATTAATGGTTTATAACTTTCTACTTTTGACTTTAATCATGTACAAACCCAATACAACATATTAATACTTAGATGGCTTAATCTATGATTGGTATACAGCATTGTTTAACACTGTAAAAAACTTACAATTTACATTTACATAAAATTTACATTCCTATTATACCCCGTGTAGTTTAGCGTACACTGTCCTAACTTAAAGGTGGACCATGTGTACTCCAACGATTCCATCAAAATGTCAAGTTGATAAAGCAATCCAATATGTGTATGTGTACCTGCATAATAGCATCCATGTGTCTCCAATTGTTCCTCTGATTGCCACCATTAGCCTGTTCCATAGTGTTGCATGTCAGTATTACAACGCGTTAGGCCAGAATATACAGTAAGTGGTGCTTACACATAGAGTACCCTCCGAGTGTCTCCTATCTTTCCTCCATCTCCCACAGTTAGTGTGTCATATCCTCTTTCCAGGTCAAACTCTTCAAATGACAGCTTTATCACCTAGAAAAATGAAACATAATAAAAGCAAACATTGAAACACTTAAAAACACAAACATGTGGTAAAGTGAGAATACAGGCAAAAAGAAAAGATAGAAAACCATGAGAGATTTATTATTAATTCTTGCAGGGATGATCTCAAACGAATTCCAGCAATAGAAACAAATTATTATATCGCTGGGGAAATGCCAACGTCTAGTACTAAAATTGTTGCTTTTACAAATAACTTCTGCTTGAGAAATGGAAGTGCTATATGATGTTAGTTTTCCATGTTAATAACAATAAATTAATAACATCACAGTCCTTATAGGCAAGTTATGCCACTCGGCAGCCATCTTGGCAACACCTCCAGGCAGCTATCTCGGACTAACAAGACTAGGCTCCTATCTGAATGAATTGGGAGAGAGCCATAACTGCACTTATACTGGTCATAAAAACTACGTTAATAGAATCAGCACTAAAATATATTAAAAATCACTGAAAAAGTTTGACGACTATGCCCAAAAATAAGGTTTAAAAAGCGCTTTTCCCGACTGGTTACACTTCTACTACGCATGCGTCACTACTACCACGCATGCACAGTAGAAGTAAAACAGACCCTTACGTCAGTGGAATCACACGATTGGCTGAAATATGTTTCCCGCTTTGGCTGTTAAAAGCAGACGACTGGCTTTCATGTTTGCCGTTAGAGGCTTTCCCCATAGAGTTGTTTTGAGGATGTGATTGAGTGGCGTGTCTTCTCTATAAAACGTCTCTGATAACATCCATTATAAAGTAGCATTTAGATAGATAGATAGATAGATAGATAGATAGATAGATAGATAGATAGATAGATAGATAGATTTTTTTTTGTCCTGCTTTCATTAAGTCTGACTTCACAAAGTCTCATTTAATTATAGCACAGAGGAAATCAGTTTAGAGCAGAAAATAGGAAGAAGGCTTCTACCTTCATGAGTGTCCTAACATACTCTCTGTAGCAATATTCTACAGTACTTCAATAGGTTGTTTAATGTGCATTTACAAGCAGTCTTAGAAAACAACATAAAAAAAATATATTAAAAAGAATTGAAACTGATAGTATCATCAAACTCAGGCTTTCCAGGGGACACCTGATATGCCAGAATGTGAAATGAATCAAACAAAGGGGAAATCACAAATCCTGTTATGCTCTTTCTTCAACGTAAAACGAAAATGATTAGTTGAAAGAGGGTTGGAGCTATGTCCTCTTTATAGCAGGAGGCAACAAATATGAGAGTAAATATGCTATTCTAAAACATGCCACTACTAATGATAAAACCAACATGAGAGAGAGACAACCAGTGTTCTTGGCCGTGACCATCATTGTACTCAATTAAAGCTGCTATGGCAAAGGTATAACTATAATTTTGTGACATATTAGCATTTCAAAAGAATCCATCTTTAATGAAAGTGAGCAGACAGAAAGAACACAACTTCGGTACTGAAAGCGACTTTGCTTTCATTTGGTAGCATCCTCCTTTACACTCATAGTTACTCAATTTTTATGGTCTCAATCAGTGAGTTTCTCGTGTATTAGAGAACCAAGATCAACCATGAACATGTGATATTGTGGATGAGAATCCGTTACATGGCAAATTACAAGAAGAAAAAGCTTACTGCAGGTGGTACGGATGTAAAAACCATTTCAACACGCCAGAATCAGCTATGCAAAAGTAAGCCATTGGCTGTGCAAATGTAAAAGAATATGGAAACATGTGATGGGTTAACAGGGATCATTGGAATGATAAAGAATACATGTATAATGAACAAATCTGTATTCATGCACGATTGAATACATAAATGCACACACACACAATCTCTAAAAAAGTGCAAACTGACATGTAAACAGGCTAATATTTATAAAAAAGTTTATTTTAACATCAGCAACTTACATTCAAGAAGCAGCTCAAAGAAAATGAGACTCATACTTGAAGAACACATTTTACTATCTTATTATACACTGCCTCTGGCAATGTTTAGTCTTTCAAAAATGGCTACATATAATGGTAAAGAGATGCAAAACATCATTGTGAGGTGGATAACACACAGTCACAGAGAGCATTAATAAACCATTGTACTTTATTTGTTGATGTGTTTTAGTATCTTATTTTCCACTGAATCTGACTATTCTCAAGAACCCATGTTTTTTGTAGTGGACCAGCCAGTGTGTTGTTTTTGATTATTCTATATCAAAAGGTAGATTCAAATTCTCTTTGTTTCTCCCTGAGAGAAAGGGGGGGGGGGGGGGTGAAATATCAACCCTCAACAGACAGCTGCAGTACCCCAAAGGAGGGGGTGAAAGGTTTGCTCCACTCCACAGTGCTGCTTGGGTAGTTTCAGCTATAAAACCTACCACCTCTGGTGAAGTTGAGATAACACTCTATGCATGACTATTAAAATGACAATATTAACCTTGTCCAGAGAATAACCTCAACCTGAACCAGGCTGTGAGGACCTCAGTGACCATAAAGGTGTCACCCCGACACTTCCCAGAGACTAACTTCATCCTGAACCAGCCTATCAGAACCCTGTTGAATAAAGGTCAAGAGACGCTAAACTGCCCCCACACAGGGTAACCATGGAAACGAAGTTCCTCTTTCAGATTACCTCAGACATCAAAGACCCCCTTCCTCAGTCTTGACTCTCTATCCCACCAAAGACCCATTAATTTGGACCCTTTACATGCCCTCTTCCTTCTCATGCAGACATGCGAAACTGATAAGAAAGACAGACACCAGAGAAACACTACCTCGAATATAATATAAACTTGCCTATTACCTTGTTTTAATTAAAGAATCTTTAAGTTACTTAGTAGGTCTCCACTTCCATTTGAGTAGTTATATAATCATGTGTTTGCTGTTGTTGAAAAGAAGAATCCATAAATAAGTAATAATAATTTTGCAGTGCTCTTTAATTTACAGCAATGATCACTGACATTCCTTTAATTTATGTTTTAACTAATGTTTTATCCCAACACTTTCTGACACTTCCTTTAGAATTGATATGATACAGAAATGTTATCCTGTGCTACTTAATTAATTTCCCCAGCTACTGAGCAAATGTTTGTTTTAAAGAAATAATCAAAGCTATGTCTCCTCTCATAGGACCAGAGCCCCTCCCCGCACCTCAAGAGGACAAAAAAAGTATTACATGTAATGCGTCTCCCGCGGTTTAATGTATCACTCTGTATTTTAGTGTGTATAATCTGATGCCATGTTCGTGTAACTTGCTTATATTCTCTAAGTAAGAATGTTTAACCAATATTATCCAGGAAGTGTTGAGTCAAGTTTCTTTAATCCTGAAATCCAGAAAATGTGTTTAACTGGTAACCATTCTAATCGTTACGACGATTAATTAATAGCTTTCCTTGCTTTTATCAAATGCTTAAAACTAAGAATGGTATAACTGTTTATGACATTTAAGGTTTCATTGTGGGAAAGTATTTGATTAAGATATGCGCAAATAAACACAGAGTCTCAGAGGAGACCGGAAGCCCTCCCTCAGGGGAGACACAAGGCCGCGGGGGAAACAAAGCCCTCCCCCTTGGGGGATACGCCCCAAACAACAAAAGCACAGAGCCAAGCATGCTCGCTCTCTCTTGTCTCTTGTTCTTTCAGTTCCTCTTCTCTTGACACACGCTCAGCGTGCTCCCGTCTCCCAGCAACGTCCTAAGAAGTCCGGCCCGAAGAGCGCCACGACTTTCAAGTTTTCTTTGTCTCACAGTAACTTATTCAGCCTACATCGGTGAGGTCTGGAGAACCTTCGTGGAAGTTATTCTTTTCTTTTGTTTGTTTGTAAAGTTATCAGACCGTTTTAAGTCACGCAAGTTTCTTTTTAAGCTTTTTTTCCGTCTAACCTCACTCCTCCCCACGACAACGAAGCCCGGGAGGCCATGGGTTAGTTACGCCAGCAGTAACAGAGGACATCAAAAAATCAAATCCTTCTCCACAATAACTCAGACCAACAAAATTCACATTGAACTACACCATTCCCCTTGTCTGCACTTTGTTTTGTTTAGCCATTGTTTATTTCTTTGATGTATATTTAACCTCATCTATTCACGTAGTTAGTTCTAATAAATTTCACCCAAATCACAGGAACTGTGGGTATTGTTTAACTCCAGGACACTGTAACAGAGGATTTACGCCTTTGATATGAGATTGACTGATTGATTTATAAAAAATGATTAAGCAATTACTACTAACTAACTGATCACTAGGAATAATTGTATAATTATAAAACCATACCCAGGGAGTCCATAGGCCCTGGGCGAACTGAATTTCTGGTGGTGCCCTGAGGATTTATGAATGAATATTTCTGAATATTAATATTCATAATTTTTGTTAAAGGTAACATAGGTACACTACATTTTATATCACTGTTAAGATCTTCAGATGTTTCATAACCATTTTTAAGGACACAATATTTTATCTATCAGTAGTATAACAGTAGTACTGATCACGTCAACTACCCAGGTTTTATGGGGATACAGAAACCATTTCTTGGCTGTGATACATCAGTAAAACTTTAACAGGCATAAAAGCATTTAAAGTCAAGGTGAAATTAAATACTCGTTTTCAGCTACAACATACACATCTCATTTGTAAATTGCATATCCTGTGCTTTCTTTTCCTACAAAAAGTACCCAAATGGGAGAAATATATATTTTATATTTTGGGATTTCAATTTCTTCTGTGTTGATTTATGCATATAGCCAAATATTTGTTTTTAACTTATTTGCATAGAGCAGTAATTATCAGTTTTGCATAGGCTGACTATGACTAACAGCCGCATAACAGCTGTGAAAAACACATAAAGAACCACAACCCACTACAGCTTTCCAGCCAATATCTCATTCTTACCTACATGTCTTGTGTTGTACCTTGGCTACCAAATATCTACAGGGCTAAAGGTGCACTGCTAATGTCAGTTGCTTGCTAATTGGCTAGTCAGCTGTAGCACACTAAACAGCTACCTCCAAATGTCAACTTTAGTCAGTTTCATTTGTCCTCAAATACTTTTTTCTTCCTTTTAAAAAAATTTGTTGGGCTTTCATTCCAGGCACAAGTTAAATTAAAGTTATTAAGATTGCACAGCAGCAGCTTGTGAGTGTGTCAATGTGTGTGTGTGTGTGTGTGTGTGTGTGTGTGTGTTTGTATAGGTGGTTTGCTGAGGTATATCTCTCTTACCAACTGAAGCAGAATGATGTTTAGGCACGCCTGTTTCACTGAATGTGAGAGCACAGTTTGGCTGTGTTTCAGTGCCTACATGTTTCTGTCTTTATTTATATGTTTGTGTGTATGTGTGGTGTCTAGACAGTCAAGGCAGATTGCATAGAAGCAGCATACTTAAAAGAAAGAACTGAACTGAGCAAGAAGCTCAGTGCTGTTCAATAGATCCAAGTGGACCCATTTAGAAACACATTAAGAGCAGCCTGCAACCCAAAACCATACTAGATTAGCTTCTTTATTTTCTAAAGCAAGGATAGAAAGGAAGTAAGGAAGCAAACACGACAGAAAGAAAAAGGACAGGAAGTATAATCTAGGCCAGGGGTATTCAATTAGATTTCAAAGAGGTCTAGTTAGAGAAAATTTCCTGAAGCAAAGGTCCGGAACATCAAAACGACAAACTTGCGTTATCATTCAGTACTATAACCTATAGTTGTATCAACACATGTTTTTAGTCAACAATGGACTGTCATATCAAATAATATTTCAGTCAGTTTTCACATCAAACTGGAGGGATAATAAATAATAACTATTCAAATAATAAATTCTAAATTTAAGTAAACTAAAGTGCCTAATTTTTAGAAAAAATGTAATAAAAAGTGTAGCTTGAAGTGATGAAGTGTAGTCTTAACCAATTTTATAATAAACACTCAACACATCATAACAAATGAACAGCTGTAATGCCTCCTCTTCTCTTTCATTTCCTCTTACAGAGCTACCACTCCTACTTTCCCTTGTTCAGTGAGAAACGTGAGCTCCAGCTAGCATATTGGAGATCTATGAGATATTCTGGTTTTGAACTGCCCGTGGGAGGAATGTACATGTAAAAATCTGTACATTCTTGATTAAAAGTCATGTGAAATCTCTTTTATCTTTCGTCTCCTCAATTCGGGTGTGTTTCCAAAACGTCTCTGGTGAATCTCGCGGACTCGACTCGCAAGCATCGGTATGCACAGATTTGATTGGCTGAGCAGCGTCACATGAGACGATTGGAGCACATGCGAATGGTCTGTGAGTTTCCTGGTCCTCTAAACCAGTACAGTAAATGCTAGAAAAGCTGCGCGGGTTAAAATAGAAACGCTCCGTCACGAGGTAGTAAGTCTCAATAATAAATGGGCTGTAGGTCGGCGGTCCAGAGAGGACGGCGGCTGGATCCGGATCCGGACCGCGGTCCGCCTATTAGTGACCTCTGATCTAGGCCTTTACAAATATTTAACTAAAACAGTGTTGACAGTAAACACAAAATGTGCCTTCAGTTTGATGACTGCAGTTCTGTATATTTTCTTTTGATTCACATTACTGAGTTTTTTCCAAGAGAGTTCCTCATGTTCGAAGTTGGACCAAGATCAGTAAAAGCGTTTCTATCTTAGGGTGGATGCTCTTTCAAGTGATAAGTGAAGCGTTATCACTTTGAGGTCATTAGCAGGCAGCAGAGCAGCTCAATAGGCTATTTAAACATTGTTAAGAGCACTGTGCAAACCAAACCTACAGTGAAATATTGGGTGGACTAGATGGACCTGAATTCCCTTGTTGAGCTGAGGCTGCAGTGGTGCTGGTCACTGTCAAGCAGCAACAGTGGAGAGAAATTTTCCAATCAAAGGAGGTCAAATGCTTCTCTGTATGTTTTTTTTCATTTGGGTCCTCTGGTCAGATGGCAGCCTTCCAACCATACTTACTATACTGTTGGGCAGTCCTAGGTTCCCCTAAAAAATAAGATTTGATTTGGGCACTATTAAAATGTAAATATGTCTAATGAGTTACGTTCTGCCAGCCATTTCAACTAAAGAATAAGATGAGGTGTCCCTCACCAAGGGTAGCACCAGGCACGTGCACACATAGACATCAAAAGCTTAAGCACCTGCCCTTTTTCTTCCTGGTGAGAAAGTGCCCTTTTTACAGGGGTACTTTTGAATATATATTCCTGTTTGCGCACAGCTTCCCTGTCAAACACATATATTTATTGAATAAAAAATCAAAAGATCAGGTCAGGAGATTAGACTTTAAGTTCCGATGCCTATGGAGGGTTTATTGAGTCAGAATTAAAACTCGTCTAAACTAAAAGTCTAAATTAAAAATGCATTTAGGATTGGGCATTTGGTTTTTAGCATTAGGCAATTAGTATTTAGAATTGGCCATTTAGGAATTTAGGAGTGGGCATTTGGGCAGTTAGGTTTGGGCATTCAAGTTTGACAGTTAATTAGCCAAAAGCCAAATATAGTTAACTTGTATCTTACTAACATCCATGACTGCACTAATAGCTAATGTAATAATAATAAAAATAATGTATTTGATCAATACATTAATGTATTCGATCAATACATTAATGTATTCAGGTAATTTAGTATTCTGTTGCTAGGCTGTGTAAAGCTCAAGGATTTCTTGCTTATGAAACAAAAAAATATTTAAACAATTCATTTTGATGTCCCTCTCCTTGGTGCAGTCATTTATTCAAAATAAATACTTGTAACTTGAAACATGCACATTGTTGCATAGTTTCCTTTGCTGTTGCCTATTCATGAGATAAACCTAGTGAATACTAAAGAAGACCATGGTCTCTGTGTGAACTGATGATTTTGGGGTGTGTGTGAGGGAATTCAAATAAATTGGTAAGGAAGTCAGTTGTGTAATATATAGGGCTGTGCACATTAATGCATTATTATTGCGTTAATGCATTAATTAATTAACACGACAGTTATTTTATCTCACGTTAACGCAGTTTTTAAAAAATTATTATTATTTTGAAAGTCCGTTGCTCACTGGCTCTGAATACACAAACAGTCAAACCATGGGTCACAGGAGGGATGTGATGTTGATCAGCCAGCAAATCACCCACCCAAACTAGCAGTGGAGGGAGGCTTCAGCAGGTTCTCTCAGGTGAACAGAAAGGGAGACAGCACTCCGCGAGTAAATGGCAGGCGCTCTATGGATAGTAACCGTGGCAACGGCTTCTGTGCGCTACACAGCTGTAGAATATTTAACCTAAGTTAAAATTATACATAACTTTACCTGATAGGCCTTCATCTAGTTTTGCAGGGATGCTCTGCCATGCGCATTCCCTCCTGTTGATGTCCTGATAACTATTTAGTAAACAGTAATAGATTCTGGAAACTCACAAACAGCGAGGATCAGTCTCTCCTCCAATGATTTATGCTCCGCGTCGCGTACAAAATGTTCAAGACAATTCAACTTCAGTAGCTGGCAGGCGTGTGCGTGAGGCGAACGGGAACGGACCCCTTGTCGCTAATACTTGCGCTCGACCACTTTACCTCACTCTAACAGGGAAAATTGCTACTGATTGAACATAGACTGTTTATGCTGCTCCCTGATAAAAGAAAAATGTTTCTGCTGACTACCGTTCAGAAAAAAAAACAAGAAAACTGGACTCTGATGGTAACTTGCTTTAACAAGCTAGATAAAAGGTAATGCCCTGGCAGTGGCAAATAGCTTTTGGTTTAATATTTGATTTGATTACATTAATGTTTAAGTTGAGATTTACAAGAAATATTTTATTGCTACTGTGTAATGGGAATACTGCTGGTAAAAAGCACCTTATTTGTTTAAAGTGTTTTGCACTTTTGTGTAGCCTATATAGCAGTATATTTAAATTAAAAGTACTAAATATACTACTTTTATTTTATTTTGCGCATAACAATGCGATTAATCGCAAGAAAATCATGTGATTAATGCAAAAATCATGCAAGTAAACGCAAGAAAATCATGTGATTAATCACAATTAAAAATTGTAATCGTTGTCCAGCACTTGTTATATATTAAACATTTTTCTAATAAATAATTATGAGAAGTGCCCTTTTTCACTTGAGCCCCTGCCCTCCAAAATCTCTGTGCACATCTCTGGGTAGCACACATGGGTATAGGATAAATTTCAACATTGGTGGCAGAATGGCCAACCTCCTTATTACTATCACACTCAACAACACTACAACAAACATGCAATTTTTCTCACATCAAACAATGATTTCTAACAGAACTCACTCTGGATTTGATCAACCTCTCAAATGACCCACTGTAAATGTAGCAATTATTGCAAAACAAAATGTTTCTTAACTAAAGTTGAAGCAAAAGCTGTACTAGGAAAATCTAATACAGCTTTCGAAGACATGACAGAATGCTGTGTTTGTACATTATTTTCCAACAAAATAGCACTTTTACAACTTGTCTTACTTGAATTAGAAGCTGACAACAACCGTGTATAGTAAGAGTGTGTGTGTGTGTATGCAATTCAATCACCACAGGTCCAAACGTCTGGGCATGAAAGAAATGAAATCAAAATGGTAAATCCATTATTTTGAAGCTGGATTACACATTTTTTACAAGTTGGCAACCTCAAATGACATGAGAGGTAATGCAATTTAAAAGTACCCAGAAATTATACAGCATGACATCAGTAAACTTGCCACCACTGATGATGACAAACATGGACGGTCTCAGATTGGGAACGGTAGACTGACGAGAGAGGCAAAATCATGTTTGTCATGTCTAACTTCCTCTTGACAGAACACTTGTTTCATTAATTTTGTCACTTCCTGTCCACATTGATAGTGTCATGCGAATAAACATACCTAACACCACAATTTATGTGATATACAGGGTCTTAACAGGGACAGAGTCAGGACTGACAAACTCTATTCCTCTTCTATCCCAGTGGGATTTAAGCTTAAGAGGGGCGTACTTTTATATTTTGCTCACTGAGGCTTTAATGCATTTCTAACTACACTGAGTCAAAAATAAACTGTCAAGAAAACGTTTAAACTATGTACTGAGGTGACCCCTTGTCACAAGTAGTACAGAGAAGGAACATCTGTCCTGAAAGCAGAGTGTACGAGAATTCCCTTGCTGAGGTTGTGCAGCTACGTTGAGTCATTGGTGAACACCCACAATGTAAGTGGTGGCTTTTTTCCAATAGATTACTTTTAACCTTTCAGCCAAATAAAGAATAGAATAGCATAAAACCCTGCTTGAAGACGGCACCCACAGCAGCACTCTTCATGCCTGGGAAAGTTATTTTCAGAATGTGATCAGCTACAGAAAACAAACTACCTGTAGCCTAATCAATTATTTATTACTTTTCTTCTTCTTTTTTTCATTCTAGACCTTTTAGGAGCATTTCATTTCATTGACAGTCTAATCAGAATTTTAGAAGCACTTTTGCTGCTCAATGCAGCTCAAGAGAGTGTTATAAATCATATTTATAGTGCACTGCATCTTGCAGCTGCAGTGAATTTTATGATGGATACAAACCACGCAGCTGGGCAATGAGGGACAAACGCAGCAGCGGGATGCATACCAAGGCACTGCTTGTAGATTCTCATCCTTACAGTTCATTTAGATCAGCTGTTTAGAGCCTCATCAAGCTGTTAACAAGCACAAAGAAGTAGATGCTGCAGCTGAATGTGCATAGATGTCTAAGTCCAATGCTACAGCCCCTTGCAGTCCACTAGGCGAGAGTATGAGCTAGTAGTTTAGCTGTAGGATCAACCACCATTATTTGACACACTGTTATAAAATGTTTCAGAAGTCTGTTATACTATTACGTGACTGGATCCCAAGGTCCTCTGCCAGGCTCTCATTACAATAAATTGAGCGGTGAATTTGCTGCTCTCTGTAAGAGACATCCATTCATTGCTTTTGTTTATGTTTATTGCTTTTCAGGGTCTCGAGGGCCAGAAGCTGTCCGAGTATGCACTGACCAGAGGGCAGAGCATGGCTTAGACAGATTGCTGGTCTATCACAGGGTTACCTTAGATATACAATCACCCAATAGCAGTATACCTGACCTGCATGACTTTGGAATGTGTGAGGAAACAGTATCAACAAGAGGAACAACACTTGGAGAAAATTAAAACAATAAATGAGGTTAGGACTTCTTACTGATCCCAGCTACATCTTGATCTGGGCACTACCAAAGAACCTGGTGACGTCTTCTGCTTCAGACAAAAGTTGACGGAAAAAACAAAAGAGGCTGATAAATTATACTGACTGACACCCCATGACCGGCAACCAGTGCAGCCAATTAAGATGTTAGCATATACACTTGATCTCAGCTCAGCAGAAACGTGATCAAAATGGTGATAGAGATATAAGAAAGAATGAAATCTTACCTGGCTGCAAGAGATTAATTTCCTCACAGGTAGTGTGTGTTAAAAGGTCATTACATGTGCACTATAATAAAATGGTTTCATTACACAATACCGTATAGAGTGCAGCATCTGTGGTGATCACTGCATCTTGGGTTTAAATGTCAATGTTTTTTAACTTAGTTACTGTGTCTCGATGTTATTATATGCTCTGACAAGCAATTTTCCATTTGGGACAAATAAAATACCAGTCAGTTTAAAGATAGACTGCCAAGGATGCTAGCCTGCTGGTTGTACCCTGAAAGTAGCCAGATGTGCCATGTTTATGTGTTGCAGTTGTGCCCCGAGGTGACCTTTGCTTTAAGTGGTAAGAAAGCAAACAGCTGCTGTCTGGTAAAATAACTCCCTTGCCAAGGTGTTACAGCACCACTGAGTGCTGTTGACATGTTGCCTGGACATTTATTTATTTATTTATATATATATATATATAAACTGCATAGTGTAGCGATTGTCCAAATTATGTTGTTGTTTTAAGAGATGTACATTGTTGTTGTTTTGTTCATTCGCTTCCACACACCCACCAATCTTATCAATCAGTGATATGGCTCTGATTTACCTGCTTTCTGGAAGTCTGGCCCCTTCATTCACATCAGATTCTTTGTGTGGTTTGATACTGATACTTTTGACTGGCTTAAAATTGGTGAGACCGCTACAACACTATGTTTGAGCAACAGCTGTGTTGCAGCTCTGTGTAACCTCTTTGCCTAATAAACTGTTCAGTGATACTGCAGAAAAATGTCTGACAACAGCAGACTGTGGATTGATACATTTACTTTAACGATGCTGGATTTGAGATGCTTTTTTATAGGATTATTTGACATTACTCTAAAACAAACTTTTAATTCATGTATTACTACCATTAGAAGAGGCCAGTGCAGAAAATGAAAAGGTGTGACCTTGGGACATTCATACATCACCCATGGACAGCCTCCTTCAGTAGAGAGGTATAAGGTGCAGGAATAAGAGCCAACGACACAGCTAATATAGTGAATTATGGTCAGTCAGACTGCCAAATTACAGTCAAAAGCCAAAATAGCAAAAAGCCTTGAATTGAGATAATGTGCTAATTAGGTAGCTATTGGTGAATGTCTTTCCATTACTATGGACACTGATGGTTATTTACTCTGCACATTTTGTTCAGTCTATGTGATCAACGTCCTCACTGATCTATGGCCTGTAAGTCGTATAATTTGTAGTGATTCAGAAATTACACAGTATTGTACATGGTAGCAGCAGTCCTACCACCACAAAAACACATACAGTTTTAGAGTAAATATATGGTAGATACTAGTGTTGAAATACTCGAGACCGGTCCACTTTTTTTAAACACGCACACCAAGAAAGTAAATGGTGGAGATAGGAGAAGCTGTGGCTGTCCGGGAGCGGGAGGATATGTCAACAAAATCTTTGTAATAACATATAGCTATCTAAACTATAAAGAATTAATTTGTCACACAGCATCCAAAAGAAAACACACAACAGTCTGTAAATTCTGCAGTGCAACCTTATGGAGACGGCTGGGACCCCGTTATTAACTTTTACTGCCACTTAGAAAGAAAGTAAAAAGAAAGGTATGCTATGTGTAAGTGACGTTAGCTTACGCATGTATACCGTATGTTTCAGGGCACTAATTTCAGTTGCTTGCTATGGTTGCTTGCCAGAGTTAACCACCTAGCCAGGTGCACAAGCTACCTAATTTAGTTAACATATTGAGGGAAGTAGTTAATGCAATGTTGTGACAGCTTGTTCCTAAGATCCATTTTTGCTTGTGATGAGACAGGCCATATACATGTAGCTAATGTGTAAGTTAAGTTACATCACCTTTAGCTACTTGTCAGCTGCATACAGCTCCCACATTAAGGCTAAAATTAGATTTTTGTTGTTTTTTTTTTTACATTTACCGTGTTAAAGCCGCTCTCCAGTGTATTTTGACATTTCTATGATCTTTCATACTTTTCTGAGTCATTTCCTTACAATGTTGATTACCCACATAGTTTGACAAATATTTTTTGACAAATAGCTCACTGTCATGCCTCGTTACAAAACTGTCATGCTGTCACGCCTCGTTAAGTCAGAGCATCAAACCAATAAACATCGTTGTGAGCTAGCTAACCAATTTATCATGTAATTTACTTGGAACTTACAGTAGGTATGTCTCTCTGTGTCTGATTGTTGGTTTGTCTTTCTAGTTTGTTCTAGTAGTTGTAGGTAGCCAGGTGTAGTTAGCTAGCATAGTTATTGCAGAAAGCTAGCTAACAGAGGGTCTTAATTTTATTTTTTAGTTTCCTCCTCCTTGGTTTAGTGTGCTGTTCATTTTCATTATGGCATTTGTGCATGCGGTGTTGGACAGATGACAGAAAATGCGTCGCACTTTGACATGCCACCATCTTATACAACTTTACAGTCTGCAACATGCATTTCACTGACGGTCGTTTTAGCAATGTTTTTACCAATGTCCGACTATTAACCACACTCCCATTCTCTGTTTGAGAAAGAACATTCACCAAAAACGTCAGTTAAAACGTCAGTTAAAACGTCAGTTAAAACGTCAGTTAAAACAGGGGGGCTTTAATTATCAATTTCGAATGATGCCATTTTTTATTGTGATAACATTTTTGGCCATATCGCCCAGCTCTAGTGTTAAGTGAATGGTAAACATGGAAAAGGAATGTTGAATAAATATGCTTAAGTTGATTTCAGCTCGTAGTGTCTTGTCTCTGTCTCGATAAACTCGGTCTTGACTTGGTCTCGGTTTGGGTGGTCTTGACTACAACACTAGTAAATACTAGACAAGCTTAGACTTACTTAACACAGTTTAAAGGACAAATTCAGGTGGAAAGTTAGTCCTATAACATTCAAAGAAAGCTACGGTTTATTAGAATTTGGGTTTTATTTTTGTCTGTATCTGTAATGATGACACTGTGCTCTACAAAGGATTGCTTAAATCTCTGAAGGCAACCCCAGGTAAGTCAATTTATTTGTAAGAGAAACTGAAATGAAAAGTAAAACTATGACGCAAACTGTCAGTCAATATATAACAGTTTCCAGACCTGGTTAAACTTCCTGGTTAAACTTTATGAGATCATATTATGCTCATTTTCATGTTCAAAATCTTGTTTAGGGGATTATCAGAACAGGTTTACATGGTTTCATTGTCAAAAAACACCATATTTTTGTCATACTGCACATTGCTGCAGCTCCTCTCATCACCTCGTGTTGAACGCTTCGTTTTAGATATGGAGTGATAAATCCTACCTCTACAAGATCTTTGTTGGCAGTTGCACATGTGCAGTTCCTAGTTAAGGACTACTAGCCAATCAGAAGCAGAGAAGGGCGGGTCGTGAGAAGCCTATAAACACGGCTTCGGTTCAGCTGTACATGTTCCCCTTACCAGGTTAGCAACATGGACTGGAGCAACAGTTTAAGAGTGGTGAGTTATTAATCTGTAACAAATGTATCTTTCATCTAAGTTTTAACTGAGCTCATTCTCTACATCACAGTAAAATCCTTATGTCCATTGACTGCCTGGAGGGTAGCTAGTGTTTGGAAGGGAGAGAAGAGGCAGCAAGCTGACATCTTGTCGCTGTGTCATGCAGCTCAGTGTGTTTTTCCACCAGTGTTTTTGAGGGCATGTTGGACTAGTCGCTAGGCGAGCATTATGACAAGCATTTTGCTGTGACGTCACAGAGAACAAAAAGAAAAAGGCTGGACTACAATCGAGCTGTTTTCAGGCAGTTCAGAGCAGTGTTTTCTGTGGGAGATGGGAACTCCCTTTGGAGTGGACTTAAGGCTTTTTCAATTTGCAGACCTCTTACATGCACAAAAAAAGGTAAGGTATCAGTCAATAAAGGAGAGGGAAAAAGCCAAAAGCATAATATGGCCTCTTTAACCTACTGTAGCAGAGCATACAGCTTTCCTGTCCAGTGAAGGATGATTACAAACAGTGCTGAAGCACTGACTCTTTGTTTTACCTCCAAATAAGGTGGACACTAATCTAGTTAAACTGTTGGCTTGTCCACACCATGAACAGTGTACTGACACCAAACTTAAGTTAAACAACTTTACACTCTTATACCATTATGATAATACACTGAATATTGGGAATTGTGTCTTCATCATGTAACCATTCAAGCAACTGTGCAATCATATTGCAATCATATTGCACAGCAATGTACTGTTGTAGAATCAGACTGGACTTCAACATATTCTGGCTAAGGCCTTTATTGGTCTTTATTGGCCTCAATTTCTATATCAAGTAAAATATAACAGAATCAGATAGATGGTCACTGAATGTCTCCTGCCAACACTAAAGCAATGATGATGATGATGATCATGACGATGATGATGATGATGATCCATGCATGAAAATGACCCAACATCCAATACCATACCACACACACTAATATGTATTCATCAGGAAAAAGACAGCAATGATTAGAGGCCTAATGGGCATGTGTGATGAAGCGTTTCAGGGTGTATGTGTATGAGCAGTCAGGCATGGTTCAGACTTGAACAAAATAATTATGTGCTTGATACTGATGAATCAAAACGACTGACACACAAAAAGCCGCACGCACACATGTTTTTTTCTGCTGTACACCCGTGTTTTTCCTCACTACTACCTGAAAGTTGACAGTTTACCCTACAACACATTTTTCACAACCTCTGGCAGTTAGCAATTAAGTTGGCAGACAGAAAACACACAGTCAACATTCATAAAATCACACACAACCAGAAGCTTGTGCGCACACTTACACAAATAACAAAGGCACACACACAAAGAGAAGCATAACCACAGCATTTTGCCGACAGGCTGCCACTACAAAGTATACTGTATTGATTGTGCTGCTTCTATTTAGAACTTAACAGAATGACAACAGACACACAACCAACCAACATTACTTATTGGCTGTTTAAATTTTTGTATGAAACGTAAAGAGAAAAAAAAAAGGTCTACAGAAAGATGAGCCTTATTCATCTTAATTCATGCTTATTTGTTCTCTTTAAAAATCTTGTTATCTTCCTAAATCTCTCTGCACTTACTCTCTAACTGACCACAAAAAGCACATATAAACATATTTTTTTCTGGGGAACTTACACTTGGGATTCTAAGTGCTGTGTTTAATCATCTGTCTCGTTCCCTGTATACAGAAATTAAATCATGATTAAAGATCAATGTTCAAGTGGGAATACATGTGTCTTCTACTTAAGGAAGATGTGCTTGTAAAGGAGGCTAACAAAACACAAGTTTAGGGCCTTTAAGCAAGAGACGATTGCTGATCATCAGGCTCAGTTGAGGTCACTGAGATGCAAATGCTAATAAAGTCATTTGAATATTATGGCTTATTCCTAGACAGTAGATGGACCTAGTTAGAGAATATATTTTAAGATTACATTTATTGTTATTGTTTATTTTATTGAAGTCTTTAGCTTTTAAGGCAGCTCAATTCAATTTGGGATGAGCATCTGTCTGCAACTGCCTGAATGACATCTCTTGATATAGAGTAATATTGAGGTACAGAATTAAACTGTTCAAAGTGGTAAACATAGCCAACAAGTCCGAATCTGATCTGTGCTCCACATTATCAAGAAAATCTATAGGAACAGGGCAAAATCCTTTTTTTATAAAAGCTTATTTTTAAAACCTAGTGGTGAAAGCTAATGAGAGCATATACGTAGCCGCGGACATATCAGGTTATCACTGGAAACGTATGGATATTAATATTACAAGAAATACACAATAATAGTAAAATCTACAAGTACACAAAAAAGCACATCGCTGTTAAGCTGAAACCTCTTGCTTTGTTTATTATTACTATTTATTCATTAATTAGCAAGGTCTAAATCTTATACTTTGTTGTTCTAAGTCTACATAAAAATATGAGTCGCTGATTACATCTCCCTTTCCAAGAATGCAGAAGAAGCTATGATGGCTGACACTGTCAGCTCTTGTGCTAAATAATACGCTTAGGCCTCCATTTGTCCAAATTTCACTTCTGTTCTTACTTCTAATAAACCAGACGACTACTACTACTACTACCACCTCTTCTTCTTCTTCCTTCTTCTTTGTACATATTCAGTGACAAACACGCTCTGTAGAGCAGTTTGTCTGTTTGGGCTACTGTAGAAACATGGCGGCGTAACAGTTAGATAAGCTGTGTGACAATCAGGATGCTTCACCAGCTAGTAGAAATAATATGTATATATCTTTTTCTGGATAGGTATTTGGTGTTCCTCCAGTTGAGATCTCAACGCTTCATACCTTCGGCCATGTGTTAAATGGTGAGTAATATACAAATGTTTTTATTTTATTTGCATGATGTAGCAACGACCAGCACTAGCATGCTGTATGTAGCTGGTAGTCAACATCGACTGCACTGTCATTCTGTGGGAAACACTGGACATGTTTAAACTTGATTGTCAAGACTTTCAAAAGATCCTGGGTATTTTCTTGCTGCAATCTTTAGTAAAAACTAATGCAGTCTAATACAGTCCTGTAATTAATCCTGCTGTCATGAAGGTTATAAGTTGCAGTATTTGTTGTCACAGACCACAAATTCTACTAATTCTGCCTGTAGTTTTGTTTTAAAATTAATGCAGTATTTTGGTTATGTTTGGTAATGAAGGTACTAAAGAAATGTTGTGTGTATGATGACATTTTTAAGGACTCTCAACTCCATGACTTGTTTGATGTTTGGCGGAAATGCATACTCAAGGGGCTGTGTGTGTACCTCAATGAGGACCTGGAAAAATGAGCGAGAGAATACACTGTGAGTATAATTATTAGGGTTCAGTACTTTTGAGATTGACGTCACCTCTACAATACTATTAATGCCACCATCGATCTCCTTACAGTGCAGTGTCATGCTTATTTTAGCCACTTTCACAGTTAACTTTGTACATACTGTTGATAGTCTTTACTGTTCTTTTTTGTATGCAGTGTTTTCATCAATCTTATCACTTCAGTATTTTCACAAAGCAAGCTAGCTTAGCTATTCAACAAGCCTGTTGGCTACTAAAATGAAGAAAAGCAGTGTGGCTTATGAGGAGTGCTGTCAGCTGTATGGAGTTTTGCTCAGTCTCTGTGTTTAAGTTCTCACTCAAACTGATGCTGAGAAAAGGGCAAAATGGGCAGATAACATTAGGAAGGAAACATTCACCATCACCAGTCAGTCCAGGGTATGTAGCAGGTATTTTGGATACATGAGAACAGCTGAGAACAGACACCTGTCGGGGGCTCATGCAGCCTGTTGTTACTCTACACTTGTGTGGTTTATCAGTGAAGTGTGTGGATTTGCAGATTGAAGTCTGTGTTAGTGACAAGACACATATATCTGCTTTATGCTTGTCTCCTATAGAATGCCTGTATCATCACAACGTTATTATAATTAATTTTAGTAGCTAGCTAAGCTAGCTGACTGCCTAAACTAGCTCACTTTCTAAAAACAGTGAGGTGATTAGGAATTGGAATGATCAAAACACTATTAAATATGTGCAAAGCTAACTATGAAAAGTGGCCAAATGAGTATAAAACAGCACTGTCAGGAGATCGGCTGTGAAGTTAACAGTACTGTAGTAGAGCTGTCAGGAAATCAGCTGACGTGCGGTTTATGAAACAGTGGATGTCACACTGCATTGTGAAAGTAGAACGCTCTTTGTCAGGAAAGAAAAAAAAATCGATTAGCTTCAGTTCAAAATGGAGCTTTTGTTGACCAAAAGGCACTATGTGAGGCCATGGAGAGGGGTGGGGACTCTTAATGGTAAATAATTATTTTCTAAAACCCATACTGATTTTCCATTATATCCTTCATACACATGACTGTGAAGTTGGCATTAAATTTAATTCAAAGTGAAATTATCTGAATAATCTGAAATTCGGTTTGAATTACTTTTTGATGAATTGTCCAGCCCTAAAAGTAATAGATTACAACTCTGTGTTTCTCTGCAAAATGTTAAAATTTGTCACCAAATATACCCAAGCAAAGTCTGAGAAAATATTAGATTAACTAATGACAGAATTGTTAGTTGCTGATATTCCATTTAATAGACGCTGTCAAATTCATAAACATTCACTGACAGATCCCGTGTAGTTACAAAAATACAGTGAACTTTTTATACAAAACATTAACGAGTATTGCTTTGGTACTGGCTACATTTCCTAATGACAAGCTTTTCACATGTCAAAGTTTATAAATGCTAATGTAGACTGTTGGTATATTGTGCAACTGCATGGCTATGGAAAATCTTAAATGGGTAAAAGTGATTAAAAAAACCAACAACACAGGCCTTGAGTAACTGGAGACAATAATAAAAAAAACTCCACAACAGGAGCAAAACATTTTTATCATAAACTTATAATAGCAATCTGTTCACTTCACACAAGACCTGGTACCCTTTTGCTGCTTAGGTAAAGAAAGGCCCAGGCCACAATTTTAAGAATCAGTTATCAGTTAATGCAGATACTCAGTGTGATGTTTTCAGTGCATAATAGGCTTAAAGTGTGTTTAATTTTTTTTATTTCCTCTCATATGACTTTTTTGTGACTGTACGTTCTGCAGGCAGAAGACAAAGACCTGAACCAAGGTGCCATTGACGAGACCATGGTATGTTAATACCACATATGTTAAATGCCACTGATAGACCAGAAGACATTGGGATTGTCCTGGAATGCCAGGTGGTACTGCATGATATGGGCATGATATGGACAACATTGCCTTAGCTGCTCCCATGTTTTTTCACTTAATGTATGCCTTGAACCTCAACTACCCTCCTGAACTTAAGTACTCTTTCGACGTGCTCCAGAAAGTTGTGATGGAGCTGGGCGGCAACACACTGTCAAAGAAAGCCCAGGGACTCAAAAACAAACTATAAGTGAACCGTTGCCATTTTAGGCAACCTGGATACAACAGTTTCCCTTTCTTCTTGGAACATGGACCAATGCTGCTTTTTTTATTGGACTTCTGCAACTCACGCTGCCTTTATGTATGCATTTGTTTACTGCAAGTGTAGTGTATTTGTTTCAGCAGATTATTTCTCTCAGGGCCATGTGTGGCAAAATGTCTCTCTTTCATATTATGTCAGCTTTGTCAGATGTGTCAGAGCTCCCAACAGTTTCCACTATATTAAAATGTGGAGGTGATTTTTTTTTTTTGCACATTCGTAACTGAAAATATAGTAGTGGTGGGAAAGCAATTAATCCTTAATTTTATTACTCTTTAATTCCAGAACCCTTGCAGTTAAAGGAGCACAATAACTTTACAAGCACTCGATTTAAATTTACCAAAGTGTATGATTTCATTACATTTGTCTTTTTTGTTGTTGCAAAGAAGTTGTAAATGTAGTTGATGTATTGTGCACTTTTTTACATAATTTTGCAAGATATTTCTGCATTAATCTGGCTGTGTAAAATTCCCTACTGATGCTGGTTAGATGTCATTTAGAAGGTGTTTTAATGTCCAACAGTGTTGCCTCAGGTTGTAGCAGAATGTTTACAATGCACTCTTGATAACTTGGCTACCAAGTGTCAATGTAAGGAAAAAGGTGCTTTGTTCTAATGTGAGAATGGTTTGTATATATATGCATTTATTTGTGTATACATTGCATGGAACTGATTGAAGTATTGTTAGTAACTATTTTATTACAATACAGTTTCAAAAGAAATGTTTTTGTGTATGCCTTATTTGTTCTGAAAATGTTACAGGAGTAAAATTGTAGGTAAGATTAAAAAGAAATCAGCGTGCAGAAATACTTTTAGCATGTAGAATTTATACACAAAGTTTGCAGAATCTTTATCAGACTAATTTCAGCAGGTTAGGTTAATTTAACAGAACAACATTGCATATACTTTACATCAAAATCTCATTTAATAAGTGATAATTGAATACACTAAACATTAAAGGGAAATGTTAAATTAACACAAACAAATGATGTTGGGTCTTTACAGAATAATTTAATAAATTTAACATTAACAAATAACTTTGAATGAACATAATCAAATCATGTTGGTTTTACATATAAGAATTCAGCATACTAAATTGAAATGAATAATTTCGACTAAAAATAAATATATGTGCAACCGATGTACATATTGTTTTTATGTAAATTTAACAGACTTTTTTTTCATTGTATAGCAGCCTTTCTCTCTTCTTTAAGTGGTGGAATAAAAAGGATTACATTTAAAGGTGAAATCAGGAACGCAAAACAAGTGTCCAATATATGAGTATTCTATACAAGGCACTGATGTCTGAGTAATGTGGATGGATCGGACTCAATTTTATCCTCTGTGTCATTCATTTACATTATATTTTATTATTTTTCTTTTCTATTCTACTCCAGTCTAGTATAGTCTATAACTGTCTTTATCCTCTTGTTTGTCTTTGTCCTTGTCTCTCCCACTGTGTATGTAGATGGTGGCATTCTGCAAATGCCAGCAGCTGTAGTTGCTGATAATCTGTCATTATAGCACATTCTTAAAGTGCTCTCAAACCTCAAGCATTTTAAACACACACACACACACACACACACACACACACACACACACACACACACACGCGCGAGCAGTACACAAAACAGATAAAAGACAATCCATCTTGTGAATATATTATACTCTATTGTATGCTATTCTATTTTAAACACCAACATACACACACACTCCCTCCCTTTTATTTTTTTTCTCTCTCCTCAATTATATCTCACTATTTCTCCATCCTACTCCCTCAGAGGCTCAGGGGTTTGTAGACTCCATTTTCATCCATCTTTAAAGAAAACTTCAATGTCACATGTCAAGTACCTGCTTGGACATTCAGTCTTTTCTCTTTTTCTCTCTTTCTGGTGCCTGCTTTCTAATCGTCAAGTAGCTAGCTGAATATTCAGGCCCATTTTTTCTCCTCTATACTTTTCCTCTGTAGTTTTCAATGAGCTCAGTGCTATCTTGCATTCTTTTTTGCTCTTCCCTCTCTTCCGACTCTCACCGTCTTCAAATTTAACATTTTAGACAAATCAAAGTGAAGGGAGGAAAAAAGATGATAAAAGGAGAAAGTGGTTGGGAAGAGAGCAGTGCAGAGCAGAGCGAACGGGGAGAAAGGTGAGGAGAGAGGAGTAGAGAATAAAGAACAGAGATGTTGGGAAAAAATGAGAGGCAAGCAGAGGATAAGGGGAGAGGTATGGGAAATAGTGTCCCGCAATGAGTGCAGAAGCTGGGAAAGGGGAGAGGAAGTGGAGAAAAGATATGTGACGAGACATGGAGACAAGATAATACCACAAAATAAACTGTAGCTAGAGACTTGAGATGCTGTACCGCAGGTATATCAATTATGAACGTCTGCACAGAAATGACTGAACAACAAAGTTGCCATCACAAAATTGGGGAGGTGTCCATGAGCTCAGCAATGGAAACAGAATTCAGTCAGTATGCAGGAAAACAAAAGGTATGCCTAAAACAACAGCTCTTCAACATATTCAACACTGGACCACATAAGAGAAAATTTGTGTATGTAGTGTCATAGCTTTTAGTCTGGCTTACAAAGTCATGCTCTCTATTTTACGTTTCCTGTCACTCTGCATTTCTTTATTTTCTATTTACCACAGGAAGGCTCTGTATGCAATAACATCAGAGTCGTGCAGTTACACAAACTCACACCTGGGATCTCTGGCTAATAAAAACAAATAAAGTAAAGCAATCTTCAAATAAATAACACATATTTAATATCCATCTTGTGGACAGTTTGCCTCTCTTGGCAAAGATCTGCAATAGACAAAGAATAGATAATTCACAGATGTGTGTCCATTCTCTTTCAGAGGCAAATTCATCTCATAATATCCTCATCACTATGTTGATATCTTAGCTATTTTAAATTGCAACCAGTATCAGCTTTTCAAGGCCAATGCTATGCTATGTTCAAGTTGGCAATACTAATAAAAAAACTATAATAAAAAAGTTGACAACACAGACAGAGATTGGTGAAAAAACAGGCAAACCAATGCCATGTTGACTAACACAAAAATCGAATTGTCTCAAAGGTCACGTATTGGCGTGTTACACACTACATTAGACAATGCAATGTGATGTAAGAAAATTGAAGGTAGAGATGGTTTATTTTCCCCCACGTCAGATTATAATGTTTTTTTTCTTAATCATAATGCCTGGTGAAATAACAAGAAAATAAAATAATGAAAATGAGCTCACCTTCCCAGAGTCCATTGCAGTGATGACCCACACACAGTGTGCGTTGTTCTCATATTGAACAGGGTAGTTAGGAGAAGTTATGACACCTTTGGGCCCCCTTAGATTGCTTCCACAGGTCCGAGCTACAGAGGAAGAGAGCAATAGAGAGAGAAACAGACCGACACAGAGTTTCAAATGAGATTTATGGGGTAATCAAAATTACGCATGCAGATTGCAAATGGCTTTTTAACTTAAAAAGTGAAAAGTCAGAGAGAAAGATAGCGTGGCAGCAACAACAGAAAATGCTAATTATTGTAGATCATAGGGTTCAATGTAACGAAAACTGAAACTGTGGTTTATAGACACTGAATTTGGGCATTTTGGTGGACCTACATATAGTTATCTGTGTGTCATATTTTTGTGGGATATTTAAAACTGTCACTGCAACATTTAGTAAGATTAGGTAACATTTTTGTATGCTTTCATTAAGTCCTACAATGAAATCAATCATATTCCCCTTCCTCGTCTTCCTTTCACAGATACATTCCACAAACATCAACTGCTGGTGAGATTAAACTGATTACTTACTCATTCTGATTCTACTAACCCACCTTGCTACTTACTTCTAATCCATTGCCAGAGTTCCAACAGTCTCAATTTTGATAAACACGCTGAGTGATTCACATCAATCACTCAAATGCAAAAAATACATTGCCCTCTTTGACTCACTTGTGGGCCTTCACAATTTGTCAAGTGTGTCATTATTTTTATCAAAAGGAAATGATGTGGTGTTTTTTAATTTACATTTTTGACTTCCTCTATCTAAAACACTGAAAATGAAGGTGAATGCTGCACTTGATATGCCCAATATAACTGACCATTGTAAAACAGTGTGCACACAAAACAGCAGTATTACAGCAGGGTCAAAACATTGAATCAGAACATTCAGTAGCTCTGCAAAATCTGATATACATTCACAATGGATAGCAAAAGACTAAAAATAAGAAAATATACGACATAAGATAAGACAAACATGATATTTGTAGCTGAAATACAGCAAAGGTTTGTGTCATTTTTTACTAAACTAATGTGCATGCTATTAAACTGGCAATATTAGCAGCATTAATCTAAAAAGCACAGTTAAGGTGGATAAGAATTTGGTAATTGGAGGCATTCTTACATGAACTAAAGTACAATTTTTGATCCGTCGGTGGTCCATGGACAGCTGTTAGGATATTTCACTAAGGATCAACACACTGACCAGCTGGCATGGCTAAAAATGCTTTCGATACGACATAACTATTTTTAGAAATAGGTATGTTCCAAGTAAAGATGTTTTTAAAACATTTACCCCCAAACTCTCCTCCTCTGCTGCTAAAACTTTCAGTATCTTTGCTCCCTTTAATCAACAGCAATTTTCAATATATTATTCCTAGTGCTCTATTTTACCCATATTGATTTTGTCCTGTGTGATACTCAAAGTAATATTTCTTGCCTTCAGTACCTCATAAAGTCACCCATGTGTTATTGCCTTAAAGGGATATTTGGCAAAAAAAAAAAGTAGTGTCAAAAGTCCCCTTAAAATCTCCTCTCTTGAGCACAGTAATATTACAGGGCTTACTTGTCTGTTTTAGTCAAAAACACTGTAGAGAAAGTTTTACCTGATCATATATTTGCCCTTTATCTATCATAATGATTTAGCTAGACGGATCACTCCCATTGGATGAATGGAAGGCCATCGGCAAAAACAAAGAGGCAAAAGCAAAATGATATAAGAAGAATATAAGAATAATACAGAATAATAGTGGCGGTCAGGAGCTAGAGAGAGAGGAAGGTGGAAATAATAAAGTAAAGATTTTGCAAATACAGGTTGAGAGAGAAAGTGGAGAGACGTGACGGAGAGAGGTTAGAAAGAGACGGAAAGAGAGAGCAGTAAGGGTGAATGATAATAATGTGAGAAAGGAAGAGAAAGAAATGTGAAGGAGGAAGGGCAAGAGGCAAGAAAGAGAGAGAGAGAGAGAGAAAATACTAGGAGAAAAAGGGAGAGAGAGAGGAGGACCTCAGATGACTGATCTGCCTGTTAATTAGAAAAGAGAGCTGAAACACACTATGACACACACACAGACGCACACAGGTACACACACATACATGGACACACAGTAACACATTCATAGCGATTCATCCCAGAGACTAGCTTCTAATTAACATTAAAGTCTCAGTAGAGAATGAGAGAGGCTCATGGGTTTGAATCCCAGGAGAGTGATCACACCAGATAACACAATACACCAGAGCTACAGTATAGGAGTTTTTAACCTCTGCCTGCCTACTTGTTTGTGTGTAACAGCCTAATTTTTCTCTTTTATTTTCTTCTCTTTCTTTCTCCTCCTTGCTCTCCCCTTTTCTCTCTCTGTATTTATTCCTCTCTCTAATTATATTTATTTGGAAAATATCAAAAGACATATATCGCTGTCAAACGCATTAGCTTAGCTAGTCTCCAGCTGCCGCAAAGTTGTACAATGGGTCCTACTGAAAATTCACCTCTTGAATTCTGATTTTTCCCTAAAATGTAAATTCATCGGTTTCAAGGTAAGAAAAACAAGTCTTTCCAGTTAAAAAACATCACACACATTTTCTGCATCTATTTCTTCTACCAGTTCCTTTAAGGAATATGAAATGTAATGCATATTGAGTCCATGTAGCATCATTTTATACATACGTTTTTCTAGTTCTAAACAATCTTTTTTCACTTTTCTAAATGTTTACATTGCCATTTACATTACTTGAAGAGTCACTTTAACCAATTTAAGTAAGTTAGGGACAGAAGAAAACAACGTGTTCCCAACATTAGGATGCTTGCTAACGACACTGGCAAGCACTATTATATTTCATTATAGACCTATTTACTGTTTGATGCAAGACAGATAATGTATATATTTTGCCGGAAACAGCTTTCTGCGGGAGCAGATGCTGTGTATACATTTAGTGATACATCAGTAAATGTATGCACACAGAATCTAAGAAAATATTTAAGCTTTGAAAGTCAGCTAACTGTGGAAAGAGTATCCACACGTCCCTTCATCTCTGTCACTATCTCACTCTTCCTCCATATCTACTGTCTCCTACTGACGTGAGTAGCCAGTATCATGAAGTCAGGCAGGTCCCTGCAGTCACAGACAGACATGCAGACACAAAACAGGCACAGGCGCGCACACACACACACAAACACACACAGACTATAATACAATGTGACAGGGACCCTATAGTCTGTGTCCGAGCACAGGGACTGCTTGTCTGTCAAACACACACACAGCTCAAGGCAAATACTGCCGCAGCTATGAGGTATGTGACACTGTCCTTTGGACACTTGCTGTCAATGTAAGTGTGTGTTGTGTGCACGCGCACTAGGGTGTATATGCTTGCTGTCTGACTTTTCATTGTGGAGCAATAAACCCAACAGGGTATTGTCAGTGAACATGTGGGCAGTGAAAACCCCTGCATCATTGCTCTGTCACTCACACAGTTATTTATTTAGTCACCCAGACAGACCAGTCAGAAAGTGAATCATAAGTTTAACACAACAAAATGTAAATCACAGTGATATTATTTATTAAGTTTCTATGATACTTTACCGTTTGAGCCTCTGCATTAGCAAATACCATTACAGTTTAAAACATCACAGTCAATATCTCTTATATAGTTTGCCAAAAATGTTACATTTAATGCTTTCCAAATGGGGATTGGGATTGCATTAGATTGTCCAGGCACACATTTTTGTCATTTTCAGTTGACACGCAAGCTTAGGAGGTGGTTGCCAGGAGCAGTTAACTTAATGTTTCTCATGCTGATCAAAGAAATATGTCGATTTCAGAGTTGTTATTTTTGTAACTCAACTTACATCTTTTGTGACCATTTCCCTTTTGCCATTTTTCTGGCTATGGCACAAGAAGATGACGTTCCCATTCTTAATCCAGCCTTCAACGCTCATATTGGCTTAGTTGTTTTTCCAACCAGGGTAACTGCCATCAGGAAGCACAACACTAGACCTTTATATTATTTTTTTAATTTATTTATATATATAAATGACTGAAGGTGAACAGGCATTTGCCATTAGGGCTCCTGAGGCAGCAGCAAGCATCAAATTATAAAGAGAAGATAGATATTATTTTATACATCATCAACAAATTCCCTGAAGACACAAAAACTAACATTTAATTTATCTTACTATCATGTATTGCCTGTGTGGCCAGATCTCAATAAAGCCTAAACACCCCTGCAATGTCAGTCCAATGTTATTCTAGAACTATTAAAAACACATTAAAGAGTCACAACGTTGCATTTGGGTGACATACTCCCGCTTTATGACGCACTTGCAAGACTAGTTTCAGTGCTACATCACCTATAGCAGTGGGATGTCTCATGACAAGTAGGGCATAATTTTTGTTAACCCTTAGACCTCTGGGATGATAATAGTTGGTAAAGCGGGTCATCAGGTTTAATTGTTTAACTCCAGGCTCCTCGTGACAGGATGCTGAAGTGTCCTTGAGCATGACACTGAATCCCAGATAAGCAGGTCAGCACCTTGCCCAATGGCTCCGCCACCATCAGTGTATGAATGTGTAAGAGTGTGTGTGAATGTGACGCATTGTAAAGGTCTTTCCACCATTCTCAGGTTAAATGTACTACATAAATGCAGTTTATGTATGTCCATGGAAAACTTTATAAATATCATGACACACTCATATTGAACGAATGATGTGATAGCTAATGCAATATGAATATGTCCACAGTTCTGCCCCATACTTGTCCTTGATAATTACTTCTCTGCTTTATAGTGCTGGAAACCTTTTTAGTGTGTCAAATGCCCATTCGTTAAAACCCTAACCTTAGTAAAAGATCAAGAAATGCTATATAATGCAGCCAAATCAGTACAGTACATTTCAAACCAAAATGGACTTGAGGCACACTAATAGCAAGCTGCAGATATGCTTTGTAAGACGAGTCCTCACAATGTCAGTTGTATGAAACCATTGCATTAAATATCTCTGGCTCCATTCTAATGCATGCACACCTAACAAGTGACAGGTTTCAGAGGGAATGGCAGGTGAAACTTACTTCTGCAGATGGGTCTGTGGTCACTCCAGGCAGCCAGCGTGTCAGTGACTCTTTGACAAGTGATACTTTTAGATCCTTGCAGTACATAGCTGTCATCGCAACTGAACTGGACGCTGGAGCCAACTCTAGTTAAGGAGACACAACAGTAACAACACTTGTCAAACACAGTAATAACAGTAATGTTGATTCTAGGCTCCGACTGCAACATCAGCCGTCACATTCAGGTGATACTTATAGGAGACTCTTACATCACTGCTTACATCTTAGGAGAACTAGGCCCATCCAGGAGAGAATTGAATAAATAATGTATGAATGATGGCCATGAAATTAATGATGCAGTGGCTTTTAGATCACTGCATAAGATGACCGTCACCACAGATCACCCAATTAGGAACATTACCTTTCTCCACTCGTTCTTTTTTTTGTTGTTCTATCTGTTTTCCTTTGCTCTCTCATCCTTTCACTCCGGTCGCCCTCTCTCTAATCATTTGTTCTGATCATTCTTGTTTTCCCATTCTCACCAACACCCCACTGTCAAACACGTGAGAGGGACATTCAGCCATCTAAGTGGAAGTCTGCATGGTGTCTTGGCTGTAAAGCTTAATGTCTCCTGCCTGCTGATACACACCACAGTCTACCACCTGGCCAAACATCCGCTACGTAGGGTTCTGGTTGTTCAGCGGCTCCACCCTGTTGTTAAACACTGTAGAGTCGTACAGTCTGGCCAAATCTCTCTGTTAGTGCCTTTGTCACGGAGAGTTGGGTCATTCACTTTACAGCTACTGCCACTATGGCGATGCTGATGACACTTAAAACACCTTACATCTAGCCACTCACTGTGCAATTTACAATAACAGGAAATAAAACTTTGTTGTTATTGCTATTCCCTTGAAAAGAGCCAAACGCTTTCTGTTGCATTCGTGTATGTGGTTGTTTGGGGATCAAAACTGCCACGAGACACTGACTTACAGACATTTTGCACATGCCACAGTAACAGTAAAACCTCTTTTGTTTTCTCTGCAGCTATGTTCTCTCCCCATTTCCTGTCTTACTTCTTCACACCGCAGATCTGCGTCAGTGGTGCTTGATGATGATTAGACAGAAACCTGTAACACACACCAAACACATCCATGCCAACATGCATGCATGCCTACACATAAAAGCACACAGACAAACACATACACACATGGAGTTAATGACCTTTCACTAACTAAGACAACTCCACTAATAGTCCTACAGAGTCAGTGCAGTCATTGTTGCTAATGGTAAAGAAGAACACCAGGAGCTGGAGATTAAAAGATGATTATCATTTCAAGTTTTTTGGCCTGAAAATAGTCTAAGAAAAAGGTTAAAAAAAATTCACTACCCATCCTGATTCTCTCATAATCACGAGAGAAACACAAGAATAATTTAGATGCCACTGATGCTAAGTGGATGAGTCGTAAGGAGAGGTGATTATTTCATAATTGCTCGCTCCTGATTACATGAAATTATCTCCCTTTCTACTAATAAGATGACAGACACCATGGACTCAGTTGTTTAAAAATCCCTGTGTCCACCAAGTCTTTGTTTATTAGCCAAGATCCTATTTCCGGAATATTCCTTCCAATTATAACCTCTATATGAGTAAGGGCCCTAAAAACCTGAAGGGTGATTAGTAATGTAAATTGGTAAATACTGATGTGTCTCTGGACAGCTACTGATGATGATTAAAAATGACTCTAAACAAGGAGACACAGTGAACAATACAAAACAGGCTCAGTTTATGTTGGCTGAGGAGAACTGCAGTATCAGACCTGGAGCTCTGGACCGACAGGCATGTTGCAGGCCAAAATGCACCACCTACTAGCAGATTAGGCAACAGCAGTTTAGAATTGCAGATGTAGACATGTAAACGTTATCTGCAACCATGTGGGAACCAACAATTATTTTCATTATCAATTCTTGATTCGCTGAATAATTGTTTTGGATATAAAATGTCAGAAATGGTAAAAAAAATGCCTGTTAGAATTTCGCACAACCCAAGGCGACATATTCAAATGTCTTGTTTTACTAAAATGATTATTTAATTGTCAAAGTAATTGGCAATTCATTTTCTGATTGTTGCAGCTCTAATCTACAGGCAAAGGAAGTATAGGTTGCTGGAATTTCTTTTTGTTTTGTTTGTTTGCGTGTTTGACATTGTATATTTCACAGTTTAAACCTGTAAATGAAAAAAGCTCTGCGTATTATTAAAATCATTTACCCACTGTAGATGTTGTTTTAGTAGAATAGTTAGTTTCAGACAATGAACGATGAATTTCCGCTCTTAAAGGCCCTGCACACTCACACAGGTGTTTAGTTATTCTGGCTGAATAGACCTCTACTCAGGTTGAAAGCTATACTAGAATTATGTGATCACAGGACTTCCGGTAGTACTAAGATTGATTAAACATATAAAGTAGATATAGATGTAGTATATATTGTCCTAGGTGAGGTGTAACAGGTGAAGGAGGAAGATTAAGCTGTTAAGAGCTGTTATCAGATGAAATAAATCAAATCACCTGTGCTAGTGTATCACGAGCATGCAGGGCCTTTAAACCAAGTCACAGATGTTTACAAAGAGGAATAAATTATCAATTAATGTGCAAAATTGTTAACAGCAAATATTTAGTCACAATATTTAAATATTTCATATTTACTTTACGTGGGTGTGATACAATGCTCTTCTGTGTTCATGAATTATCTTATATAGCTAACAACTGGTGAATGACTTCTGTAAAATACCCTTCAAAAATGAAATACAAAAAGAAAACAGCAGCAATTACCTTGTGTGGGTATGTGTGTATGCGTGTGTGTGTGTGTGTGTGTGTGTGTGTGTGTGTGTGTGATGGCAACAACATGTTGAAAGTGTTGCTTCTAATAATTTGATTTTCTATAGGAGCTGGTCTGAAGAGCACTAAACAGCTCTCCCCTTCGGAGGATTTAAAAGACAGTAAATGTGAATAAGTGACTTTTTCAAGTCAGTTACAGGTGTTTCACATCTAAAAAGCCAGAGCTGTAACAACAGGCCCCCAACAGACAGACATTATTCAAGGTAAATCACAAAACACAAAAACGATGGGGATCTTTGGTGGAGAAGTTCCATGGCCATTGAAACAATTCTAAGACTACAACAGGGACAGAGTGGCACTCATGCTCAGCCTGGGAGTTAGGGGCAACTAAAATATAGTGGTTTCTGAAGAATAATTCTAAACTGGGCCCCGAAGTCACACTGTGAGTAACCTCAAGATAATCTCGACAAACATAAGCAGTCTTACTTCAACTATGAGGAGATGTAAACTAAACTCACCAAGTTTTAGTCCGTTACTGCAATCATTGTCAATCATGCATGTTGCACAGGCATATTTTGGAAAGCCAAAAAAGGGTGGGAGAGAGACCAGTAAAAAAATATTTCTTTCTTCTCTCAATCCTTGTGATTACTAAATGTATTGTTCTTGCAAAAAAACAAGCTGTTCTGACTTAAAAATCGAAACAGCACAACATGAACCAAGCACAAAATGCACATAAACTGAACAAGAATCCGTATTCTCACGTCAGCGCAATGATTTGATGACTTGTGGCAGTGTGGTTTCCACATGTCAGACACCCATACAATAATGATCCCTGTGCTGGTCATAAGATTACCAATATCCAGGGCACTTCTGGGTGTTGTTAATATGCTTGATTTGACTATGAGTGACTGGGAGCGGTCAAGTCTGAACTTACTGGAAGGCTGAGCCCATCCTCTTGCCATTTTCTGGAACTCCAGGATCTGGACAAACATCACCAGCAAGACCGCTTTGACTCACTGAAAGAAAGGAGGAAAATATATACATCAAAATAATTACATTCCACAAGTCCACACATGCAGGTTTTACACATTAAAAAAACCAAACTTTCCACATGTACTTTAGAAAGTTGCGTGCAAGCTATTAACATGAATATTGAAGCTAACTTAATTGTAAACCTACTATGTCAGAAGCAATCCAACCCCACCTGCAATTTAAAGTTAACTACCATTATGTACACTACTTGTGAGCTAACTGTTTAAAACAAATAATAAATTGGTAAGTGGAGAAAAATCTTTTTCCTATTTACAAGATGAATCACCTTACATTTATTTAGTGTTTCTTATGTTTCTTATGTTTCTTATGTTTCTTAGCTATATTTCAATAATTATTCATATTGTTTTTTCCCCACAAAGTTAAAACTGTAGAACTGTAGACTGGCCCTGAACAGCCATATTTCCCTGAGCCATTCGACAGATTGCTTTAAGCAAATAAAGAACATGTACAATTAAGTTGCATGTACAGTCGCAGAAAAAAGTATATTAACCCTTTGGAATCTCCTGGATTTCAGCATAAACTGGTCATAAAATGTAATCCGTTCTTCATGTAAGTCACAACAATAAACAAACGCCAAACTCCAGAAGCTAATTGGAGTCAGGAGTCAGCCAACCTGGAGTCCAATCAATGAGACGAGATTGGAGGTGTGGGTTAGAGCTGCCATACCCTATAAAACACACACAACAATTTTGCGATTCTCATGAAGCAATGCCTGATGTGAACCATGCCTTGAAGAAAAGAGCTCTCTGATGACCTACAATTAGGAATTGCTGACTTGTATGAAGCTGGAAAGAGTTACAAAAGTATCTCTAAAAGCCTTGATGTCCATCAGTCCACGGTAAGACAAACTGTCAATAAATGGAGAAAGTTCAGCACTTTTGCTACTCTCCCTAGGAGTGGCCATCCAAATATGACTGCACAAGACCAGGGCCATCTATCTGCCAACTGAAGATCAACAGAAGATGAGTGATGCAACAGGACAACGACCCAAAGCACAGACGTATATCAACAACAGAATGGCTTCAACAGAAAAAAAGACACCTTCTTGAGCTGCCCCATCAGATTACTGACCTCGACCTAATTGAGATGCTGTACCATGACCTCAAGAGAGCGATTCACACCAGACACCCCAAAAATACTGCTGAACTGAAACGGTTTGTAATGAGGAATGGTCCAAAAATTCTCCTGACCATTGTTCAGGTCTGATCTGCAACTCAAGAAAGCGTTCGGTTGAGGTTATTGCTGCCAAAGGAGGGTCAACCAGTTATTAAATCCAAGGATTCACATACTTTTTCCCACCCTGCACTGTGAATATTTAAATGGTGTGTTCAATAAAAACATTAAACATTCTGTATAATTGTGTGGTATTAGTTAAGCAGACTGTATTTGTCTATTGTTGTGAATGTGTGATGAAGATTAGACCGCATTTTATGACCAATTTATGCTGAAATCCAGATTATTCCAAAGGGTTCTCATATTTTTTTCCTGCAATTGTGTTATTTATTACAGCAGTGACAGGAGCCATTCTGCTTCCATAATGATTCATTTTACTTAAAGGTTTTGAATACTTCCAACGCTGAAAAGGTGTACGTATTTGTAACAATTCGTAGTATCCTCGAGGAAAACTATTTCCAACTTTCAGACTAATAAAACTTGAAACGACCTTAAGTACAATTTTCCTGCTTTCATAATAAACTTCATCTATGCATAGTCATACATTATGAATTTTAAAAATGTTGTTTAATACTCATAAGCAAATCCATTATGTAGTGTGCAAAATTACATGATGATTTAATAAAACCTTCAGGGGTAAAATAGTTCTAAAAAAAAAAGTTTAGCAAAAACTATATAAATGGCGGAACTGTTGATAGAATTTAAAACCGATACATGCAGAGATTTAATGAAGAGAACTATCCTCCGTGTTGTTTTTTTTTTTTGTGCTGTTCCTAAAAAAGCACAAAAGCAAAACACATGACATATTTTGTCCAGATCTTGCATTGGTTTCAGACACTCTGGCTGGGAGCATCTGCTGCATGCCTAAAAACTTAATGTAAATGTAAATGAGACCAGACAACATGACAGGAACCAGTTTAGACCAGGTCTGTCTTAATGGAACTCTGTGGATGAATAATGGTGGTTAGCAAAAAAATATAGGGAAAGGAAGTTGAGAATAAATAACATGAAAATGAGAAGAAGGGAGTACAATAGCACAAAGGAGGAAAAAAGGGGTACATCCTGGAGGGTTATAACAATATGACCTGAAGAAAGAAAAATATCTGACCTCTCAACGTCTCCCTTATTGCCCATGTTTTCTTGTATATTTCTCACTCTTCATGTCATCTTCATCTGCCTCTGTTCCCACTCAAACCTCCACTACTTTTGTATTCTCAGCTTGCTCAACCCGCTTTTTCTCTCTCACACACATTAGCTGCAATTTATAAAGGGATGCCAAAGTTTTGTGCATCCTAGCATAAAAGATGGATGAATGATTTGCTGCGTTTGTGTGATTGTATTGTGTGTGTGCTCAGGGGTTGGGAGCATATAGATGCTGTATGTGTGTTCGTGTGAGATATGATGCAAACAGAACAGGCTGTCTTGTTGCTCTTTTTTTGATGTTCTGCCCAAAAATCACCACACAAACACACTTTCTATGTTGCGCTCTCTCGTCCCTTTTTCTCTCACTCATGTTCAAATGGCTTTCATTGGCATCAGATACAACGACTCATATTGCTGAAACAAATCCAGCTCATGCAAACAACATGAGATTGTTCTATGGAAACACAAGCTGCCAAATATCATTGCTGGGCTGATGTCAAATATCCTCAAGCTGACTTAATACCATATTTGCACTTAAAAGACCATTCAACCTTTAAACACAAGCTTATGATGCATAATATAATTTCCATATCATCAAAATTTCTTCAGCAAACATTTCATCTCTATAAGTCAACTTTGTAGGAATTCACAAAAAAGTGATACATTTTCTTTTTGGTTCCCATGTATGTTTGGCATTTCTGACATCTGTAATATACCTACACATCCTGTCAGCTACCCAGTGCTATGGATTGAGATTCCACTCACTAAATGAGTCAGTTCTTCCTGCCATTTGTACTGAAGTATATGAACTGTGCATTTCACCGTTACATGTCCGGTCTCAAAAAATATTATGAGCCCACTGTAGATGTATATGAGCCCAATATCTATGAGCCCACTGACTATTAAACAGTATTACAGTAAACAATAAGGTAAGTGACATTTACCATGAATATTTAAAAAAAATAATAAAAAATTAAAGCTGCAAGCAGCGTTGGGGGGCCTCTCGCACATGTAGTGCATCGGGGTGTGAGGCGGCCGCATTGCATATACTGGAGCTCTGCCGGTGCGGCTGTGAATTTGCTACGCGCTTCGGAAGCTGCATGAAGGTGTTAAACCTCACTTCCTGTGTCCCCTTTGTGGCGCTACATAGCACTTGGCAATATGAATATAAATTAATATTGTTTGTTGTTTGGTTCAGATGTGAGCATGTACACTGAAGTTACAACAACTTCCTGTGTCATGGCGAAGAGTTGATCTTTGACGCCATGCCACGGACACGCCCATTGACGAAAACTCACAGATTTTTTCATCTTCAATGCCTTTAGAAGGCACAGCACAAATTTGAAGTCGGTCGGAATAAATCCCTAGGAGGAGTTCGTTAAAGTACGGAGTGTGTAAATCATCCAAAAATTGCTGTAGAATTCAAAATGCTGACTTCCTGTTGGGTTTAGGGCATCGCTCCAAGAGGCTTTTTGGTACGTCTGGACATGATACACGTACCACAGAAAATTCGTACATGTAGGTCAAACGTGCGGCGGGGGCTGCTTCGTTAAAGGTCAATTCTCTTCAGTTTCAATAGGGATCTCGCACGGTTCGTGCTCGGGCCCTAAAAAAATAATCCTTACAGTTTCAATAGGGACCTCGCACGGTTCGTGCTCGGGCCCTAAAAAAAGAGTCCACTGAGACTGTATGGCTGCTACCATCACCATAAACCCTCAACATAGCCAGATTAGACCTGAAACTTGTTTAATTATTATTAATATATTATTATTAATTTGCTAAGATTATATATATATATATATTTTTTTTTTTAGGGCCCGAGCATGACCGTGTGAGGTCCCTATTGAATTTGCTAAGATTATATTTTTAGGGCCCGAGCACGACCGTGTGAGGTCCCTATTGATTTTGCTAAGATTATATATATATATATATATATATATATATATATATATATATATTTTAGGGCCCGAGCACGACCGTGTGAGGTCCCTATTGAATTTGCTAAGATTATATATTTTTTTTTTTCTGCAAAGTAGGCTCCATTGACGGGGCCTAAACATACTCGAAAACTCACCAAAATTTGCAAACATGTCAGAACTGGTGAAAAATTTCGTATTTTATTGGGTTTCGCGCATGGGTGTGGCAAAATGACTCGCTAGCGCCACCTAGAAAATTGGAAAAGATGTACGAAATTTTCTGGGGACATGTATCATATCAAGACGCACAAAAAAGCCTCAAGAACCCATACCCTAAAGTCAACAGGAAGTCGGCCATTTTGAATTTTACGTCAAATTTTGGATGATTTACACACTTCGTACTTTAACGAACTCCTCCTAGGGATTTAGTCCGACCGACCTCAAATTTCTGCTGTGCCTTCTAAACGTATTGAAGATGAAAAGTTGTGCTATCTGTGAGTTTTCGTCAATGGGCGTGTCCGTGGCGTGGCGTCAAAGATCAAGTCTTCGCCATGACACAGGAAGTTGTTGTAACTTCAGTGTACATGCTCACATCTGCACCAAACTGTACATGTAGGATGAGAGTCCCGCCCTGAACACATGTACATGCTGACATTTACCCACAGTCATAGCGCCACCTGCTGGCAACAGGAAGTGACATTTAACGAAGCAGCCCCCGCTGCACGTTTCACCTACATGCACGAATTTTCTGTGGTACGTGTATCTTGTCCAGACGCATAAAAAAGCCTCTTGGAGCGATGCCCTAAAATCAACAGGAAGTCGGCCATTTTGAATTTTACGTCAAATTTTGGATGATTTACACACTTCGTACTTTAACGAACTCCTCCTAGGGATTTAGTCTGACCGACTTCAAATTTGTGCTGTGCCTTCTAAAGGCATTGAAGATGAAAAGTTGTGCTATTTGCGAGTTTTCGTCAATGGGTGTGTCCGTGGCTTGGCGTCAAAGATCAAGTCTTCGCCATGACACAGGAAGTTGTTGTAACTTGAGTGTACATGCTCACATCTGAACCAAACTTTACGTGCTTGATAAATCTCCCACCCCGCTATGGAGGACTGATCCTGACACAGTCAGAAATAAATACAGAAATAAATTAAAGCTGCAAGCAGCGTTGGGCGGGCCCTCGCACTTGTAGCGCGTCCGCGCGTGAGCCGGCCGAGTTGCATATTCTGGAGCTCTGCCGGTGCGGCTGTGAATTTCCTACGCGGTTCCGACGCCGCATGAAGGTGTTATATGTCACTTCCTGTGTCCCCTATGTGGAGCTACATAGCACTTGCCGCTATGAATATAAATCGGTATTGGTGTGTAGATGTCTGCGGGGTGGGAGAGTTATCAAGCACGTAAAGTTTGTTTCAGATGTGAGCATGTACACTGAACAATAA
>NC_060169.1:22381925-22386958 GCF_021292245.1 Micropterus dolomieu
TAAATGTCAAAGTAGAGAGGAGCCTAGTAGGCCTATTTATTTTCATTCATTACACAATATGAATAAGCTATGCAGACAGTTGTAAAGAAAGAACATCTTTTTCTTCTGTTCTCTACTTGTTATAGTTACACAGTATTAGGGGTGTGGGCTGTATTAGAAGTATCCACTGTTCTCCCATGCTCTAACACACAGTAACGATGAAATGTGTGCTGTTCTCACATTCTTCCTCTGTATGTACACATAAACAACAAGGCAGGGAAATATAAAAGGAATTTATTTTATTGTTTGGGTACATTATTGTTCAGTGTACATGCTCACATCTGAAACAAACTTTACGTGCTTGATAACTCTCCCACCCCGCAGACATCTACACACCAATACCGATTTATATTCATAGCGGCAAGTGCTATGTAGCTCCACATAGGGGACACAGGAAGTGACATATAACACCTTCATGCGGCGTCATAACCGCGTAGCAAATTCACAGCCGCACCGGCAGAGCTCGAGAATATGCAACTTGGCCGGCTCACACGCGGATGCGCTTACAAGTGCGAGGGCCCGCCCAACGCTGCTTGCAGCTTTAATGTTTTTTTGTTCTTTGTTGTAAGAAACTGTTGTTGAAGTTCCCAAGAGAAAAACCTCTGGCTCAGGGAATTAGAGAAAAATGGCAAACCACTGGCTTAGAGGGCAATGTAAAGACGAATAAAGACAAGGCATTTGCACTAAGAATGCAAAGCCATGTAGCACAAAAGTTTAGTTATTATAGCAGATGAACCATTAAAAAGGAAACCATGGTCAAAGTGTCTATGAGAGAGGGTGCAAAGAGAAAGGGAGAGGAAGAAAGAGCGTGGGAGAATATGTTTGTTTGTGTGTGTGTGTGTGTGTGTGTGTGTGTGTGTAATCAGCTGACATGTGTTTCAGGTAAGAGCTTTTGAGGTGCTCTTCAGACGCCTGCTGGATGAGGAAAGAAATGTGTGAAGTGTAGTTTGTTGATATGCTCTCTCCGCTGCTCTCCTCTGCTCTTGTTGAATGCCTCTTATCCACTCTGCCCTCTCTTTCTCCCTCATCATCTCATGCTCACAGGTCAATCAGCCATCTTCCCGTCATCTCTTTAGTTGAGCCCACAAGATTCTCCACATAAAAACACTTGTTATGATGCTGAGTCAGAGCCATGGGCCATGAAACACAGTATAAGATGATGATGGCTACAGACTGCATTACTGACATTCCCAAACCAAGTGGTGGCATCACTTTCATTTGAGTAGACAGGCACCTGAGCACCACCTTGCCTGACAATCCTGAAGAAAACACTGATTATAAATCACACTCTCACAATAATGATTTATTACAGTTCTAGATCATTGTCTAGGGAGTAAAACTTCTTAATCACAATATTTCAGCCTCTCTACAATTATGACACATTCTCAGCAGTAAGCTAATGTTACCGCTGAGAGAGGGTAACTGCAAGATGGGCTGCTTTCATTTGAACCATTTTACATTCTTCTAGTTACCACTCTTACTTTATATATTTGTCTTTTAACTGGCTTATTTCTTAAATGGATATCTATCTATCTATCTATCTATCTATCTATCTATCTATCTATAATATCACATAGGATTGTAACCAATAGACAGTTCAAGAATTATTCATAAATGGACTGTTCTCAAAGTGATTTGAACTTATCCTTGTGTGCATGTCTATTAGACTGTGCTTTAATATAGGCTAGAGGTTGTCTTTTAGATTATGATTCATAAGCACTTCATTCTCTTGGTACAACTCATTATCATCAGTCACTGGTTCTTTGTAATGATTATATATTGCATACAGAGTGCACATTCTCAGCCATACATCCATAATATTAGCACTGGGAGTCACATAGATGTGTTGTTCAAAGACTGGTTTGGGACCAAAGTAGACCTTGGCGTTACATTTTTTAATGTTTTAATGATTCTGGTTCCCAAGTTTATGGACTAACTGTACTACATCGAGGTAACCTCACCGAGCCTTTGGCCCAATGTGAAAGCCCCCATTCATGACCCATTTACTCAGTTCTGGTCCCCATGACAAAAATGCTAATGTCTCTTAGTGAGCACGGGTCTCATGGTGGTAAACAAAATTTCTCATTTAGGGCCAGGGCTGCGAAAGCTCAACCTGGACTACACAGTTAACAGTCATTCTTTGGCTCCACATTGTGATAACAGATAACAAAGCTCATTCTCCACAGTGCCGCAATAATTTTACAAATGGGATAGCTACTTTTCAGAGTCTTTAAGCACATACACAAGAACCACTTGTGATCACTGCAATTTTGCTTACACATCATGATAAAATTCACACAGGGCAATGTCGAATGAGAGCTGGACCACCTGTTTTGAAAGTCATAAGGTTAAGTCATGCAGAACAGGCTATATTGTAATTTATTTTAATACATTTACTTGTCAGCCAGAAAGAAAACTCCATAGACCTTGATGGTAAGAGAGTTACTTCACAACAATATGTAGAGGTGGGGGACTCGAGTCACATGACTTGACTCTAGTCGCAAATTGGAAGACTTGAAACTTCCTTGACTAACACAGACAAAAGACTCGACTTGACTTTGACTTGGTATTCATGACTTGAGACTTGTGCACGGTACAACATTTTTTAATAAAAATACCAAATCAAAAATTCTGTCAGTAGCATTGTGTTAGGTGCTTTGCATGACTTATGAGACCCAATCAGAAAACCAAACGTTGGCGTCTGCGTCGTTTCTAAAGTCCTCCGTTTTTGCCCGTCTTCACTAAAACGCCCACCAGATTTTCAAAACAAAAAATGGGTTCAGCAGTGTTTCCAAACTTCTCTGTTTTAGGTCTTCATTTTTTTCCGTTTTAGTCTGGACTGAAGGTGCAAAAAGGTCTCCTTTAGAAAACCAAAACGCAGTAATGTGGATGGGGCCATAGGATGGGGCGGCTGTCTCAGGAGGTAGAGTGGGTTGGCCGTTAATCGGAAGGTCGGCAGTTCAATCCCTGGCTCCCCCTGGTTGTGTGTCGAAGTGTCCTTGGGCAAGATACTGAACCCTGATTTGCACTGTTCCTCCAGTGTATGAATGAGTGTGAATGTTAGTTTCCTTTTGAGCACTTAGGCTCTGTGTATGACTAGTGAATGCAGATGTAGTGTAAAAGCACTTTGAGTGGTCAAAAAGACTAGAAAGGCGCTATACAAATACGGAGCATTTAGCTATACAAATACGGAGCGTAGAAAGCATGCGTTAAATTTAAGCTACACCCAGTTGTTTGGTTGCAGTTTGGTGCTATGTGAAAACCTCTTAACATTCTATGTGGTAACAGGTCCTGATGACTACTCTCGTTATGTGCCCACAACTGCTATACGATACACCCTTTGAAAGCTGAAATCCTTGTGATTCCACCAATGCAAACCATTTCAAGATACAATCACCACAGCGGGTACAATCAGCGCCTCTGTCAGACCAACCAGTACAAATGAAAATTGATGCGACTCACCAATGAAGCCTCAGTAACTTAATCCACAATCGATTATATTCCTACAAAAATGATTTTGTTACGCTGTCAAAGGTCCAGATGATCCAATCCAGTGTAAACATTTAGTCAGAAACACATTATTCCATTAATAAATCCACAGGGACTGCTGCGGAATCGTTTCATGGCTAGTTTGTCATTAAAACCGTAATAACTTTGCTTTGGATGTAAAAAAATGTGATATCTTGTATTCAAATTAGCCGCTGAACTCTGACCTTTCGACTGACAGCTATTCGACCCAATAGGAGCTCACAAGTAACGTACACAGCCTACATTAGCCAACGAGAGCCCGCGCTGTAAAGAAGGGCCAGCCCCTATTATTTGATGGGTAGGCCGAGCCAATTGCAACCAGTTGTGCTGATGACTGGCACTTTGTGTAGCCAATAAAATTCTGAAAATAACGACATCCAGCTTTAAGTAGGAAGTTTATGATCTACCAGTAAAAAACACATCTGCGTCAATGGTCAATCTACGGCATGATCATAGACTGTGATGCAGCAACAGCAGCCACTTGACGCCAAGGGGCAGTACTGTTTTTGAAAAAAGACATACCCTTAGAAAAACCTGTGTAAAATAATCAATAGGGCCCGAGCACGACCGTGCGAGAATTTGTAAAGATTATATATATATATATATTTCTTTTTTTTGCAAAGTAAGCTCCATTTTGGGGACCTGAACATACTCGAAAACTCAAGAAACCTTGCACACATGTCAGAACTGGTGAAAAATTTTGTATTTTATGGGTTTCACGCATGGGCGTGGCAAAATGACTCGCTAGCGCCACCTAGAAAATTGGAAAAAATTAGCCCCTCGTTCACGTTCAACCTACATGCAAGTTTTCTGGGGACATGTATCATATCAAGTACTTTAACGAACTCCTCCTAGGGATTTAGTCGGATCGACGTCAAATTCTGCTGTGCCTTCTGAAGGCATTGACGATGAAAAGTTGTGCTATTTGCGAGTTTTCGTCAATGGGCGTGTCCGTGGCGTCCATGATTCGCCATGAAACAGGAAGTTGTTGTAACTTCAGTGTACATGCTCACATCTAGACCAAAGTGAACATGTAGGATGAGAGTCCCGCCCTGAACACATGTACATGCCGACATTCACCCACAGTCATAGCGCCACCTGCTGGCAACAGGAAGTGACATTTAAATTTATTGGGATCGACTACACATTTCTGCTGTGCCTTCTAAAGGTATTGACGATGAAAAGTTGTGCTATCTGTGAGTTTTCATCAATGGGCGTGTCCGTGGCTTGACATCAAAGATCAACTCTTCGCCATGACACAGGAAGTTGTTGTAACTTCAGAGTACACGCTCACATCTGAACCAAACTTTATGTGCTTGATAACTCTCCCACCCCGCAGACAGCTACACACCAATACCAATTTATATACATAGCGGCAAGTGCTATGTAGCTCCACATAGGGGACACAGGAAGTGACATATAACACCTTCATGCGGTGTCGGAACCGCGTAGCAAATTTACAGCCG
>NC_060169.1:22386978-22450996 GCF_021292245.1 Micropterus dolomieu
CACATGTACATGCCGACATTCACCCACAGTCATAGCGCCACCTGCTGGCAACAGGAAGTGACATTTAACGAAGCAGCCCCCGCCGCACGTTTCACCTATGTGCACGAATTTTCTGCGGTACGTGTATCTTGTCCAGACGCACAAAAAAGTCTCTTGGAGCCATAGCCTAAACCCAACAGGAAGTCGGCCATTTTGAATTTTATGGAAATTTTTGGCGATTTACACACTCCGTACTTTAACAAACTTCCCCTAGGGATTTATTGGGATCGACTACACATTTCTGCTGTGCCTTCTAAAGGTATTGACGATGAAAAGTTGTGCTATCTGTGAGTTTTCATCAATGGGCGTGTCCGTGGCTTGACATCAAAGATCAACTCTTCGCCATGACACAGGAAGTTGTTGTAACTTCAGAGTACACGCTCACATCTGAACCAAACTTTATGTGCTTGATAACTCTCCCACCCCGCAGACAGCTACACACCAATACCAATTTATATACATAGCGGCAAGTGCTATGTAGCTCCACATAGGGGACACAGGAAGTGACATATAACACCTTCATGCGGTGTCGGAACCGCGTAGCAAATTTACAGCCGCACCGGCAGAGCTCCAGAATATGCAACTCGGCCGGCTCACACCCGGACGTGCTACAAGTGCGAGGGCCCGCCCAACACTGCTTGCAGCTTTAATTTCAATTGTATTGGTTTAAAATTGGAGTAGGTAATGCTTTATGTTGTGGCTCCACAGTGTTTTCCAGCTAATAAGTCCCAGCTATAGTCTGCATGCATGTGTTAGCAAGATTTATTAGGGACAAACAACAAATATATTACTTTTAGTGTGTTTAAACTTAGGTTAACGTTACTGACACCTGTTTTTATTGCTCTGTTGTTGTTTTTTTTACCCCATTTCAATTATGGGTGAAGCCAATAACAGACTGAATAATAGAAAACCTTTGTGTATAGTTCAATATAGTTAGAACAGAAACACTCACTACATCTTCCAAGATGATCACAGTTGAATTGCCACCTCTCTTAAACTGTTTAAAAGTCAACTGAATTCCTAAGATTTTCATATGACTTGTGACTTGCTTGACTTTCATCACAGTAACTTCGGACTTGCTTGAGACTTGAAGGTTAAGACTTGCTTGTGACTTTGACATGTGTGACTTACTCCCAACTCTGACAATATGCTATTTTTAGTTGGCCCTTCTTGTAACAAGCAAATGCACTAGCTTTGGACTCAAGCAGACTGACTTCAGGCAAATCAATCACATGGAAACAACTTTGTACATGAGTGTGTTTGCGTATGTGTATGTATCTGTCTGTGCATGCTTAATTTGTGTAAGTGAGAGTAAAAAAGAAAGTGGGTGTGTGTGTGTGTGTGTTTGTGTGTGTGTGTGAGAGAGAGAGAGAGAGAGAGAGAGAGAGAGAGATGTGAACTCTTCAAAGCTCCACATGATTGATAAATAAAATAAACTGAACTTGCCCCGGGAACTCTTCACATACGCATGCACTCACTCAAATACGCACAAAGCATCCCAGTTTTATTTTTAATTGCCGCAACACATGAAGAAGCACACAAGCACATATGATTTCTTTTTCACATATGCACACACTTACACACACAAAACACCATACTAATGTTAATTGCACCAGCACATGCTTGACTGAGCGTGTAAATCAGCAGAAATATTGATGAGGGTTTTATTATGGAGCTAAATGCTAAGGAATGGATGAGGTATGAGCTTGAGCTTCTGTGATAATTAAAAGCCTCTGTCACATGATCTGAATACTATTTCAGAATTGTCTCCAAGCTGCCAGGATATACCACCTGAGACTGTATAGATATTTATCACATGTATGATTAAATTGTTTTGCTGCCTTGTGGTCAATATAATGTTTAAGTTTATTTGGATTCCCATTAGCTGCCACTGGGGTAAGGTCCACATAAATACACTGTGTGCTTTTACCTCCCATTTCGATCTACTAATTAAACACAATACACAAAGAAGAGCTTTAGCCTCTCCCAATATGAATGGAGAAGCTTACTTGCCTTTAAAATGTGACTTTTTAATTTAAATAACAGCTGATGTGATCTAATTCCTTTACAAACAGTAGCTATCGAAGATGGTATATCTGTTGTGAAGATATTACAAAGCTAGACCTTGAATTTACTTGGGTAAATACGTATTTTTAAACACAGCCACTTGAGAGGGTTCTCTTAACTTCTAAAATAAACCAGAAATATTGACACCTACTGTGCACATTAGTTGGCAGTATTGAAACAAACTAGTGGTGTATAAGATATTAAACATTGTGAGACTTTCCCTGAAAAAGCTTTGCTTTTGTTTATTTCATGAAACAGTTTTCTTCATACCACACAGGGCATGTAATCTTGCATTTGTCAAATGGGTCAGCAGTGGCATTTAAAGAAAATGAGAAACTCTACAGGCCTTAATTGCTTTGCAGCTTTTTCTAACTGGTTTGTATTTTTAAATTTGAACATCTGCCTTTTGTTGTTTTGAGATTTCTCAAATCTCACTATAACTTAAAACACAGTTCAGTTAACATCTTTAACATACTGCACAAAGGATCTGAAGATCTGCACTCCTTTTAAATTAACATTGTGTATTATAATTAGTTTGTAATTACTCTATATTTAACATACAGATCACACCTGTCCTAGATGAAAAGTGTACAGCTTGCAACTGTCTTTCAGAACAGCAAAGATTCTCTGATCTGACACCTGGATCAGCAGCAAGGTGTCTGATATGTTTGAGCCTTTCAAAACCTTTACAAATCATTGCTGCATAAATTAAAAACTATCTCTGATCTTAAGCAACCAAGGTTTGGTTAGGTTTAGGCATACAAATGACTTGGTTGGGGACAGATCCTAGTTTGGGTTAAAATGGGGTGTCCTGATAGCTGAATGTATAGACCCCTCAATTCCTGTCTAACGCTATACTGTCAGCTAAAAAATAAAAACAAAAATAAAAACCACAACAACGACAACAAGTTATGGTTAGGGAACATCAGGGTTTGAATTAAAATACGTATCATGGTTTAAAGCAGTGATTCTCAAACTTTTCACACCATAGACTCTTTTTATGTTTTATTACAGAAAGTGTTTGAAACCAATGACCAAAATAGTCATACATTCTGTTCTTCTGTTACTGTGTGGATGGAATTATAGTGAAAATAAATGATTTCCCTTTTTGCTGGGAACCCATTCGAACTCCCTCAAGGACCCCTGGGGGTCACCGAACCCCACTTTGAGAACCACTGGTTTAAAGAAACCAATATTGGCTGTCGGAAAGAAACAGGAAGTGAACAGTTGACTCCTGTGTCAATATCAGATATTTTGTTGGCCCACTAACCACCCAACCTACTCCCTCTGCTGTCTTTGAGGCTCTGTAACAAAGTCACAGTATTTCTTCCTTTGTCCCCAACAGACAACACTACAGCTACTAGAGGGCTTTGTCACATAAACGTAAACATGTTGTTTTTAGGCATGTGCTGAAACAAATGATGCTGTTGTCTTTCTTCAGAGGACAGTTTCCCTGGTTGACAATGTCCTCCTCCTTCATCACTTTCACCTTCATGTTTCTTGGCTGGTTGGCTACTGATATTTTCACTGTACCAACAACAATAGGACATCAGCTACTATGTTGTGTTTACTGTAGATGGATGAGAAGAAAGTTACAAATTCCTGCTAAAAATGTTTCAGTCATTTACAGCGCTGAAATCACAGCCTCAATATGCAAATTAACCTCATGATTATCTTGGACAAGTCAAGCTTTAGTCTCTGCCGAGCTCATGTTTCATTTCCTCTGGTAAAAAACATTTTCTGTAACTACATGCTCTGGACGCTGTGTTCTCAATTTTTTGATGTAGTGTCTAAAGAATGCTCTGTAGTGTTTTATATATTGACTGGCTGTGTTTATGTTTTGAAAGCAGTGTAGATTACATGGTTTTGAGGCGATTGTTTGATTTTTCCAGAAGAGTCAGGGGTTTTGTGAATGTAGTTTAAACATTAGGTTTTATGTTTAAAGTTTCGAGAAAATGGATGAAGGTTTCAGGAAATGTGTCTTAGCAATTGTGAAAAACTGAGTCTGATACGATGTTCAGATTTGAAAAGTCACACGTCACACGTCACACGTCACACAGAAGATGAAAGAAGAAAATACTGTAACAAGACAGAGACTAATAGGGCCACTGCATTTTTAAAGATACTTATACTCCATATATTGGCCCTCATTAATATTCACTATATGATTGCACCATTTAGCTGACAATATGTCTCAGAAGTGGGTTCTCCAAAATATACCCATTAATGGCTTCACCTGGAGACTACACTGTCTCTTTCTGGATTCTTGGCTCCACCTCCAGAGGGAATGAATAAAATGCAAGCTGCACATTTACAGCCATAACCTCCAAACTACACTCTAGTTTATAATGGGCTGTAGTCAGATTATCACCCTGACACCAGCACAGGGAGGTTTCACTTTGGGTGACACAAAAAGGCTGGCAAATTTCTTCAAAGTTAAAATAAAATAAATAATCAAAACAGAAAAAAGGCCCATGAATATGACTTTTGGGATCTAAAGATCCAAAGAAACCATGCAGCAAAACAAATGTTACTTAGGGTATCAAATAGCACAGACTATGGCCTCCAGATTGACCATTTAAGAACACTTCTTCCAGTATCAACATAAAAGTTCTGAATCTGCTGCTCCCCTTTCCAGCTTGTTTTTACTTACTGAGAAGTAACTGTAAAAAGGAAACGTTTATATTTGCATCATTGGTTGGTTTGTAATTAACTTATTTGTAGGAACAACAAAAAATGACATGCACATATTGGGTGTGTATATGTGCTTATATAAATAAACAAGTTTCTGCAAACACAAATAACCTTGACTACAACTGGTTTTAGACTGTCTGAAGGAAAGAAGAAAATGACGAGAGTGTGGTACTGATTATTGTCTCCTAGTAGGGTACACTTGCCGCATCAATGATGGATGCAAGCTTACAGTAGTAATAGGTGGGTGTGTACATGTCTATATATGAGAGCACATGTATTTCAATTTTGGTGCAAGAAAAGACTTTCTAAATGATTTCCAGCCACACAATATACAAACAGCAGTAGTTTACTTACAGACAGCATTTTTGTGACTGGAGTCTTTACTAGGCATCATCTTCACTCCTCTGGACTTCAACTCTATTGCTTTTTTTACTGCAGAAAGGACAGGAGATGGATGTTATTAATTTCATTATAAATAATACTTATAAGGACTTATTTATTATTTTCAGGGTTGCCATTCAGTACACATCAGCTTTGTGCGATCCAGACAGTGCTTCACACTCCACCTCCAATAACAAACCTACAACAAACAAACAAATGCAATAATGGCAGAAACTGAAAATTAGAACAGGGAAAAGGGAGAAGATAATAAAATCCACAGAGAAGTAGGGACAAGAGAAGGGAAAGGGGGGAGCAGAGAAAAAGCAGAGTAGCAGCATTAAAATCTATTCCATCTATTTTATCGTAAGTAGCAGCATTGCAGAGTATAACAGAAAAATCTGTGCTACAACCAAACTACATTCCACTGAGAAACACACACACAAACATCACGTACACATCACATAATGTAGACACAGACAACAGAGGAAATGACAGAAGTACCAATGGCAAGAAACCGATAACCGATATGAACGGGACAGCATAAAGTGAAGAGAAAAAGAGATGGAGACAGACAGGAAGTGAGACGCCCATCAAGAGAGACCGGCCTTGGATCACCATGTTTTGTGCTGGAAGCAGCCAATTAAATCTGCACTGCCACGTGGAAACTAATATGCACCTTAATATGCAAATTAAGTCACACAACCAGTCGATTAGATGACAGGAAAGGTCTAGCAAGTCCAGTCAGGTGGTTTCAAAATTCTGTCCCCTAATAATTGCTATTCTCAATTACAGCATAATGCTAACACTACCACATATTCCCAATCCATTCTTGTTTGTGTTTTTAAATGCGTGAATTAGTTTTACAGTAAATGTGTCTAAAAGAAACTTGACTCTGTAAAAGAGACCGTCAATTCAAATGCATCTCACAACATACACATGCACAAAGATGTGCACACATTAGTACTTTATACAAATACTTCTGTGTATATCTTCTGGATACAAATGAGGCAAAGAATAGATAAGTAATAAGATTGAAAGAGTGTGATATACCTTGGTATTGAGCACTGAATCCTTTTCTTCGATGGTTGCTATCTGAGGTGAAATGTATCCGAAGCCAGTTCTTATTTGATATCACTGGTGAGGGCAGGGTTGTACCAGTCAGCCTGGAAGTAAGGAAATAAAAAAAGAGAATGATTTTAGTCTTTTCTTTTCTTTTTTTTCTACAAAAACCAAACACACCAAGAACAAAGAAAAAACTTGAGACCAACTGATATTCACATTTTAATCTTGAATGTGTTGGCCATTCTAAATGACGGCACCTCTACAGTGAATAAACTGTATGTTGTGTTACATCATTGTTGTCCAATGAGTAGTATTTCTGCATTTTTTCATGGTCCACATTGATTACACCCTCTTCCAGAGACTTCCAATGTTTTCTCAAAACTTTCTGTTACAGTGGGTACACTCTGTGCCTACATGTGCTCATGGAAGACGAGCTTTAAATATAATAGCTATATGAGGTAGAAAAACATCCGTAACAAAAATTTAGTTGTTGAAAGAAAAGTGCTTCAAAATTGCTGCTATGTAATTATGTACTGCAGCATTATGTGATTACAAAATGTTTTGTGAAATTACTCGTTTACACAAACAATTGTAAATGCAGCGTATCATACAGCGCAGAACATAGAAAAGAGAATAGCTCCAGGATCTAAATGACTTTTAGAACTTTCCAGAGAGTTCAAAGTATGATTTTTATGTCACTTTGCATTGCCCTCTGAGGTGCAAAGGCTGGCTGTAATTTAAGGAGGTTTTAGCTGAAAGGCAATTTGTTCCACTGGCTTGGAAAGTGCGGATGTGGGAATTGAATGTGTGATATTATCCCCTCATATAATGATCACTACTGACCAGAAGCAGAGCACTGCAATTGTACTGGGTACAGTGTAACTCCCACATGTGTTTAAGTCAGGGAATTTTAAGCAAATCATTGTTGTAAAATACATCTTAAAATGTACTAAAATGCCTTTTCACTGTTTCATTGAAAGCCATACTATGACGATGTCTAAATGGTTTGAGATTTCGAGAATAAGGTGTACATTTTTAATTATCTGTGATTCTGGGCTCAGGATATGTTATATTTATATATATATATATTTACTGAAAGCAGCTATGTATCGCTCTTTTTAGGATAAAAACAAAGCAACATAGGAAGAGAAGAGAAATATTAAGTGAATGGAGACAGTCAAGTCGTAGAAAGTCTGCAAAGTTCACATCTTCAAAAACAGTTTCTAAAGCATTACCACTGAGACGATGAGTTGGTTGCCTATGGTAAGTCTTACATCAGCTTTAGCTGCTCTCGCATTTCGTTACCAACGGCAACCGAGGCGGTGGTAAAATTATTATTTTTTAAATGTGGGGAAAACGGTGCATTGACAAAAAAAGGAAATGATGTAAGAGACTGCCTTTAAGCTAATGTTCTACCATCCTCCCTAGAGCAACAAGAGCCACTGTAACTGCCCTTTAATAATGCCGCAGGTGCATGGAGTGTAGATAGAGAAAGACAGTGAGGGAGGAAAACAGGAATAAGAAAAAATATGAGAAGGGTAGAAAAATGTTAAGACCGCTTGTTAGAGGACCTTATTGAGAGCTTATTATCAGAGAATAAAAGTTCTGTATCTGGGAAAAAGATCTGTTTAAAACTGAGAAAAAGATAATGACGAATGTCAGATGAGACAGAAGCACTGCCTATGTGTCCACTAGGTTAATTGGTGGTTCTAAATTCCCCTTAGGTGCGAATGTAAGTGTGAGTGGTTGTTCAGTGTGCCCTGTAACTGCTGATCTGTCCAGAGCGTACACCACCTTCCGCCCAATGTGAGGTGGGACATTGCCCTTATCTCTATATTTTAGGTTAAATCAACCTGATTAAAAAAATGTTCTTAGACAACCACACTGGAATAAAAAAGATTTATATGACGAAACAGCTTACTATTATATAACAACAGAATCTTGGACTTTGCTGTTTTGTCTCAGACTGAAGTCAGTCTAAATTGAAATCAAAGATGGAAGAAAAGCCGACTATATTTCAATGAAAGAACAATTCACTATGTTTCAGTTTCTCATATTTAAGTCACATTTAAGTGAACTGACAACAATTGGAGAATCAGTATTTTCTTAGCTAATATAAAGCATCAGAATCCTACTTAATATATAAATGACAATGAATTCATGTTTAAGCAATTGTATTTCCAAAAAATTCACTTGTTGGAAACATATCTAAAATTATTTGAATACTTGTTAGATGGACAGCATTCTGTGAGTTGACCATGTAGTGATGATAGATTGATGATTTAAAAATGCAGAGAACTGGTCCTCTCTAAAGAAATTACTAATAAAGCTATAGCATTATTATACCATATTCCTATGCATGTTTGGAAAAAAAAACAATTATGCCTGTTCAGTATTTAGGGTGTCCACCAAAGCGTTTTTTCCTGACGGCAGCATCTTTTTTCAATTCATTCCAATGGAAGCGCCGCGTTTTTCCAAGCTGGTAAAAATGCCAGGAACGTGACGAGGCGCAGGGCGCTTAACGTATTTTTCCGTTCGCCGAGAGTTGAAAAATGTTCAGCTTTGGGAAAAACGCTGCACTCTTCACTGTCACTTTTAACCAAGCCGTCACAGTGCAGGAGGGGTGGGACAAACACCGCACCACATCCGATCTTGAACAAAACGATGTGCCTACTCGCCGAGGTGTTTCCTCGCCTGCAAAATCTCATGAATCCACGTACTCATGTTTCAGCCTTCTCTTCATGCAGAGCAAGGGCCAGAGCAAGTAGGCCTACTTTGTGGTGACATTTTTGCATTCACTAAAATTAAGTAGGCTACCCTACTTGCAGCACATCGCCTCCACGGAAATTATGTATCATAGCAACCACAGCATCTCGAAAAAAACACCCACCTCCAAAACGCACCCTAGCGCTCCCAGCTAGGCGTTTTCAGAAGAGACGCTGCGCTCGTCACTGTCACTTTACCAGCTGTCCAATCACAGTAGAGGAGGGGGCGGGACAAATACCACACCGTAGCAACGGTTACTATCCTGGAACCGGGCTTCGCCCAACCTCAGCACCATAGTTATGCTGCACTGCACAGTAGACGCTGGTGCCAACAGGAAGTAGCCCTGTAGTAGTATTTTATTGGTCCAAAACTGGCTTCACTCCTCTCCATTCAAATCAGCGGAGTGGCTTCGGAGTGAAGTCGGAAAAAACGCTGCGCCTCAAAAACGCCCTGCTGGGCATTTTCAGAAGAGCAGCTGGCATTTTCAGCTGGCAAAAAATGCTTTGAATATTATTGTCACATACACATACATGTTGCGAAATTCATTCTCTGCATTTAACCCATCCCTCAGGGGAGCAGTGGGCAGCCGCTGTGCAGTGCCCGGGAACCAACTCCAGATCTTTATCAGTGTGTAGTCAATTTCACTGACTGGAGAACCTAACATGTTTTTGATGGTGGGCGAAACCGGAGCACACCCACGCAGACACGGGGAGAACATGCAAACTCCACACAGAAAGGCCGGGACGACCGGGGTTTGAACCCACGCCCTGTGAGGCCTCAGTGCTATCCACTGGACCACCGTGCCACACATATTTGTTTTTTGTTTTTTAAGAAGATTAGTGGACATAGGCCCTAACATTGGGAACTCATCGCTGGTATTGTATTGTTACAGCCTCTGAATTTGCAAAAATGTTGGCTATGTAACAGAAAACACTACTCATATGTGACAATAGTGATATGATATTGTTGTCAAGTTACTAATTTTATTTACCAATGAATTGTTATTATATATGAACTCAGATTAATCACGTGAGGATATGTATGTTGTATAGCAATGTCTTGTGGGGTTAGAGCAACTCACTAAATGTTTTCATGTGCTCATTTAAAAAAAAACAACATCTGTTGAAAGCTCTTGTGGAGCTCTGTTGCACTGTACTTTAAACATTTGTAAACCTAAACTGGATAAACGATAAACCCATAGATTTAGTTTGCTTCAGGAAGGCTGTAACCACACTTATACCCATTTTGCACTAGGGTAAACATCCATCCATCCATCCATCGTCAACCCCTTATCCTGCGTACAGGGTCGCGGGGGGCTGGAGGCAATCCCAGCTGAAATCGGGCAAAAGGCGGGGTACACCCTGGACAGGTCGCCAATCCATCGCAGGGAAATTAAAATTATGAATATTTTTACAGAAATAGAGCTGTGTTCAAACCTTTCTGCATTTCAAAAAGATTAGGAGTGATAAGTCGTACCCAGAGGAGGTCTTTACGCATAGTGCTTTGGTAGATTTATTCTTGTTTGGCCTTTGTACTTATAATTAATAAATGTGTGCTTCTTTGCACCTTTTGGTCAGTTGGTGTATCCTTTAAGCTCTCTAGAGGTAAGAAATCAATTATCACAGCTTTAACAAATGTACTGCTCAGTAAAAAACAGCCCCTCTTCAAATGGCTTTTTTTGGGGTCAGGATTTAGGCTTAGGGTTAAGGATGGAGCTACAAGGACACATGTTGATGCATGAATTTGTTTAATTAAATAAAGAAATATAGTCTAGTCATTGTGTGTTAAAAAGTATACAGAGATAGGGAAATATGAAAAGTATAGAAAGAAACAGACACAAGTGAGAGATATGCTGCATCTCTTCTATTATTCATGGGGACTGGCCAGCTGCCTGACAAAGGAATGAGGAAGAGAGGTCAGAGAGGAGGAGAGGAGAGAGGGAAGAGACATGAGACTGAACTGAAAGGAAGGGAAAGAAATGAGAAAAGAAGACAGGTGAGGAGGAACAGATAATGAAGGACATGTTGGACCAAAACCAGTAAAGCAGGTTATTGGACTACAAGCAGAAATGTGAGAGATGGAGAACTTACAAGGTGAAAGAGAGCAGAGAAGAAAGAGGGCAGAGAAAAACCAGCAAGAAAACCTGCTGAGAAAAACGAGTTGATGGATGAAGAACATGAGAGAGGAGAGCGGGAAATTCACTTAAATGAACTGGATGAGAGAGGTTACACAAGCCGTGAGGAGAGGTTGAAAGTTAAATAAAAGGGAGGCAAGGAGGCAGGTCTAAATGAGGTTGGACATTACAAACACCAGGTTGCAAAGGATAGAGATAAATGAGAAAGCAAGTGAAGCTGGAAGCAGATGAGTGATGGGAGAAAGGAGGAGATGGAGAATGGAAAAGAAAAAAAAGTGAGTAGGAGTAGACAATAGAAAAAGACAGGACAAGTCATAAACAGAGAGGAGAGGGGGACAAAGAAACCAAGAGCAGGGGAGGGGCATTTCTGTGATCACTGTAGCACGTCCCTATTATTAGGCTGCTAGCCTTTTGGTGATACATGAACATCACAAAGACACAGTTTACAATTTCTATTGTCCAGGCACTGCTGTTTCAGTCCTGGCCCCCTCCCCTTTTTGGCTGCTTGTATTGCTGGCATTATGTTATTTTAAGTTTATTCCACTGCTGCACTTATTGCAAGTCCCTGTGGATGTGAGCATCTGCAGAATGACAAAAAGATACTGTAAAAATAAATGATTGGATACAAGTCAGAAAAGTTGGAAAGCACATTATCTATAACAGATAGCTGTTTATTCCAAGTGCTTAGTGCAAAACCCTGGTACACCAGTACTTTTAATCTTGTAACCCACCCACGCACACACACAGAAACACACACACACACACACACACACAGACAATCGTGCAGCCAGTCAACATAATTTAAAATGTAAATGTAATAACAGGACAAGAAAGGTGTTTCAAAGTGGAGACTAAGACTAAGCGAGGATTGGTGGTTGCAAAAAGGGGAGCAGACGGAGAGGTAAAGAGAAGGAGGAAAAGTGGTAGCAGCAGAAGAGGATCAGAAAAAAGGGACTTTAAGGGAGGAGTGAAACAAGATGTAACAGAGGGACATGAGGGGAGAGCACAAACAATTCAGGTTAGAAAGAGGGTGGAAAAAGCTATGAGCCTATTTATTCGGCACATCCTTTATGGCAAGGCACTGAGGATGGTTCCCCCACAGATGCTGCAGGCCTGTTTGCCCTTTGAATTGGCAGACAATGCCAGCCATCCCCAAGTTTCAGTGGGAAGACCAGAGGGTGTGTTCAGATGATCAAGAAATTACTTGGCTACACCTTCCCAGAAAAGCCTTCCAAGCTCAGGGTTCTAGAAATAAAATTCTGGCTGATGTTTATGAGGAGCAGGTGTGGGCTTTGTCTTGGTCATGGGAAAATGAATCATCATGTTATCCACTTCAAGTTATTTCAGCAGTGATGGGGAATGCTAATCTACATGTGTTTTGGGGTTTTGTAAAATGCTCACAACTGTGTTCCACAGTTTACTTGATGCCAGAGCCATGAAGTTTGTTCAAGCTAGGAAGTGGACTTTCTTCTGTTTGAATTAAACTTCATAAGGAGGTCAGCAGTGATATTAGCTTGGCATTTCAGCTGTTTGCAGATGATGTTCTTCTGGGTTCATCAGACTATCATCTCTGTTTCCCCTAGGGAAGTGTGATTTGCTTAGAATAATAATCAACAGCTTCATGGCTGAGACCATTGTTTGCATGTTCCATGATGATGAGCAATAGCCTCATGGAGAGCAGTTCAGGAATCTTGGGAGTCTTACACAGAGATATAATCCATTAGATTGACAGCCAGTGGTGTGCACCACTGACAATAAGTAGGCACAAATGAGGTGGGGGTGGCAGGTCTCACATTTGATGAGTGTAAAAATGAAAGAAGCAAGAATTTGAAGCTGATGGCAGGGGCTCTGTGGGACAGCCAGGATAAGCTAAAGGAGCTCCATCTACAAACTGGCCTTGACTTAGTCTCCAGAGCCCAAGGAGGAAGGTGGAAGATGTTCTCACAAAAATTACATCTGGGCTGCGTGTTCTTCATCAGCAGCCACTCAATGAATGGACTTTTTCCTGGTTAAATGACTAGAAAATGACCTGGATAAGCAACTAGAAAACAGATGACTGATTACTTTGCAACTACTCCTTCTATCACAGCCAATAAAGTAATTAAAAATGAATGAAAAATGTGTGTGTGTGTGTGTGTGTGTGTGTGTGTGTGTGTGTGTGTGTGTGTGTGTGTGTGTGTGTGTGTGCGCGTGTGTGTGTGTGAGTGTGAGTGCAAGAGAGAGCCAGGGAGAGTGAGAAGCGGTAGTAAAAAACAGAAGTCAGACTCCACCATAGTTTAGTGTATTAGCATGCTGCTAATTAGCACTAAACGGATTGGTATTTGCTTTGCAGGTATTTGTTCTGATGATAATGCCAAATGGAAAGCTACGTGATCACAGATGTTATTACAATTCTTCCAGAGGGATGAACGTGTGTACCATATTCCATGGCAAACCATCCGAAAATATCAAGACATTTTGCTGACAACCACCAACGTCAACCTGCTGGGGTGACTAAAGGAAAGTCAGGGGATCACCAAAGTCATTAAGATTCATTCTCTGGGGATATCTGAACCAAATTACTTGGCAATCCATCCAATAACTGTTGACCGACCGAGAAACTGCCGCAAGCTAAAAACAAACACTACAAACCACCTAGGAAAAAATGGGTTAAACACGGGTGTGAGCAATTACTATCTGTATGAACAAATGAAGGAGTGTGAGTTACTTTTTGAACTGCAGAGGTTGCTTTGCATTAAAAATCTTGGTTGTAGTATGTTGTTCGTATTAGGTTTGGCATTAGTTTTTAATCTTGTATGCTAGGACTTAATTTATTATATAATATCATACGTTTATCATGTGCAGACCCACTGAAACAGGCACGTGATTTCTTGTAGATGTCATGGATTGAGGAAGGAGACCTGATTCATTTAGTTCGAAAAGATAGGATGGGAAGGGATTTTTTTATGTGAAAATACAGAGATTCCATCAGCCTCTTTAAATCACCATAACAAACCATTGCTGTTTAAACATCCTTCATTATCATGGTGATGATTCATTACAGCAAACTCTTGACTTTTCAGCACTGGCAACTGGGTTAAAATCAATGTGAATAATGTAGTGAGCAATAAGGAACAAAACATGATTAATCACTGTTGGTCGTGCTCCTTGGATATAATGGCCTTTAGCAGAGTAAGACTCCACTGAGTTGACGAAAATGACAGGACTAACAGTGTTGGGCTTTAAGCATTTCTTGTTTGTCTTGAGCTTGGAAAGACTGCAATAAAGGAGAAGAGTAGGACACACATTGGGAAGGGATAACCAGAGGGAATGCAGAGAATAGAGGGGGAAAAGTCACTGAAAATTGAAGGAAGGAGAAAAGGGTGGAAGGGTAGAGGTTATGGTGAAAAATGAGAGGAGTTTAAGTGAAGGGGACCTCTAAACATTATGACACTGATAAACAGAGCTCATTTTAAGTAACCAGAAAGACAATCTGTTCAGATTTGAAGATAACAGCTGTAACAACATTACAGATAACATCATATATTCCATGTAAAGCCTTTATTCAGGATGAGCTGTTTATTTGTTCTTTGTATTCAGGTCACCAACACCAGGTACACACAAATAAACATGTATATTGAACTGACCAAGGACTCTGCAAAAGCAGTGAAAAGTTGCTTTGCTATATCTGCATATTGATGCGTTCCTGTCTGTGTTCTCAGAACAAGCCTTCCTTGCTACTCTAAATAGAACAATACTATTTTACATGAACATGCTGAACTATTCTGAATATCTGCAGGATACTGGCTTGAAATTAAAGGTAATTCCTGTCATCAGACATATAGTATGCTTTTGTGAAGACTGTGACATGATTAGTCCACAAAAATAAACTTGTCAGTGGTGTTAGGGTCTTCAACCATTCATCTTCAAATATGCCCACCATTACTTACAAATACTGGTTGACTGATTCTTTGACAAAATGCTCTGTGTACATTGTTACATTCATATTCTCATTCATAGATAGCCAATAGTGGATAGGGTTGTTCATGAAATCAAGGTCATTGGTCAACATTTTCATTTCATAATATAGCATAGTTTTAAAAAAAGTTCCACTAGAACAAAATATATATATTTAAAATTGGAGTAAGGTTACTTAACACATGTCCAAGTTCATTATGCATTAAAATAAAATACAGAAAATAGATATAAAAGGGGCCGCCTTCTTCTTTCTGAATTTAGTTTACTTGTTTCCCAGATGAATGAGAATCGTCAGCTTGATTCATGGAAAACATGAGCACATACTGATATACTGATGAAATACTGAGAGACTGATGACCTCCTAAACTGCATACAGAAGCAGCTGTGTGACCTGTTGACATTCACTTGCTAAATAGAAAAATATGGAAAATACATAGTGTGAGCCAGACAGTTTGATAAAGCCATTGGACAACAAAAATGCCTGGAGGTCTTACGAAAGTGTTCCTGTCCCCATCTCTGTCACTCATTTTGTCTCACAGTTGATTGCCTTCATTCTCGACCCCATGCACTGTGCAGCCTTCTTAGTATTTCACAAATAATCCCAGTGAAATAAAGTTCATATTAGCCAGTAACTGTACTCTTCTGCCAGTCTGACCTCACTCTGCAGGTAGGTCTCAAAGCATTACTGCGTAACAGGTCAGTAGCCTGAAAACTGGGTACTACAGTTAGATTATCCAGGATATAATCTTTCAAATTAGACTAAGGTTAGAAATGTTATGTTGGTTTAGTGGTCCAAAAACAGGATACACATTTATATATATAGCTGCGTATGGCTGTCTGAAGAAATAAAATGTCTGCCTCAAGAAAGGAATGACATAATGTGATATAAGAATTCTATTCTGACAAACTGGAATCAAATCATTCACTTTGTCCAGGTAAATGAAAAAAATAAAATAGTTTAAGCCCAATTATATGAAAAAAATGTATGTGTGTGTGTGTGTGTGTGTGTGTGTGTGTGTGTAGTAGTGTTTGTGAGTATGTGTGTATAAGTAACAGCTAGTCAACCTGACATTCAACCTGCCAGCTAGTAGACAGGAACATGAAACAGGAAATTGCTTTTGGGACAGCCAATCAGAAAAAGCTCTCTGTAAACAGGAAGAACCCGTCACAGTGGTCCTGTCAGGTGTCAGTCATTTTCACAATGACCTGCCCACATGCCTCAGTGAAAATGTCCATCATGTCTTAATCCCACCTTTGGAGAAAAGTATTTAGGATTGTATTAAATTGTGTATGGCAGAATCCCATTTAAGTTTATTTTATATATTATTATATTGTTTTAAATGCAAACCATGTAACTGCAACATCACTAGTTCGATTGGAATATGGTTGTATACCCGCACTCTCTCTGAATGTTTTAGCACTGTAACCTACATAATAAAGAAAAAATGCAAACAAACAAAAAGCTGTTTATAACATGTAACCACTGTTATTGTCATGCAAACGTGAAAATTAAAGTTAGTAAATTTTGTTTGTAAACCTTGCATAATGTGAAAAAATACCAGTACGGATGTTGGGACACGTCATTTGAAATCAGAATGGTCAAACCAAAAGGCTTCAGCTGTTGAAGCCACTTTTTCGATGTGACAAAACGTTGGGTGTGCTCTTCCAGTACACTCCCTATCTTCCCCCTGCATTGCAGAGGGTGGGTTGACAGTGGTCCTTGGATGTTATACTGTCAGAGACAAGCTATATGTGTATGTGTGTGCACCCTTGAGTGTGTGTAATTTGTCAGAGCCCAGAGAAACGATCAACAGCTCACAGTCAGAGGGCCACTTAAGACCTGACAGAGACACAGACACACACACAAACGGTATCATGAGAATGCCATGGTTGATGTGTACCGCTCCGCTGGTGACAGGAGTAACGTGCAATTATTCTCCATTCCTTTTGTTTCCATCTAGTGCTATTCTCTCTGCTTCCTTCACTCCACTTATTTATCTGTCAACGTATCCATTCTAGTCTTCTGCAGGTTGCACCACAGTCATTAACCATTTTCTACACATGGAAGACAATGTCATCTATCAGTTGAAATCAGGAGAATGTGGAAATGGGAGACAGACCGTTTCAGCAGGGCATGGTGATCTACAAATGTATTTTTAGGAATCATATTTACCAGTTAGAAAAGAATAATAAAGATTAAGATTCGAAAATCGTATTGCCGCTGTTACACAACATTGCCTCATCACATTCACTCCCCATAGAAACATACCTGGTTGTACTTACACTTCAGCAGCAGAGTGAATGCATCTTATTTAGATTATTTAGATTTAAACTTTGATTTTTTGATTACAGAGACATGTTGGAAATTATTCTACATTTAAGAGATTTAATTGGTGTTTTCATGAAACCAATTTCCTTTATTTCAGTTAAACAGAATAGGTTCTCTTTATTCAAAAGATGCGGTGTAACAAAAGCTAATATAGAGGGGGGAAATTATAGCCTTTCGATATTGTCTAAATCCAGTGTAATTTATCAAGTGAAGGTTTGTAAATATCAATGTTCTTTTTCAGCCATATGCTGCTTCACAAATACATGACACACACTGAAACCCAGAGGCCGTTCAAAAAACCTCTGATTTTATTACTGAGGGAGGCCAAACTCTTATTAGACTTCCCTCTCTCTAGATTTTCCCAGCAGTTCTAACTATTTGAACTAGTGGCAAAACCTGCATGCTTAACCATTAGGTTACCTCCACCCCTGCAAAAACACATCTAAGCCTTGAATGGAGATGTGTGAAATTCTGAACAAACCAACGTGAATTCCAGCAGCGCTCTAAATTTAAAAACGAAAGTGTGTTCTGGTACAACAGAGTGCGAATTTTCAAACGCGACCACAAAAAGTGGGAGTGAAAACAACAATTGATCACCTTCCCTGTGGGATTTGAATAAATCAAGAAAATCAAGAAGACTCCTGTGCAGCTAATCAATCAGTAGTTGTATCTGTCCTCCCCAACAACATCATTAGTCCTCTTTTAATATTAAATGTCCTCCTTATAAGCATGCAAGTTACAGAATATTGCAGTGAAAACAACAACTGTTCTCTTTAATGTGAACAATTCTGCTAACAATAACGCCTCCAGGTAACTAATTCTTGGAAAGTAGTATATTGTGTCCCCCCCACCCAATTTAAGGAATAAGGATATGGGGTCTACTTTATATGTGTGTGTTTGATATCCTCTAGATCTAAAATCCAAAATATATGTTATATGTCCAATGAAGTATGTCTTCTCAAATGTCTATGCAACTCACCTCTTAAATGTCAGTGGTTTCATTATCATCCTACTTACTATGTGGTGTATCATTCCTGCTGATTTTCAAGAAGACTTGAGTGCCCTGCAACATATCTACTCAACAATGTAGTCTGTGGATGAAATGTATCTTACCATATGCTTGGTGCTTCTGTCCCGCTGATTTCCAGGAAGTCATATTTGTCCTCTAATAAGAAGTCATTGAAGACAAGAGCTATAGTGTCCCCGGGTTCAGACAGGATTGACCATGTACAGTCCAGGTTGTTGTCATACTCTGCAGGGTATCCTGGGCTGGTTATTGAACCTGCAGTACCTCTTAACGTACCGCCACATGCTCCCTCCGCTGGAGAGACAGAGAGAGGTAGAAAGACAGAGAATGAGAAGAAATAGCAAGTAACCAACATACACAAGTACTTTCCATTATTCATACATGATTTTTTTGTGTATTTTGTATTGCCTTCTGTCTATTAATTGTTTTTTTTTTGTTTTTTTACTGTTTTATTAGTTTTATTATTTACATTTTATCATTTTTATTTCTTGTGTGCATTAGTCTCAAATTGCTTTACTGTTTATAGTTGCTATGTTAAGATCACAATGTCACAAGATAGTGAATCCCTGAGCTGAGCTCTTCAACCATTTACTGGCCCTGATGTTGAAAACCTGGACAGATCTGTTCTTGTCTGTAGACTAATGATCCATTAGAAGGGCTTTGCATGAGGATTTTGGGCTCCATCTGGTTCATGCAATGGTTTGTTACATAATTTGAGTCAGACCTCATCATGCTTTAAAAGTAATCAGTAGAACAATGCTTCACATCTTCCTCCAGGCTGTGACCTTATGTTAAGTCCTTCAATTCTCATGACCCCAGCAATTAGTGTTTTTTTTCCCTATTTTTTATTTTACTTTTATTGTTGGAGGCATTTCTAGAAATACATTTTATTTTTGAGTGGTAGCTAACTGTTTTGGGAGTCTGTGCAAGTTGTTGCATGTATTTCTACGGTCTATTTTAAGAACAATAGCAGCTCCAAATTGCTGACATAGTAGTGATGGTTTTAAACCAATGTACTATTTAATCTTTATCAAACTTAATCTTTAATAAATTATTTTATTAAAACATGTAACACAAATATCTATGAATTGAAAAGATAATGACATAACATCTTACCTCTACAAAATGGCGATGGGAAGTCCCACTGTGCTCCACTGCCAGGTGATACAATACATGTGAGGATACTGTGTCCTTCCAGTACAAAGCCTGACTCACAGCTGTATCGGATCTTGTCCCCCATGTTGTACCGTGAGCCATGAATGACTCCATTTGGAATGAGGCCAGGGGTGCCACATGTATGGCTGGGCAGGACTGAAACAGAGAGAAGACAACAGGAAAATGTTTTGTTTTTTTTAGTATATGAAAAAAAAAAAACAAACATAACCATTTGACCAATGGAAAAAAATAACACTTGCCTGAAATTAGTATTTTGTCTCTCTTAAGCGGTTAACCTTGAGACCGCTCAGATTTATATTGAGACTTGACCCCCAGCTTTGGATGTTTGTGATGATTAACATAAAACTAAATATGTCAAATATATCTCATAATACCAACACTGATTGTTCATATTTTACAGTCACTAAAATGGAAAATGACCAAATACTAAACAGCAGCATCAACAACGCAACATTCCAAAGATAAACCTAAAAATATGTGCAAGTTACTGTGTGGTGGGATTTAGACTTCTGGCTAGCATCTTCCCTCCAGTGTGCATCTGTTGTTGCCAGGTCTTAGATGACAAAGCTCTACAGTGGGATCAGCTACATGCAGCTCATAGTATAACTAGGCCAAAATCAATGCATAACTGTAGCCAACACGCCTTAGCGCTACAGAAGGGGCATCAACACAGTGGCTCCAGTATAACCTGGATGAACTCCACAGTATCTAACCCTGGTGTACGCTATGTTTTATGTGTATTTGTATAACTGGAGCATATTAACTTGCTGGGTGTGTAATGTGTGCATGTAATGTTTATCCAAATTGCTAGTTTGTGTTTGTATGTGTGTGTGTGTGTGTGCGTGCACGCGTGCGTGAGCAAGTGCATGTGCATATGCAGTGCAGTGTGTCTACATGTAAGGGGTATTCAGTCAGTCAATCTGTGTGTTTGTGTACGCTGTTCCAATTAAACGCTAGCATGGTAATTAGACAAAGCTTCACCAAGAGACCCTGAGAACTAGGACAGAGAGAAACAGGGAGGGGTGGGGTTGGGAGGAAGACAAAGAGGGAGAGGAAGAGGAGAAAAAAAAGAAAGGGAGATGAACAGACAGGAGAGAGGAGAAAGAAGACTAGAGACAGAATGATGGAGAAACGGAGGGAGGGAGAGGAGGGGATGAGGAGGAGACAGGAAGGAGAAGAGACGGAGACAAGTACGACAGGAAAAGAGAGAGGTGAACTAATTGCAGTGGGCCCTAAACATGTATAATTTACTGTAATTGACTCATTATTTGGATTGTATGAAGTCATACATCAGAGGAGTTACTCACACTCAGCTGATGCCATCCTCTGTACAAGCATGCTGTCTTCTTTTAACAAGGTGGGACACACAACCAAATTCAAAACCAAACTAAAGTAATGGCTGAAGAATGGAAAGAAGGAGGGAAATAAGCGGTGAAAAAGAAAAGAGAATCTGAAAGGAATCCTGTGTCATTAGTCACACTTATGTGACTGTACAGTCTTGTGTCTGCCAAGCTGGCATGTTTTAACGAGCCAGCTTGATGCACGAAAGGTATTCCCTCATTTAGACTGATGTCTGAAAGAATCAGTTCAGATTTTGGAAGGATAAACTCAGTATTGTCAGTTTCCAGCTAATCTCATGATGTTGTTCTCTTTTCAGTCATCTAATGTTAAACAGTACAGTTTGGTTTGCTGAGATTAGATTTTTAAATCACAACACATTATTATAGTTTAATGTGCAATTATTTTTTTTTAATTGTGCAACAGTAGATTACCTGCAGTGCTACTTCAAGGATGGGTGTGAGCAAGGGCGTAAATTTCATCTAGGAGTTGGGGGGGGACAAGAAATATAAAATTTCTCAAACAACATTTTTGAAGGGGACACAAATAATCCAGCCAAAATTGTACAGAATAAGTGTACAGAGAGGGAAGCGTTACTTCTATTATTAGTGTAACAGATTTTACTAAATTGCCATGACTTTGTGTAGTTACTCGTTATCTCTTACTAAGATTTTCAACTGCAGCAAGCCAACTAATCTGCCACTTGACATCATACTGAGTAAAACCCAACACAGTGGTAGGTAAGAGATGCACCAATTGCATTTTTCCTGTCTGATTCCGATTACCGATTATTGTCTGACCTGCCAATTCTGAATATTACAGCGTACACAAACAACTTTGTAACTTTTCTTTATTATTAGGATCCCCATCAGCACCAGCATAAACGTTGGCTATTTGCATTGGGGTTGAAAATATTCGAAAGAATACATTATTTTATTTCTAGAATTTTATATCTAATCTCACCATTTTAATTCTACTGCTCCGTGCTTTAAAATATCCACCGTATCTTCTAACTTAATACAAGAACGCGTCTCTTTCTGCAGGTGTAAATAGAAAGCTAAGTGTTGTGTCTTCTTCACTCCAGTGACCAAACCAGCTATAATAGATAGCAGACTCAAGGAAAAATATATTGGTTATCATATTTTTATGATTAATTTATTAATGACTCAGCATCATCTGTATTAAAGAGACAAAAATCAATTCATCTGATGTTCTAAGTGAATAAAATAGCCATGCCGGCCTTACTGGAGTCCCACAACTACTGATGCGGTTCAAACTTTCTGTCCTTCCGGAGAGTTGTGTGTGTCGGTGAAGTAAGGGGGAGAGCAGTGGACCAAACCACTGTGAGGCAAGGGAGGGGGGACTCAAAATGTTTCTAAACTTAAAATGCACTTTTATTGCTCCATTTGCATTTGTATTGTTTTACTAATTACACAATTATTTTGAATATATATCATTATGTTATTTAATTTTTAAAATAAGAGCAGCAGAGCAGATGAAGTCTCCCGTCCTCCGTTGTCACATGAGGTGGGGAATGAAACGCCTGCAGCACCGTGGACCCTGCCAAACTGGACGGAACCTTAGGGACATAGCCTGGACAGGGGTGCAGGATGGCTCAGACCCTCCCTGGGGCAAACTCCAGGCATCGAGGAGAAACCGAAAGTGGAGATCCCCCACCCTCCTCAGAGAGGTAGTAGCGAGGAGAAAGGCCATCTTAAGGGTCAGGTGCTTGGCCTCAGCCGACTCCCGGGGTTTGAAGGGGGCCCCAGCCAACACTTCGAGAACCACTGCCAGGTCCCAAGTGGGAACCCTGGAATGAGTCACGGGTCTCATCCTCCGGGCACCACGGAGGAAGCGCACGACCAGTGGAAGCCTTCCCAGAGGCCCATCCCACAGAGGGGCGTAGAACGCTGCAATGGCAGCCACATACACCTTGAGCGTGGATGGGGAAAGGCCAGCAGAGAAATGATCCTGGAGGAACTCCAGTACCATAATTACCGGGCAAGTAACTGGGTCCACCGCCCGTTCTCCACACCAGGTGGCAAACACATTCCACTTCAGGCCGTACATCCTTCTCGTGGACGGGGCTCTGGAGCTGAGTAGCGTCTCGACTGCTCCTGCCGTCAGGCCCGCCTCCAGGAACTGCGCCCCCTCAGGGGCCAGACCCACAGCTGCCACAGGGCGGGGCGCGGGTGAAAGACCCGGCCCTCCACCTGGGACAGCAGGTCTCTCCTCAGAGGGACCTGCCAGGGCAGGCCCTCCAGGAGCGATATTGTGTCCGAGAACCACACTCGGGTCGGCCAAAACAGTGCTACGAGCAGTAGGCTGACACTGTCCTGACGGACCCGCTCCAGAGCCCCCGGGAGCAGAGCAACTGGGGGAAAAGCATACAGACGCAGCCTTGGCCACGTCTGCACCATGGCATCCAGCCCTAGCGGGGCTGGGGGTGAGAGGGAGAACCACAGTGGACAGTGCGTAGTCTCTTGAGACGCAAACAAGTCCACGTCTATAGGGCCGAACCTTTCGCACAATAACTCCACCACCTCGGGCCTCAGCCCCTGTCTCGACAGCAGGTCTGCTCCCTGATTCTGGGTCCCAGGGATATACATCGCTCTGAGAGACAGCAGTCTCTGCTGGGACCACAGGAGGATCTGATTCGCCAGTTTGCTTAACGGGCGCGAGCGCAGACTCCCCTGGTGATTCAAATAGGCCACCACTGCTGTATTGTCAGTCCTGACAAGGACGTGGCGACCGCGGAGGGCAGGCAGAAAACTCTTCAGAGCTCTGAATACCGGCAACATTTCCAGGCAATTTATGTGCCAAGAGAAATGAACCCGATACTGGTATGCTGCGCCCACGAAGGCGAACCTCAGGAACTTCCTGTTAGAGGGATGGATGGAGAAGTGGAAATATGCGTCTCGCAGATCTATCGTGACAAACCAATCCTCGGATTGGATGTGACTGACGATGGCGGGAATGGCGAGCATCTTGTTGCTGTAGAACCTGTACTCCCTGACTGGCGGGGAAATAAGTTCTATGGCCCCCTTTTCCAGCAGAGAGCGAACTTCTTGTCCCAACACCTGGCTCCGCTCCGAGTGCACCGGAGCCCAGAGGCGGGGGGGGTGGTAGTGGGCTCCCCTACTCGAAACCTCAGGACCTCTTTCCCCGGCTGTGGGCGAGAGCGCCGCCTCGCGTCCCAGGTTTGTTGAGGGGGACCACGGGAAGCGACGCTTCACTTCTGGCTCTGGCGGTAGGAGCTAGATGAGGGCTGAGCTCGTCTCTCTTCAGCCGTCGCCTTCCTGAACCCAGGCCGGCGGGGGAGATACTGCTCAAACGCAGTGTGTGTGCAGGCTTGCACCAGCTCGACCCGCCACCATATAAGCCTTGCCCACCAGAGCGGACATGGCTTGGTGGGCAGCGTCGGCGTCTTGAGGGATGACGCTAGGGTGGAAGAAAGGTAGCTCGCTAATGCCCACTCAACCCGAGGCATCGCTCCGTATCTGTAATCTCTGTCACATTGCTGTAATCCAGCAGAGGGGAAGTAGTCAGCCGTGCAGAGAAGGGTTTATTCCATGATTTACACAACTCACTGTGCAAATCAGGAAAGAATGTCAAGGACCGGCGTGTGGGCGGCGTGCGGTGCTGCAGAAAACGCTGCAGAAAATGCAGTTTACTGCCGGCCCGCGATTCCTGCACCGCTTGTGGCCAATATTCAACTTGGCCACAGCCCCCATCACCACCTCCAATAGTTCATCATAGCTGGGCGCAGACTGATGACGTTGGCCCGGCTCCCGGAAGTCATCCTCCATGATGCTAAACATGTCTAACTCCTCAGAATCAGACTGTGCGAGCCTCTCCGGACTCATACCTCGGGCGGGAGAAGCTGAGAAATGGGCTCCCGAACGGGGAAGAGGGGAGGCGGAGTCAGCAGACGAGGATCGGGAAAAGGCCTCAGCTGTCCCGATGCCACCGCGACGCCTCAGTGACCGCGGGGCCTGAGCCACATGGAGAGCGCATCCGCCCGTCTTCCGAAAAGAGAGCCGCACGAGACTTCAGCACCCTCAGGGACAGGGCCTCGCAATGGCCGCAGTCAGCCCCCTCGAGAGCTGTCTGGGTGTGCGACATCCCCAGACAGGAAAAACACATCTCATGAGTATCCCCAGCCATGATGTAGTGTGGGCATGGAAAAACACATTGTCGGAACTGATTACCAGACATGGTCTCTTCTGCTTCGTAAGGATTTCCAGGTAAGACAACAATTTCCTTGGTAGTGGAGCTTTCAAACATACTCAGAGTGCCTGCTGGATAGAAAAAAAGCTGATTATGCGTGCTTATATACGCCTTCAGTTACGCCGTCACACGCTACCGTTCTAGCAACACCAATAGGATTTGATTCATGATTCAGCCCTGCCACGCCCAGAGGCGTTCCCATAGTGTCGTCACCGGCGCAGTTCGAGTTCCCTCGAAGGGGAACTGGAGAGGATCATGCGTGTGTACCGTAGGCCTATGTGTCCGCAGCTAATCTCGCATACTACTGGACCCGTCAGCCTAATATTTTTTGTGCACATTTGTGACTATATGCCCAAGAACCTGGCATAGTTGCGGTGATTAAAAATTTTTGAAAAACATTTAATTGACTGAGCCTATCGTTAAGCTTGAACTTTTGTCTTTTGGGCAGTATTCGGCATTTTACGATATGCGTTATGACATAGCAAAACGCATTTTGGCAATCGGCTAGGCTAAAAAGAAGCCTTACATAGTCTGTGGCAGACCACATTTTGGCCTTTGTTGTGGCTCAAAAATTGACATCCACAGAAAAGTTTGGTCTCATCTTGAACTGGAGCATCTGCAAATTTATTCTACACCCGATTTGTTATGATCCACTAAAGTTAGGCACAATATGAGATTAATAAATCCCTGTATCAAAGGAGTGGACGTAGCCACCATGACATCACCGATTGGTTTGTGGACTACCATTTCGAAGCCTCGCGTTTGACATTTTGGCTGTCGCCACCTTGAATTTTTGGAACCAGAAGTGACCATATTTAGAGGGTGGAGCTGGGGGTAGCAAATTGGTATACCTTTGTTTTGACTGACATGTCGTCCTGATAGCAACTTGTCAAAAACAAGGTAGCCACAACAAAATGTTGTAAAAAAGTTGATACAGTTCGTCTTTATAAATAGACTATTAAAAATTTTGCATATATATATGAGAAACCTTACAATAAACTACAAAAAACCTGTCCTCTGTTCTTATGCTTATGTGCTGGACACACAGCCTGCCCTGCACTCCCTGTTCCCCACCCATGTGCCCCTCACCTGGAGATCTGCACTCTACTGAGTGCGTTCTTCTAGTTTGTTTTGTTTTTCATCAGCACCATACAACCTTGGCTGTAACCTCATGCCTGGGAAGGTTTAAATTAGTCAATTGTTGTATTTAGTAGCATAATGATTTTGATCACTTAATACTGAATGACTGCTTTGTTTTTTGACTTTTTGTTTAATCATTTGCAAGTTGAGGTCATTTGGGGTCATTTCACAAAATTATAAGGGAGCATTATAATTCTGGACCAATCACAATACAAAACATATGCGTGTTAGGAACTGATGGCGCTCTCCATGAGCACACAGTCTGAGGACAATGCAGGCTTCTCACTATCTTATTAAAGCTGATTTTCTGGGAATAAAATGTTCCAAACACAGACATACAACATACAAAATTATCGTATCACTGTAAAAGGGTACACTCTTCGATACAAATACAAAACATTGTCTCTTTTGGAATCAAACGCTTGTTGCTGGGGTGGAACCCTATACATGCACTGCCTGTCTTGAAAGTTAATTTAGAATTATGTATCCAAATCCTAAAACTATACTGACCTTTTCATTTACCCAATTTGGGATGGCCAGTTCCCCTGCACTGCACCCCTGTTGCTGTAACTTCCACTGTGAGGATGTCATGTGCACACATGTGTGTATATGCCATGTGCCTCCTTCCATTCATGGGTTAGCAAGAAAAGCTCAACTATACAGAAAGAGTTGCAGTCTATGTGCTGGTGGGGAAGTGCTTTTTCCACTTGCACCAGCCATCATCAATTGGTCAATGTTCTACTTGTGCGTGCTTTTTTGTTTCCCTGTGTATGTCTTTGTGTGTGTGTGCACATCTACTGCAAGTGTCTGATGATGCTCCTCTGTTGTGTTTGTCCCGTCCGGCCCATCACAGCCTTAGGGCAGGTCGATGTGTTGCTATGGCAACTCCAGGCCAGGACATTCCAATATGGCAGAAAGGTGATGAGAGCAAGGCTAAGAACTGACAGTAACATGCAAAATGGGATAAAGGGAGAGAAGAATGGAAAAGTGGAAGGACAGAGAAAGAGTTAAAGAGGGGAAGGACATGTTGTGTTAAGACGGAAAGAACAAATGAAGGATGAAGGAAGTAAAAAATGTGAGCCAGAAGGAATGAGGATGTTGGGGAGACAGGAAGGGGTGGATGAGAGAGGTGTTGATAAAGGCTTTTGTTAAATTATTAATAAATTATTATCAGTGTCTTGCAGAAACCTTGTACATAGACAATTGTATCCTATTTTCTGTTTGATCCTTTGCAGAGTCCTGCACCATTAGTTTCTGTCTCTCTATTATTGTCGCACAAACACAACAAGATAATTCTATAGCAGGACACTACAGTAAATAATAACCCCACACTACACATATAACAACAGCCTTTGTAGAGAGTTTGCCAAACAGATGTGTCAACAAAGATCAACCCTAAGACAGCTTCCTGCTCTCAGAATGCAAACTCTTTACACTCACTAAATCTAGGCATGGTCTGTCATTCTGAGTTACTGTTGAGTTAGAACTGTGTCTACATTGAAATCTTCATGTCTCCATCTGTCCATGTTTGATATCAGCGGTCAGGCCTAAAGCAGCTACTGCTGAAAAAGAAGTTAAACATCATAAGCACGGTCCCCTGCACTACCTCTGCAATGCTCTCTCCCACAGTATAAATATATAGTGACGCATATTAGCTAACCATCCACTAAAAATAGCAAAGCAAACAGCTCCTTGCATCTGTTGTTAAGGATGCACTAAAGCATTTGCTACTGCATAAAAGCCAACCACCATAACCTCTTGCTTTCTCGCTGTGGTGTACTGTAAATGCAGTGCACCATAGACAGAGACACTGTAATTAAATTCCACATAGAAAAATCAACAAAATTAAATGATATTCAATTGAGAATCATCATAATTACTAGACTCATAGTAATGGTTTCTTGCATTTCCGAGACAGTAAAAACAAACTATGTTTTGAGCGAAAATAAAAAATTTATTGAATTTTTTATTTAGTTATAATAATTAGGTGAAATTTGTACATGCATTTATTCCCACCTATCAAAATTTCAAGTGGGCGATGGTGTTTCTAAGCTGTCATTCATTATAAACACGTGAAATGAGAGTGGGAAATGACCTCTAGTTACCTGACACTAACAAAACAACTAGAGTGAACTATATCTGTATCCACAGCATGTAACTTGCCACAAGCCAAAGTTGGAACAGATGTTTTTTCAAATCTAGCTTCTCATACCTGGCAAAAATTACTAATTTCTTGTTTGGTTTCCAGGGGGCTGTAAAGTTAAAACCAAGCGGAACCAGAACAAATGTCAGACCGTGTGAACATATTGCCAAACAGGGATTTGGCCAGATGTTAGCATTTGAAATTTGTCTGGGAAAATTCATCTTTCAGAGTGATTAAAACTTTGGCAGACTCGTTAACTTTTTTAAATGAAAAGATTTTTGGAATCTATTTCAGCTTAGCTCAAAATGTAGATTGGTGCAAAAAAAAGTCATGTTCTGCATCCTCAAAATACATTTTCTGTCACGAGTCACTAATTCTTGCACCAAAGGCTTGGTCAGTATACACTCAACTTGCTAGTATAAATGCTGCAAAAATATGTAGAAATCATAATTTTACCTGCCCGCCATGCACCATTTTGAGCCTGAACAAATCTCTCCCCATCCACATCTATGCTGGGACCCTGAGTTCACACTGAAAGCATCTCTCAATGGGTGCAATCCATAATCCATTAACACCTCTACTCAGCTCCCATGGTGTGTACATGTATTAACAAATAGCAATCGTCATAGTCCTTTAATCTGTGATTCTTGATGTAGAGTTGTTGCTGTTGGAATGATGCCAAAGCCCCTGAGCTAAATGGACTCCCCAGCACCGCTAGTGCTCCCATGGTGTAAATGTATTAACAGCTTCACTGACATATAGTACATAATAACTCTAACCAACCAAACACTAGGGGCTCCTGGCCAACTGTGGCCAAGGGCCAAATATGCACATAGGCCCCTCACCACCTGCTGTGCTCCCCTTGTTTTAATGTGTCAACAGTTAACGCTGCACTTCCAATAGGAGTAACTCATTAATCAAAGACACTAAATGGGTATTTCACCTTCTGAATACACCTTTGCTTGAACCAATTGAGCCCTCTAAATTGATTTTCAGTATTGTGTTTTAGGATATGTGTAAGAAGAGCATTGATTTTCAGGGAAATGCCCATTCCAGGAGAGTTACCAAAATGCTGGCTGCCCGCTGAAGCAGTTTGCTTTAACATGGAGATAAATTACTCAAGAATAGCTTTCGAGTTTTATCCTGTATATAATTAATTTTAAAGGACCCTATTTCTACTACGTTAAATGGGCTATAATGTGTACTATGACATTTTTACTGAAAACTGCACGTTACAAACAGCAGTATAATTTCATTTTGTGACATAAAATAATACCTATGCTAGTATACTAGTATAACATTAGTAACTTGGAGTACACCAGTAATGTGTTCGTGGTATATATTAGCACATCTAGTCGTGTTCCCAATACTTCTTACCCTATCAGCCTGCTGTTGGTCAGAAAAATCAGTACTACTTTGGCTCTGGCATTGACCAAACTTTCTAGCTTACACAATCACACTTACAACCAACAGATGACTATGAAGAAGCAAAAATAAACACTGTGTGGTTACAGCTCGTTTGGTTCATTTCAAAGCCGCATGCTGAGCTGTATGTGCTAATGACACTGTATCACTGATCAGAGCCTTCATTCCTGCATTTATTGCTTTGGGACAGAGAGCTGTTTTATTAGCTCAAATAGTGACCGAGCTGTCCAAGATAATGAGAACCAAATATCTGAATTCTGCATGACAATTCTGGATGTTGTATTTTCTTTTTAAGAAATGATTAAGAAGTGATATTTCTAGCATTAACCCTCACCAATCACCAGTGAAGGAGGGCAGTCAGAGTACTGACTTCACTTTGTTCTACAACATAAGAGAATACCATAGACTAAACCACAGCCTAATGAACCAGGGCTTGTAGAACCACAAGTTACGTAGTAAACAACACCAATGGATTAGAACCCAGGTGTATAGAGATAATACCACTGAAATAGCTAAAGCATATTCTATGTACATACTGTTCTGAAGCCTGTAGTCGTAGGTTGAGATCTAAACTACATGGAACTGGAAAAAACTCAAGCCCTTAAAAGTTTTCTGTTCTGCTATCACAGAAGAAACATGTTAAAATGTATTAAGACCGCCTTTCCAATGTTCAGTTGGTGCAAATACAGTATATTAGCAGGGCAAGTGACATTTCCAGCAGCACTTCTAATCAATCACCTGCAAAACAGAGTAATCACTGTAGCACCTACACTCTATTAAACACCAGCTCTCCTCAGCCTTTCCAGCTTGCTTATGGTAGCAAGAAATATTGGTTGCTAATATACAACATCCCAATTCTATGATCGCCAATTTAAAGACCACCAGCCACAGAATTACCAGGATTTTACCAGCAGACGTGAAGAACAAACTCAGGCCTACTGTAATGTAGACAAATGTTTACTTGTATAATGTATTGCTCTGTTTCAGGTCCTGCTTCCAGCTAGTTATTTTATGAATATATGATTATTAAACCACAGTGATTGAGTCACACTACCTTGGCAGCATTAATGGATTTTTTGATTACTTGTGGGCAGTAGAACGTGTTGTAAACACAATTGACATATCATCACCTCTTAAAGTTGATATAGCTAAGAAGTTAGCAAACAGTTGCCTATTTAGACACCCAGCCGACAAAGAGAAGCATTAGTATTCATTCAGAGATGTTTCTCTTGAGACCTGAAGCATTTCAAAAGGGTCCAACTGCAGCACCTCAGACCCCTTTCATCAAGCTCCTCAGACCTCCTTCCTCAGGCCCCTCTCATGCAGGTATTATCGCCCCCGCTGGCCAGAGGAGGTAACATAAATAAATCATTCATTCATTAATATCTGAAGATAGTAAATAGATATTGCCAGCAGCTGTGGCTCAGGAGATGCCTGTTAATCAAAAGATCGCCGGTTCAATCCCCGGCTCCTCCAGGCTGCACGTCGCAGTGTCCTTGGGCAAGATACTGAACCCTGAATTGCCTCTGGTGGCTGTTCCACCAGTGTATGAATGTGTGTGAATGTTAGTTTCTGTTTGAGCACTTAGGCTCAGTGATGTAGTGTAAAAGTGGTCGCAAAGACTAGAAAGGCGCTATACAGAGCATTTACATTTACAAGATGATAGAGCAATGCATGCACAATCAGTGACCAGATTGTCTGTTGTTATTTAGCATAACTAAATAACAACAGACATATTAGCTTGCTAACTTGTTGGAAAGCTAGACGCTGGCGGCTAATGAGCTGTAAGCAGTAAACTGCAAGCTAATGTTAGCTAACTGGCTAACCTCTGGGAAATTTCTCAACAGGCAGTGCAGAAGTGCCCTTGTCTACAAAAGTTGGTACAAACTTTTAAATTGGACTTTGTCTAATAAGAGTGAAGATTCAGCAAATGGATTGCATATTTCTCGACTCAAATTTGTTCAGAAACAGATTTTGGTGGACTGCTGAAAAAAGTGAAAGCTTTATGTAGCCTTCTTCATATAATGGAATGACATTAAGTCCAATATACACTCACTGTTTTTTGGGCTCTTTAGCTGCAAAAACTCCTCTGTGTTCACTAGCTAGTACTTAACTTTGTCAGTCTGCAGTTTGGTGCTGGGCAGATAGTGTTAGGCAGATAATTGAAGCTTGAGGGATTTGTGCTTGAGGCTTTTAAAACTTGCTCTTGCACTTCAATCCTCCTCCCCTCTCTCGAGAAGGCCACTGCCACTTCAATCCTGTTCTCTCTTGCTCCGTGATTTTCCACCACTCATGAGCTGAAGTGTATTTCCCCTATTCAGTAACGGAAGTTTCCTCCAATGGCCTGTTGATCAACTCCTCTGTTCAGGAGAATTGAGGATTGGAAGTTGACCAAGATGTGGACCAAAGACGTCAAGAGAAACCCACAGGCCAACATGGCCAAGATCTTTCCGCGAGATGCTGTGTCAGTAACATTTATTTTGCAGTTCACCTGCTTTGTGATACCCTTGAGATTAGTTTGTATCTCTTTTCCTTTTGGAGCAGCAAACCATCTTTATAGGGAATAGATACTGTAAAATGAATTGATGGATGGATGGATTAGAGTTATCGTTAGTCAACAGTTGCCAGCCTCAAATGAGGTTAGCATCGAGATTAAACACAAACTAAGCCAAACTCTTTAAAATCTGTTGCCTTGACTTGTTAATTAAAATGAATGTTCTACATTTTTAGAATTCAGTCTAGCAGGTGCATTTGGGAGACGCACCACCACAGTAGTGCACACTTCTGACCACGCCCAGCCACAATGTGGAAAAAACTTTTAACCAGAGGCAGGGCAAGGGTTTCTTTTCAGCTTGGTATTAAGTAACTCTTTAAGGGGGTTCAATGAATGGGAATTATTAAGATTATAAACACAACATCTTTTAATTTTAAACACTATCATCAACTTTAATAAGATTACCTGAAAAAATCCCAGAATTTCCAAATCTCATCATTTTGCCTCCACATTTTCTTTTTAATTATTATTATTATTTTTTTACCGGTTATGAGTAATACAATCGATTGGAAGGATATAAACGGCTAAGCAGGAACTACACATATCTCACTAAAGCCTCAGAGCTTCTACTGCAACTAACCAAATGATGATAGCAGTTGAAAATATCTTTCCAAAAAGTTTTAAGGAGCAATATTTTTGCCAAGAGTTCTTTAAGTGGCATGTGCAACAATAATGACACAATGACAGTTTCGGGAAATGTACTCCGGGCCGTTGGTTGCTATGGAAACAGTGACCTAGCCTGAGGCTACAGAGTGCTGCAGGGGACAAACAGAAGAAACAGTCAACCTCTGTATAACACAGCACAGAACACTTCCACAATTATTTGCTCTTAAAAGGAAGATCTGCACTAAAGTATGCAAATCTTTCGATGTGGGACAGTTCAGCCTATATTTGTAAATAAGTGCAACTAACTTCCAATATGTTAATCTGGAGTCCCAATTCTTTAATATATTACACATAAGAGAGACAGTCTGTATTCTGGAGATCCAAAACATTTGGATTTCAATATACTGTAGTGCTCTGTTTCTAAAGCCCTGCAACATCAATAACGGCTAATGGCTTTATTTTTAGTTTATGTTAACTAATGGCTTTACTGTTTTGTTTTTCCTTCACATTAATGACATGTTTTCATTTTCAAACTAAATGACCAAACTGTTCATAAAAAGCTGATAGTGTGACACCCCACAGCTTCATTGTGGAGTTGCAAAAGGCTAGCATACTTTGTTAATATTTGAAGTCAAGGTAAAATGACTATTTTCACTTACAAAATTGAAATAAATGTTCTCTTTCTGTGTGAAACTTCAAATTCAATTTTCATTATAATAAGTAAAGTAATAAGTAAGTAAAATAATTCATATGGCCAACTCCTGACCACTGTGTTGAGGTTAATATGAAAGCAACCAGTGAAGCAGCAGTTTAATTGTGCTAGTCTCTGAGAAATGCATTACTGAAATGAAATAGTACTTCAGACAAATTACTTGAAAAAAAATACAAAGTCAGCAAACAAAATGTCAGTCCACCTGTCTTTCTTTCTGCTTTTTTATATTTAATAAACTTTACTTAAGGCTCCCTAAGCCCTCCACAATAACTGCCGAAGGGCCCCACACCTCACCATGAGTGACAGTCTTGTGGAGAAAGGGGCAGCAGATAAAACAACATCTCACTGAGCCAGAAAACCTCAAAACCTATTCCCAGTCTTCCTCATCACTTCCCCTTCGCTGCTCCTCCTCCTTATTGTCCTTCCTCTCCAAAGAGCCTTCCTATAGCAAGACAGGTCTGCGGTAAGGCTGTGGTGTGTACAAGTGGACAAAACCATTTGCAAATAACAACACATCATCAATACTCATATGCACATTTGAGCCCACTTAGCATGAACAATATAATATGTGCTCGTGCTCTTGCAATTGCTAATTCTGCGTGTGGGGATACAAGATTGACACATGCTTGTCTGTAAGTGTACGTCACATACTGTATGTAGTGTTGCCTATGGGACTGCTTGAGTGTTTTTCTTTGACACGTGTAATGTGTGTTAAGTACTGTAGCTGAAACCACTGGCTTTTTCACCCAGTCAGCTAGCAGCAAAATTTAAATTGATAATTAAGTTAATAGGTCACAGATCAGACATGAAAGAAAACAGAATTAAGCAGATGAGGAAAATGTTTACAATACTAATATATGACATGCTGTACATATCAAATATTAATGAATGGTAAGAATAGGACAGAACAGAAGAGAATACAAATTAATACAATGTGTTCATTGCTCAAATGTTTAAATGGACATTAATCATTGCTGTCCCTGTTGCACCTCTCTCTCTTTCTCTATACAAACACACACACACACACACACACACACACACACACACACACACACACAAGGTCTGATGCATCTTCATTTAGTCCTGCTGTCCTCTGGGCACATTTACATCTGTCAACTCACTATACAAAATGGATGGATGGGATTGTGTGTGTGTGTGTGTGTGTGTGTGTGTGTGTGTGTGCGCATGTCTTTCTTCATGCTGCATGTATGTGTGAATCCATCCGTCTTCCCGCATGTATGTGTGTGTATGAGTTGTGTATTTATTGTTGTATTGACAAGTCTGTCTCGATGTCTTCTAGTATGTACATGTGAGCAGATGCATATCTGCTTCCATCTCTGTCTTTGTATACATACACTAATGTCTGTCTGTGTGTGTGTGTGTGTGTGTGTGTGTGTGTGTGTGTGTGTGTGTCTGCCTGTGCATGTGTACAAAACAGTCAATTTCCTTGGTAGGTGACAGTTCATGGTCCCCTGGGCAGCACAGAATTGTGGGCAAACTCGATGTCACAACTATTCCCATATATCATCAGACTGACACAAACACATACACACATCTAAACACACACACAATATAATACGTTATTGCCATTTCTAACTCTATGAGGTTGCATCATCAATCATCAGGAAAAGCAACAAGCAGTATAAATGTATAAATTAGACATTATGTGTGCCTGAATTACTGCATGTTTTCTACACTTTCAGTTATTGTACATAAGATGTACTATAAAAGAGGCTGCCTTACTCTTAGTACACTGTATTTTGCACAAAGATAACTTTGTATAGGTGATTTAAATCTAAAGAAGCAAACGTCTATTGTTTCTGCTGTCTGCCAGAGGACGTAAAGGAATATTATCTACCGGGCAGTTTTAGGGACTCACTAAAGCTTCCCTCTGATACACAGAAGTGGTTTGTAATGGAGTAACAGATAAACTGGGATAATGGTTAAAAATGCATCTGTCATTATTCCTTGTGCCTTCCTTGCTTTATTATAATGTCAAGGGAAAGCAGAGACTTTGTTCAGGTAATTAATTTGTAAGGATGTAACATCTGTATCATTGATTCTTCAGAAATTGCCCCAATAAAAATTGAAGAATGATGATACTACACGTATTATTATGATTATCTTCCTTTATACTGTGAGTAAACAGTATAACGTTTTTTTTGTGTTCTCTAGTGCCTATTTGGGGTTTAGTGATGTTAAATCTCCAAGTAAAGATGCATACATGCCAAATCCTACAGTTGCCTGTTCATTTGGAAGTAAACATAGCATAAGAAAAAAAATATCTATATGACCCTACTTCCTTCACAAGTGAATAGACAGACTTGCACTCACATGAAATTAAATGTGTGAAATTGCCAATCACTGACAACAAAGGCTGTTATGTTATGTATGTGGAGGAACTAAAACATTTGCTCAGGACACTACAAGATGACAAATCTGGCCAAAGACCAAACAAAAAATAAATTCCCTATAAGAAATGACTGTAAGGGCCTGCAACTAACCAACATCTTTTTCACGACTGTAAATATATACGACTGTAAATACTGTCAATGTCAAATCAACATCCCAACATGTCTACCAGTCTTATACGAAAATGTCCTCATTATGTCATATGAAAGGTAGCTACAAATGCACAAATTTTTTGTCTGCCAGCTGTAAATATGCTTACACAATGCAAAAAAGCATGATTGGAGTGACATAATTGAGATAAGACTGCTTTGTCCTGGTATATCACTGATCCACTGATCCAGTGTGACATCAATCAAAACAACAATGGAAGCGGACAGCCAGATTTTGCTGACTCTACCTCACCACTCCAAAATGTTGTCTGTGGATATTGGCAAGTGTGCACACCAAAGAACTTGTTAAAGACCCAAGTCAGTGTTTCTGATACATTAATTTACATGCTGTCCCTGGATTTTCAGCTCCAGTGCCATCCCTTGTGTATAATATAACCTTATTTATCACTATTTTCCAGTGTCATTCTGTCACTCAAGCAACTCTGTCGCAGTGGGAGCTCCATTGTTTCCTGTTCCACTCGGTTAAAAGCTGCTGCTGATACTAACTCAACACTTCCTGCATGTGCTTTACAATAAATCTGAACGCAGCGGTAGGCCTGGTGGAACCTCTTTGGAAAGTGTCATCAATGCTGTTGAGGTTAGCTAAGGTTGGGAGGTCAGTTTGAAACACTGAAAGGACAAAAAAGCTAAGCATTGAGGACTGGTGTTACATTTTATGAACAACATTACATTTTTAACTGCTGTAAATAAAATAAGAAATAAGAGTTTTCCAGTATCTTCAACCAAGTCCAGTTGCCCTTGATTTTAACCTTCGTTGGATAACTATGACCTGGATGACTGAGAATCTTCATAGACAAAATAAGAAATAAGAATCCCACAGGAGCTATGCAACAGAGCAGTTGTATAGAAAAATGCCCTAACACACAGCTGAAGTGGTAAGATTAACAGACAGCATGGGCTCTGATAATGGTTGCTCACAGTAGCTCAGCACTGTTTGCAAGGTTTATATCCCTCCACAATACCAGTAAACCTACATGATGAGCTCTCACAATAATAACTCCAAAAGCCTGTTGTTTTCAAGCTGAATCTGTAAGGTCACATGACCAGATAATCTTGACTGATGGCCAAGCCTCTGATTAAAATTTCTCCTTAGATGACAAAATATGATGTAAATACTGGTGTAAAGCCCAATAATCCTGTTAAGAGGTGTCAAGCCCTGTTTGTCAAGGGCAGATGTCTTGCAGTTTTTTGTTCCCTGGAAGTTAATGAGCTACACTTTGTATCTGAGACTAAATGTGGCTCATTAACTATCTAGGAGGAACAAATACCTGAAGGACGCCAGTACTGCAGTTTGACTCATTCAGTAAGCAAAACATAAAACCGCAGTTAAACGATGAGCAGCAAAAGCAAAATAAACTAACATTACATCAACATCTTATTACCTTCAATTTCGTCTAGTATCTGTCTTTAACCCAGCCCCGGAGACTCCAGAGGCATGTACTATGAAGGGAGTTTAATCTACTCAGACTTAACTCTGGGTTATGAAGGACAGACAGGTTTTGCAAACTGACTGCCTAGATTGGTGTTGAACAGTACTATGACGGTGAAAAAGATGTTGGTTAGTTGCAGGCCCTTCCCTTGTTTATTAAAATATAAGAATAACTTGAAGAAAGCACGATGATAATGTCAAGATGTGAAAAGTGTAAAGAAATGTTAATGACCAAATCTAACACTGTGGCAACAAAGCTATGGAGGCTTTTACTGACTTCCCATTAAGTCCAATGCAGTCGGCTTTTACTAAATTCGTAAGTAACTTTACAGTGTTCTTGTTGTATATTCTCTATTTTGTCTTACAGATTCTTCTTTTGTTTGTAATATGATTGAGATGTAAAGGTACAACTGGGCCATTGTAGGTTTAAAATAATATGGAGCCTGGGGTAAGGGGTGATTAGATTATTTAAAAAATAAATAAATAAATGCAAGTTAAAAACTTTCATCGCTTCACTTTGCAAGGCTGCGACATCATACCACAGACGGTGGTATGATCATTTCTTGTAAATTTACCAATTTCACCTCAGAAATTCTGATTATAGTTCTCATCATGAACACTCATCATGCTACTTCTATTATGCCTGCAGTGGATATTCAAATTATACTTCACAATCGGATTTAGCAATAAGGAAATATTTGTGATTTAAGCCTACAATCACCATATCATTATATGCATCGGGACATTACAGAGATTGACGTGAATTGGGCCTGTTCAGAAGAAAGCGTAGGCTAGTGATCTGGATCATTTCTTGTAAATTTACCAATTTCACCTCAGAAATTCTGAGATTTTTTCTCAGATTATTACCCCCTTCACATAATCCATATTTACTGTAAATATGTGAAAACAATTAGGATAATTCAATAACACACATGGGCTACATCTCAAGAAATGACCCGTTAATAAATCAAGATCTAATCCCTAAAGCACCTAGGTGGTAGGCTGCTTATATGAATGTTAGAATAATAAAAATAACAATCATTTCATTCTAACAATCATTTCAACTGCAACCCCAGTGGGAAGCGCATGTGACAACAGTCAGGGTGAAATATAGAAATATTCTATCAAGTGGTATGTATTAATTGTATTCTTATCATGAACACTGAATACAGATGTGGTGTGTAGCCTACACTCACTACACACATAACAGCCTATTCATGTGTATAGAGTAACGTCAAATTAACCACGAAAATCACCTGATCCGAGCAGTTTAGGGATGCAGTGTAAATTACCTCAGGTAAAACTTTTGTAGTATGGGTTGATCGGGAAGTTACACCTGACGTTACAGAGTTGTTCCTGAAGTTACCTGGATAAGCCACGTAGCAAAGGCTATGGGTTAATTCAGTTCAAGACATCATCTGAATTAAAGATTAAATGCTTAAACCTGCAGTGTGGAACTTTTGTATCCCCTTTCTGGCAGTGGGAGTAATTAAATAAACCCTGTTGACGTCTGCTTATGACATGCCAACATGTGAGCTTGACCCAGGCTCATGTTCAGAAATAGTTACAAAAATACAGAGAAATTTCCACAATTCCAAGACAATAATCCATTATTCAGGTAGAGTAAACATAATAGCTATACATAGCCTACTCCAAATATTTTACAAATACCAAACTGTCGAAGAGTGGCAAGGCAACATCTGTGTCTGCACTCAGTCTCTAGTCTTCTCTCAGCACGTTACCTGGCGGTGGCTTAATCAGCATTATGTAAACTTGTTTGGCAAGGGCTTGAATGTGATGGACGTTCACTTATATGTTAAAGTCCTGCAATCCATCTTGAACATATTAGGCTACATGTTTTTCTGGTGTAGTTTGTTTTCATTGGATAACCCTGCAGAAAATTACTCTGAAAATGCACCTCCTTGAATCCTAAATGTTTAGGATTTGTTATGAAAAGAGGAAACCACGTTACATTTACAGTTTTTAAGAAAGTTTCAGTTTAAACAACCAGTGGTAAGAATCAGCCTTTGGGTTTACCTGTTAAATTAGAGTGAAATGAAACTATTGCTGATGTGTTTGTGGACCCTCTGGAGCACCTTTGAGGACCTGCTTCCAAAATGAACCATAATATTTTGCTTTCAAATCAAATGACTTTGCAGGAAAACGCAAACTTGCATTTTTGTCTTCAATAAAATAACAAGCCAGGGGCCAATAACACGACCAGATATTAGCCATGGTTTCTGTCCAACACCTCTTAGAGAGTTAATACAGCCGTTTTTGTGAGAGTGGTAATGGTGGTGCAGTGGATAAGACACCCGGGTTCAATTCCCACTGGTTGTGGAGCAATCCCTAGTTGCTCCAGCGGCGTGCAACCTTTGACATACACAGCAAAATAAATAAATGTAAATGTGATAATATAGATGGCAACACTCATAGTTTCATGCAGAACACTCATCAGAACTCACTCATCTAAGACATGGGACATAAAATTAAAATATATTGTTTTGTTGCTTTGAGTCTGGCTCTGCTTTGTATTGCTCCACAAATGTGTGTGTGTGTGTGTGTGTGTGTGTGTGTGTGTGTGTGTGTGTGTGTGAGACCACATAGCTTATCCCCAGCTTTCCTGTTCTTTTTGCCCGCCTGTGTATGTGTGTTCCTCTGTGGGTGTTAACCATAAAAACAATGTAAGCCCTGTTAAACCTCCCCATATTTCAACTCTAACACTCTCATCTCAGCTCAATTTGTGTGTTTCAATTGTGTGTGGGAGAGAGATAAAGCAAGAGACAGAAAGTTCATGTTAGACATGTGTACACCATTGTGTGTGTGTGTGTGTGTGTGTGTGTGTTGTGTGCGAGAGATAAAAGTATGTCTGTTGATGTTTGCGTATTTGAATCAGTGTGGGTTTGTGGGCGTTTCATGTATTCTGGATCAATACATGTTGTGTTTGGGGAAATAAACAGCACCTTCAGGGCTTTCTGTGGTATAGCTGAACACACACACACACACACGCACACACACACACACACACACACACACTCTCATACACTAAGTCTTCTGTGCTTAAGTGCTTCATACATGCAACATATGCTTGATAAATGGGGAGTGTGTAGATATCTGTAAATCTTTGTGCATGTGTATATGTGTATCTGAGATGAGCCCACTGTCTTCACAGTGTGTTTTAGATGCGACTACCTAAAGTACAACATATACTGATGTACATCAGTGTATGTGTGTGTTCCACAGCCAATACAGATCGACCTTGTGTCTCAGATTTTCAAATGAAATTTTTGCAGGGTATTGTATTGCAACACAAAAACAACAGAAATATGCCTGAAAGCACAACCACTCAAATGTGCACACTTATGATATGTTTTCATGTTTTCATGAGAGGAGTTGTCACAGTACTTTGAAGACTCTGAAGACTGTAAGAATCTTCTTTGAGTCTCATCATATTGAAAACAAATATGGTTCATATACAACTCATTCCAAACTCTCTCTCTCTCCAGGTGCACAGTTTAATAATTGAGATAGTTTAAGATCGTAGCATTGAAGAATCATATAGTTAAATGTCACTTTTAGTGTATCAGCTTCATTAATGCATGTTCCACAGGCCTTGTAGCGGGAGATAAAAAGCCTTAACAGATAATATACTTAATAGGTACAATAGTCATGGATCATATAGTTAATTACAGTGTATGCAAATGCACAGATAAGAACACTGGCAGCGCTGTATGATTACAGTACAAATATGGCAATAAAGTCTATGGGTGGCTCCCATAAAAACTACTAAAAAAACAACACAACATGGAGAAAGTGTAGTAAATGTACTCCATATGTGTGTCTATTCTATAATATAGTATACTATAAAAATGACTGTGATTTTGCCCTTTGGCTTTTAAAGGAGACATAACTTTATAGCACACACTGACAACTAATCACCAACTACTAACAACAACTGCGTACAAACCACATGAACATCACTCTCAAGCAGCAACCTCGGGTCTGAAAAGTGAAGCCAATACGGAAGTGCCTCAAACCTGCATTCTTTCCACCAGCAGGGGGCGATTAAAGTCCGACTGCATTGGACTTAATGGGAAAATGGCCCTACTTCTCACACGCAGCACGCCTCCCAATTTTCACGGGAGACTCCTGTATTTCATTGTACTCTCACGGGTCACATTTCTCCCGTATTATGACAAGTCACTACAGTCTCTCTCTCTCTCCCTCTCTCTCTCGGACGAGTAGCATGGATGTAACTCAGAAGAGAGCTGGCGGTCTGGTGGATTTCAGGTGGAAGAATGGGAATCTGAGAGCAGATGATAGCAAGATAGAGGAGGAAGAGAGCCACATGTTTAATAATGGCTTTTGTGGAGCATTTTCGTTCACCACGGCCCCGTCTACAGCTGCTCTAGAGAGACGTCAGAGTCTCATCAATTTCAGACTGAGGTCGCATTTAAAAAGATCCGATCTGTATCGGAGTTGGGCCACTTCCATATGTGGTCTAAATCCAATACACTTTTTAAATGCGACCTGGAAAAGATTGGATTCCATGTGACTTGGCCTGGTCACACCATTATAAAAAGAATAGATCTCAGTCACATATGGGCAGTTTTTAGCAGACTTAAAAAGACAACGGTCAGTAAGCCAAACTTGGAGCTTCAAAATGTCCACAAACCAATGAATCACGCAGCAGCCTTCAGAGTTGGTTATTCCGAGACCACACTGCTCCTTCTTACACCGAACCTAACTACAGTGCTGTAAACTGACTGAGCAACCAAATGACCATCAACTGAGCAGTGCCACATGTTGAACATTGACTGGTGTTGCCATCCCACTCTAGCTACTAACTGCAGATGTGTCATCATTTCATTTAACTGCTCTGTACAATTTGTCATGACTTACTGACAGGTTATTGATTGACTCTTTCATATGATTATTGTTATATCATAGACTTAAACATACAAATAGGCTACTACAAATCTCTAAGCAGAGCAGCTGTAATACACTCAAGTCTGCAATACTGTGCATGTAAAGCCAATCACCTCACAAACATTTGCAGTAAACTCCTGCGACTCTGACTGGATTATACAACCTCACACACACTGGATTACAAAGATTAACACCTATGCTGCGAACACACACACACACGCCATCAGACACAGAGAAAGATAAACTATACAACATTTAAGTTAAATGGTAATATATATTATAGTTCATTATCTAGCAGAGCATGTGACTATTAATCACCTCCACACAGGCATGGCTGTGTGCGCGAATTTAATTTCATAAAACAAAAGATCACTGTGTATCAGTATATAAACAGTGTGTTTCTGTGTGTATACATAGGTGTGTACAATTTAACAATATGAAATTAAAAGTGTGTGCATGTGTGCAACCTTAAAACAAGGACTCATCATATTAGGGTATTTGTGCAGCTGTATTTCCGTACATACACTTCTGCTTGTGTGTGTGTGTGTGTGTGTGTGTGTGTGTGTGTGTGTGTGCAGAGAGGTGTGTATCTTGCAGCATATCATCTCAGTAGATTGATGATGTGAGCCTGAACCATGCGACTACCCGACGTTGAATGCACCTTGGTTTTACAGTATTTTACAGCTTTTTCTAACATTTTACAATGATTCTATTTAAATAGTGTTCAGTCCAGAGAAAACCATTTCTATGCTTGGAGAAACTCATATCCTGTTTCTCACATGCATACCTGTGGCGCACACACACACACACACACACACACACACACACACACACACGGTTGTTAAATGGAATAAGTCTGACAGTGTGACAAGCTATAGTGGGCTAAATGACAGACACAATCACTCACTCTATAACACTACGACACCCAGACACACATGCAAAGAGACAGGGACACATATGCAGAACACACACACACACACACATCATATCTTTCAATCTCTCTCTCTTTCTCTGTCTCATACACACGAATAAAAACATTCATTGATTCATAACCATTTTGTTCCATCCATCCACCCTTCAGCAGAGGGTGAAGGACAGCTGAGAATGGGTGAAAAAAAGGACAGATAGAAGGACTGCAAAAACATGAAGCAGAAAATCGGGAAAATGATGCTGTTATAATACACACCAAGAAAAATAGTGCATAAAAATATGAAATCAAGAAGCTGAGAATGAGAACGACAGGAAGATAACGTAAAATAGAAAATGAAAGGGCAGTGGAAGAAACCTTTAAGGAATAGAGGGAGCGCAGGGAGAGAGGCGAGTGCAATGGAGAGAAACTTTTGATGTTCTTGTGTGAAGCATGTCATGTAAAAAAAAAAAAGCTACAGGGGGAGAATAATTACAAGGATCTCAGAAAAACCACCAGCTTTCACGCTCATCCAAACAATACACATGCACCCACATGTGACTAGAAAACAACCAAACTGAAAACATTAAAATCAGCTGCGCCTGTTGCCCACACAAGAACAGACTGTCCTTTATCTTCTTCTGCAGATTACATTTCTGACAAAGTCATGACAGAGATAGAAAATGAAAAAGTAGCCGTACTAATATTAATACTAATAATAATAGTGACAATAGCTGACATACAAAATCACTGGGAACGGTAGCCTGCTAATGTCCTCTTGCTATGATTCTATAACAATAACAATGTCTCTGCAGAATACAGGAGGTGTTTTGCAATAAGCTTTCCACCAGCTATGAAAAAGAAAACAGTAAGAGAAAATAATAAAATTCAGAAAGACTGTGGACACCAGTAAAATCAGACTACTGTACAGTATTAAATTGGGTTTCGGTGTGTATTTCTATGTAAGCACCTCAACTTTTACACCCTAAGGTGTAGTTAAGTGCCACTACAACATCAACACCTGATGATTTTTCCATTGTGAGAATGTGGGTATTTATGTGTCAGGAGTGAAAGCAAATGAATGGAATTAATCAAAATTATAAATTAGTGCATTTAAAAAGCACACATAAGCACTGAATCAAAACCTGGACAACCACTAACTAGTAAAATGCTGTTTCATTTGGAAATATATGGAGTGGAACTAAGTTGAAGGGAAATATGTAGGGAAATAAAACAAAACAAGAGTTTGCTGATGATACCATGCTGACCTGAATCATGTATTTTGTTTCAATTGAATTCAACTTGGCTCCTTTTTATTTGTCGCTCCCAAAATATTGTTAATGTATAAATTCAGCCTGTGTGGTCGGAGGTGGGCATGAACATTTTTCAGCTTCTGAAGGGTGGCATGACAGAAAACATTGTGTGAGACAAGAATTCACCATGCTAGCACATGTCAAATAGACTTCTATCTTCCCTCAAATTAAAACAATGAGTGCACCTCAGTTTTGATTGATATGTGTGTGTTGCTTCAGTTTTAAGGGACTATTTAGACTATTTCCAATGTGGGGGAGGTCGGGGGCGAAGTGTAAAAGCAACACAAAATTTGCATTTCTCAAATTATTTAGGCTGCAGTGCCAGTTTTCATACTTTATGTTTGGTGGCCACTGGACCCTGATATGTAGGTGGAAAGGTGAAATTTTACCCCTAAGCATCTGCTGTTGGCATGTGCTGTTGACAACTGAATCACCAGGATTAGACCAGGCACACACACATGCCTTTTTCACGAGCCAGTCATCACTGACAATTTTTGGTTTGTCTCTTCACTCCTTGGATACAGAGGGAGCTCCGTTTTCACAAATTTTGCATATTTGTGTGCGTCATTGAGTCTCAGTGCAAAACTGCAATTTGAGGGTCAGCAGCTGGTGTTTTTGTCCTTCTGTGTGTTTGTGGTTTCAATATTATATGTTTTTATAAGACCATTTAAAGCTACCAGTATATATGGGATTGGATTGAATGAGTCTGCCTGAGAATGTATAAGGCCAGAAGTCCTACTGTCTCTTCTAAGGACTTCCCTGTATGAAATAAAAAACTGAACCATTCTCATTCCCATACATCTTTTTCACTGGTTCTCCCCACGAGTCACATTTTAACTCTTCCTGTGATCCAAAGCTGTTTTTGTGGCTTTTTTGAAGGTTACTCCAGTAAAATGTAGTCTGTGCCAGGGAATGTGTATTTCATTTGATTTGTAGCTTTGTTTTTCCACTGCTGATTATATTTCAGCCAGACTAACCAGCAGCCCTGCCGCAACAATGGCTCACTAGATTGCAAATCACATACAATTCATTGTGTACCTAAGGTAAATAGTTAAGGTGAATCCAAAAGCCTGGTGGCACTGACAGTGCTGTTTTTAATCATATCTGTCTGTTGTTGAATTAGTCCAGAAGCACTTCAGTACAACCAGAGCAGCCCTGTGACATTGCCACTAAGCACAGTGCACAGGTTGAAAAATCCTCATCCCATTTTTCTGTTAATTAAATTTCATAGCCAAGGGTCAGTAGCTCAGTGGGCAATGTCGTCAGTCACCGGACCTTGTTAGAGTGACTGAAATGTGTCTCATTTCTGTCAAGGGAATGTAACTAATTCATTTGTCACCAGGTCACAGCAGCCAGAAGATATCACCAGGCAGTGTAATTCACAGCAGGGAAATTGTCACAGTAAAGAAAAAAACAGACTAAAGAAATGCTTACGATTACATGACTTATCAGCTGCAACAAAACTTGTACTACCATTTGGCAGGTAGCTTTTGAATTTAATTCCCCTAAACTTCTGTAACTGGATGAAAAAATTGACAGACAAAATGTAAGGAGTTAACAGTGTTGGGGCCACAAGGTATTGCAATTAGGTATGGCTGGGTATTGTTTAAAAGTTTATGATGCCAGTACCAAAACCAGTACCCTTAAAGATCTACCGATACCAAAAGAGTACTTCATTCGATACCTTGGGTAAAAAGCCACCTGTTGAAGCCATAGTAGTTGATTGATATTATCATTTTTATTGTTGTTATGGATAAGTAAGGTGATCTATTTTCTTTTTTTACTGTTTGAAATAACTGTTAATAAAAATAATGGACAATTGTATTAGATCGCTCCTCATCCTAAATAGGTCATCAACACGTCATCAGAGGGCAACAGCTTCGGAGGGGGTTTTTTTGTATTCGAATAGGAGAGGAGTAGTTAAATAGTTTAGTGACCACTGAGAGCTGTGGAAAAAGAATTTAAGTTTTTGATCTGTTTGTTGAAATTGCCAATTTTGTTAAATTTGGATCGATAAATCTTGAAGAACTGAATTGAAAGATCTCCGTGAGTGTTTTTGCCTTTAGTTGTGAGTCGCAAACCTACTCCAAAAAGACAACAATAAGAAGTTGAAAACGAGTAAGGGGTTGGTATAAACAAGTCAATAAACTACACTAAAGACTCTAAAGAAGCAAGCAAAGGAAAAGAAAGCCAGCACATCCAGCCAATCACACTGACTACATCTGATATTAGCAGCCGGAGGCTCTGTGAGTAAAATCAGCTGATGCGCTGCTGCGCCACAAAAGCTTTGAATTGATATAATGGAACGCAGTGATCGGTCGGGGTCAAGTGATGTGATTTGCAAATAATGTATAATATGCTAGATGCAGACTTAAAACATGTGTCATTATCTATGCCTGAAAATTATTTTTCCTTGGCTAATTGTTCCTTGCGCTCTCATAATTCCCAAACATGCAAAAGCTTCTGCACTGTTTGTAGGAGCAAAGAGTATAAATAACATACAAAATGCCCAAAAATCTGAAAAATGACACTCCAAAACTAATCTGTTGAAAAACACTGGTGGCAAAAGGTGAGAAAAGAGAAAGGTGCTGTTCAACTAAGATCAGGTTTGGGCAAGCTAGGCAGCAGTAACACAGGGGGAAATTAAGTTCCTGAGCTCTACAAAGCCCTTTAATCCATTGTTTTGGTTCTCTGACCCACATCTCATCAACTTGTTTCCAGCAGCCCATGCAGCTGTTTTAAGCAAAAGAACTCTAAAAACCCAGTGGAGCCAGATATTTCCCTCAGGAGTTGGTGGAGACCAAAAGGAGAGTGAATATTGGACTTGAAATTAATGTTGATATTATGTGAATGTGTAAAGTGGCTACTGGCAAACACATGAGCCATAAGAACTTAATCAGATGATATGTCAGTGTTGTCTTCTCAGCTTGTTAAGCTGCCTCCTAGTGGCAACTTTAATGTAAATGCATAAGTAAGAATGTGATTAATTTTCATAGATGATTAATCAGTAAAATAGTCTTTTGCCAGTTTTGGGGAGCATTAAATACACAGTAATGGATTGTTACTTCCCGAAACCTAGGCCTGCAGATAATTCAAAGGAAGGTATTATATCTGCTTTGGACAACTTTGTTATACTTTTATGATCCCTTGAGCCTCCTTTTGTGTGAAAAGATATCACAGCAGACTGGTAAACGCAAGCATGCAAGCATGTTTAATGTGGCCATATAGGATTTCGCAGTACCAAAGTCTTTAAAATCTACAGTGAACATAAAACTAACGTTCCTTGGGATTTTGTTTTGGTGTTTGCAGATAAATCACTGCATACTCGATTGACTGTGTTAGGTTCGTGTGCACCTAGACGGTCTCTAAGTTGTGTTTGTGTGTTTGGCTGGCTGAAGTGCCAACCACTACCGTTATAAGAAGCACACAACACTGTGAAAGGATGTTTAAACTTTCTTACCCCTTCTTCAGAGGCAGCGTACGTGTGTGTGTGTGTGTGTGTGTGTGTGTGTGTGTGTGTGTGCCCGCACCAATGTGAAGTCTTTGATGTATGATCAAGGATTCTTATTGTTCACGGCATGACTCAGGCTAGCGTAAACACCGCACAACACTTTCATCTAACATGCACACAGATAGCCACACACCTACACCTACACAGATAAGGCACACACACTTAAAGTTACACAGATGCAAATGCACATCATTCACTGATTGCTGAAAAATGAAATGGAAGAAAAGGCAAAGGGGTTGGAAGGCAGCACTGTTGCCCACGCTCCTTCCGTTCTTTCTTTTGTCCCTTCTCTCTTCTTTGGTTTCCTTTTTTTCAATATCCTCCTCCCTCACCGTTCCTTTCTTGCCCTCCCTCAATACCCACTCTTCCTGTGTGATTGCCTCCTACCTCCCTTTCCTTTTTCAATCCACATTAACCTTTGAAAGCTTTATTTTATCTTCCTATTCTTCCGTGTTTCCCATCTTCCCTTTGCAAACTGTCTCTATGTATTAGCTAGCACTGCATTTTTGCATTCACATCACTTCAAATCCAGTCCTTACCTTTAAACCATTTCTAAATAACCAAACTCTGTGTCGTCTCCATGGACCTCATACATCCGACTTGATTCTCTCATCTACCATTTCATCTTCTCTTTTATATCTTCATCTTTAAGTGTTTCCATATTCATCCTTTGGAATCATATCCCAGTATCATTTCCATAATATTTACATGGCCCCTGTGCATCACATCTTTTTTTCCTCACTATCCATGCTTTGTGATTTTGTTTCCTCTCTCTTTTGATATCCCCCCCACCCGCTGCTCACCTTTTAAATAGACTGGATCTTTTCTGCTTTCAATTTCTGTTTCAAAAGCTTGCCTTTTAAATGGTCTCTTAGTAACTAAAGTTCAGAGGTAATATGTCCATGGCCCCCAGACATACACTAATCTCTTCTTTTTATACACCAATATATTTCCTCCTTTGTCAGTATTCAATTATTTAAAAAATATATTTTTGCGCCTTGCAGTGTCCTTTGATAAACTGAAATTTAAAATTGGCTGAGCACCTGAATTATGATACTTATGATCCCTTTGGTCAGCATGAACATGTTTGTGTGTATTAGGGACGTACCCAAATCAGAACACAATATTCAGAAAGCAAATGATGTGATTTAAATGACCCAGAACTAATAATAACGAGCAACTACCCAAAGTTGCTCGTTATTATTTTTGGGGGGGAGTCAGCTGAGGAATGTGATAAACTGTGCGGGAATGGAACTAAAGGTGGTAAATCAGCAGAGAAGAAGATGCTGGTCTGTCTGTCTGTTAACCTGTCTGTATGAAGCCATGCACAGAAATGCACTAAAATTAAAGACGACATCATGAGTATTTTTCATTGCACCTCGGCATAGTTACAAAAATGTTGCATCTTTTTAAATCATTGATTTAATGCACCACCAGGTGAGCATGCTAATTGACACAAATTAAATGTGTCCAGGTTTTTGGGTGACCACCATGTGCATTGCTGAGTTTGGCAAATGCTAAATGCTCATGCTGAAGCAGAATGTAACTCAAACCGTGCAGCTCTCTTTGTTTTAATGTGTGTTTGAGGCTGCAGCCGCTGTGGAGTTTATATTGTTCATGAACAACATAAATTATATTGTTCTGCTTTGGTGATGTTTTATTTTGCTGTTAATGTGGCAGTTATTTAATTTCTATTGCCTACTATAGTGTGTTGCACCTGCTGCACTGTCCATAGCTCTTTTTATTTGCTGTTGGTCATTTGTGTACAAATGTCTGAGTTTTGACTCTTTTCTGGTTAAATGTAGTGAGGCTAACAAGCTGTTGTATATTTTGATCATTGATGATCAGTGGTATACACAGGCTGCAAAATCTGTCTATACAAATGGAATGGAATGAGAGTTGGACATCAGAGCTCGGTGACATTGTTCCACTAGTGTTTGATTGACCTTTAATGCAATTGTAGATCATTGGAACTTCAGATTATTCCCCTCAACTGAAGGATATGTTTCTATATATCTTTTCTGTAGTTTCCAATGCAAATAACAATGTCCCCCAGTTAAAGGTTAGGTGCTGTTGGGGTTCAGACAGTTAATAAAACTTTAGTTAAAATAAAAAATATAAAAAAAGAGAGATAGAAACTATAGTAGTATTAAATAAATTTGATCCTTTTGTTACAGTTTGCTCCTCAGTCCCTCTCTTCAACCACACCGTTTTATCCCAGGCTCTCTGCATTGATCTCTGTCCCTTTCTCTGGCTCCCCAGAACTGCCATCATCCAGCTCTCCACTAGATATCTTCAGACTTTCCCTCCTTTCCCTATCACCCGACTACACACCTGTTCTCACCTTCTTCATCAGCCCTGCAGTTGGCCTGACCTCTTCACCTGCAACTATCCCCTCATCAGCCACTCACCATATATACCAATTCACTTCCCTTGTTCATTGTTAAATTCATCCTGTTTGCCATCTGCACAGTTGGCTTATGGCTAGTAGCTTTGTTGGTTTTGATTTGTAGTTTCTGTTTCATGCCTACCTACCTGTTTTTTTTTTTTTTGCCTGATGCCTGCCCGTCTGCCTACCTGTAACTGCCTCTAAGCTCATTTATGGACAATAAATCACTACACTAGTCTGCTCTGTTTGGGTCCAATCACTATTGCAAACCCACCTTACTGAATTTACTGACCAAATACGGACCCAGCAGATGGAGGTTTTGAGGATGAACTTGAGGATTTGTTGTATACCCCCTTTGTGCCTCCAAGGTTGTTGGAGGACGGCCCCTAGCAGGGAGTACAGAGAAGCAGCACTGACTATGGCCTACAAGGTGTTATCTAAGACCCCTGACTCTCAGTCTACCTCCTGTCCTGCTAGCTTTCAGCCTGCTCCTCCCCATGAAGCAATAGATCATTCTGTTAAACTTAAATTTGTATTATGCTTGCTGTGCTACAAAACAATGGTTTGAAATCTACTGCCTTGCTACTTGTCCTTGCCGTCACCCAGTGCTGCAGAGGTCCTGCTCCCCAGCACCACTGAGGCTGAGCTGCCCAGTTCCACAAGGACTCAGCTGGTCAGCTCCACAAAGATTCAGTTGCCCAGTACTACAGAAGTACCTACAGTCCTGGGGTCTCATTTATAAACGGTGCATACGTACAAAACAGTGCTGGAAAAGTGCGTACGTCACTTCCCAAGCAAAGGTTGTGATCTATAAAAAACAAACTTGACGGGACGTAAGTAAACTCTGAACCATGCGTACGCACATAAAGAGGAGAAATGAGAAATGGTGACTTACATGGCAGAAGGATGAAACTGTTTGAAATGAACAGGTCTACTATTGTGTAAAATATATCAAAACAGTAGTATAGGCTTAAAGTCTTTCTAAATAATGCATTGAAATTTATTCTCATAAACAAGGTGAACAGGAGGACAAATCATATTTAAATTGATGCTGTTTTCAATGCGTCAGTCGAGCAAATACGAAAGCATAGTTTCATGTATTGTTATCACATGTTCGTTTCCTTATCGAGTCAAATGCTGTGCGCAGTGTGTGGATGTGATGCGCTGCTTGAAAAAAAAAATAACACTATTTTATTGTCATTTACAACAAGTCAAAGGCTATTTTTTTTAACTCATCACCAGCCTCGTTAAGTGAGTGGACTGTTTGTGTAACCTAAATACATGTTTAAAGACAGGTGGAATGTATTTGGTTTACTCTCTTTTCAAATGGGGGAATCCAAATTAGTACCTGGGTCATCCAGTCTTGCGTGTGTGTGTCCCCCTCTGATCAATGACGTCACTACTCAAGAGGGATGCTCCTTCCTGCAGATCGGTTATAAAGAGGTGGAGCTCTGGTGCCCCCTTTCCTCCGGTGCACAAGCGTTGCATGAAAGTGTCACACTGAGTTAAATTTCGTTTTGTAGCTTTTCCGTCAGAATTTGCCTCCTTTTCTTCATGCAGTCAGTACATATTAATATTAATGAGGGGCATTTCACTGATCATTTATAGTCAACTATGGGCGTTTGAAGGGTCGGACATGGAGCCACATTTCAAGTTGATTGTGATTTATAAAGGGAACTTGCTTACAAGTGTGCGTACGCACAGTTTCATAAGTCTGAATATTTTTTGGCGTACGCCATTAGTGGCTTTTGGGCGCACGTACACTTTTAGTGAGGTTTCTATGCACAGTTTTATAAATGAGACCCCTGCTGTCCCGACTCCTGCTCTTCGTGTGACACATTTGCCTGATTTAACGTGACTTCCTATATAAACCAAACCCACTTCGGTCTTCTATCCGAATACAGAGACAAATAATATTGTTTGTTGATCTGATACAGATAATCACGTCTCTGTATACCTCTATGTCTGCTTTATAAAGGGGCCTTTTTGTGAGACTCAGGTACAGGGTACAAAACGCAGTCAAGTGCAAATTGTGCAAAACATCTTTTGGAAAAGCGTTTCGGTGAAAATAGTTGAGGTTGCACATAATCTACAATGAATTTCACATTTAATAATCATTTCGAATGCACAAGGAAATTAAATCCATAAAGTAAGCGACTTTGAAAATATAATAGTGCAAATGGGCCAATTGTTTTATGTAGTGTAGGAGAAATGTGGGTTTCTTTAAAATGATGTGATTCCCCTGAGGTGGTGCACAGGGGCTGCAGGCTGTGTGTTGATCCGTCTAGAGACTGCAGGATCATATGCTGTGATACAGGTTCAAGATGACTAAACTTTTGAAGTATATTCATTTTAATGACACAGAGGGTAATTAAAAAAACTAATTTATTTTAACTTGTTCAGGTATTTTACTAGTTGGCAGACACTGGAATAAATAACAATGTTGAAATCACTATAAATGCTGGTATGGGTGGGAGGGACAAATAACACAAACACCATTATATAAAGGCTTTAGTAATAAACAAGTCTACTATGGCGTATTAGGGCCATTGTAGGTAAAAAAAAAAAATAAAAATGAAAACACTTTTTCAGATGTGCTTGTGTTATTAAAGGTTCAGTATTGTATTAAAAGCCAGGTTTGCAGGAGCTTGTTTTACAGCATAGTGCTAGAGATGTTGGAAAATCTCACGTAGAGAAAACTCAACAAAATGTTGGAATATCTCAGAGGTGTGGAGATGGTAGTGTAATGCTTATAATCTTAATATGCTGCCAAAGAAGAACCGTCATACCACATGTCTGAACTTTACCCATGTATGTTTTGACTTTAGTTTTGAGTGAGTAAATGATCAACTCTGAAAAAAAACCCAGGTTTGCTGTAAATGTGTGGACCTTTGGGTCATTGCACTTCAAAAACTGACATTTTAAAGAACAATATACTCAATAAAAGAAAATGGTTAGAAATAATAAGAGGAGTTTGTTCAGTGAGAAAGTACCTGTCTGCAGTTTAGTCTACTGTGCAGCAACACGTGAACCTTTGCAACAGTGACAAAAAGAGTGCTGCATTAACTCACAAAGATAAACAGCATTCAGAACATCACATTATCTGAGCAAAATCAGGCTCTAAGGTGACATAACAAAACAGTGCACTCTGTTAAAAGCTCTGTATCAGCTGATACAGCAGACCAACATAGGTAAATTACATTGTTTCCAAATATTGCTTGACTGGGCAAGGATGTCCCAACGGGCAAATGTGTGATGTGTTGATTCCTCTATTCATGCATCCTATCCCTGGCATCTCTCCCTTGGGTTTGCAGTGGGGCAAGCTGAGAAGTGAGGAAGAGATGCAAGTGAAGGAAACATGGAGGCATGAATAGGTAAGAACCTTTTGTGTGTTTTCTATTTTCTCATAATATAGTCAAGAAAGGCCTGGATTTTATGAGTCCTTGGATATCCATGCTGCAAGTCAGTATCCCTCTGAGTGTTGTCTCATTACTTCCTCTCTGTCTGTGTCTTTCTCTTTCATCTATCCTTTTTTCTTATACAGCCCTACTGTCTAGAACGTGAGAAATGACAAATAAGTTACAACCTTTCCTGGGCAGTATCTTTGTTGCCGTTATGTTTTTTCCCCTTTCTCTTAACAGGGTTTTGTCTAATGAAGCAGAGATTGCCCCCTCATTACTTAAAGCCTTGATTTTAACAGGACACGGTAAGCTGAGACTTTGGTTATGATGAATGTTCTCTAGTGGTCCTTTAAATGATGTTGCACTGTTATTTGTCTTCCTACTGTGGCATTCTGCATGTGTGTTGTTTCAATTACTTTGTGTGCGTACATGCATGCATGTAAACTCCTTTAGATGAAAATGTATAGCCATCTTGTAGCGTCTTGTTGTTCAGTAGCATGTTGTATTGATTGATAAGTGTTATTCCCCTCGGGGAAATGTTGATATTGCAGTGAAAAGGTACACAATCAAACACCCCACAAAGATAGGATCACATGGATACATTTTATACAGTCTCGATCAGCAATTGGACAAGAACACAGACAAAAGGTGGAAAGGCACTATTAAGACTTGTTCTCAAAGTGCTGTGGATGACATCATGCCAGCTACTGAGCTGTTAATCACCAGATAAACTACTATGTGTACCTTGAGTTGGGATTGTTTTGTCAAACTACGTGAAAGGTGTGTCCTTCCATCACTATCATTTATTGGTGCTTTGGGCTACACATAGTTTTTATCTGAATCATTTTAATTAACCTCATTGCTTCAGTGTCCTTTAGTGGCTATCAGTCAGATTTATTTCACACTTAAAAAAATCTCAGTAAATGTTAAACAAGGTTGTGCAAAGCAGCTTCTGAATTGATCTGAAAGATACTGATAATGGTCTGGCTTTTACTGAAATATGCCTTTATATTTAAGCTCTGATACAGATTTGGAAAAAGCTACCAAATGAACCTTGAGTTGTGATTGTTTGGTCAAACTACTATCTCTACATTAAAAAAAGAGCTTTCATGTGGTGCAGAGTGAAAGTCTTTAAATTTAAAAAACATAATACGTGTTTATGTATTATATTTATCAAGCATGTAAAGCACAAAACATCTAAAATAGTGGTTTGGTGAAATATCCGAGAAATATCCTATTATGACCTTATATCATTACTGCCATCACAACTGTCATTTTTTAAGCATCAGATCAAAAACATATTAGATCAATAGTCATGTCTTCTGCTGAATTTATATTACATTTTGCAATTTTTTTCCTACTAAATATTTATTCACTTGTATCTGATGCCGAAAACGACCAATCAAATCCTTTCATCTGATCTTCTTGACAGAAAATCATCTGGTATGTTCATTTCTTTCTTGTGTCTCTCCTGCATCTTCCTGTGTTTTTTTCTCTCTGTCTTTGCCTGTAGATAGTTGGATTACTTCTGAACAGATTGAACAGAATATTAATTGCCTTCCTAATTTATGTTAATTTATGCTAATCTACACACTCATCAGCTCTCAACGGGCTCGTTATCTAGATCGTTTAGAACGGCCAGGAAGAGATTTAGTCTGTGTGACCCTGAAGGTTGCCAGTTCAATTCCCAATGAGCTGAGCCTTGGGGCCTCGGTAGGTCTATTTAACCCTGCGTGAACTGGCATAAAGCTCTAACCCATTACAAACGCAAACTTTGTGACTACTTGCGCACTTGACAAGTAGTCACAAAGCCATTATTACAAATCTTTGTCAAACATGACTTGTGTCCACTTTAAAATGATTAAAGTGCTTTTCTCTGCTGCCATATTCCATCCTTTGTCTGAAAGAAAAGAAGCAAAATAGCAAAAATCTAGCAAGAGAGCATGACATGCCATCTTGTTTTCCAGATTAGTTTTCTCGGTAAATGCTTTTTTGAAAGGCTTAGGGCTAGAGACACCAGAAAGATGAGGGAGAAAAATAGAGGATCAGGAACTAAATATGAATTGAGCTCCTGGTGGATAAGTGGTGCTTGTAGTACCCGTCGAAATTTTGGAAATTCACAAATTACCGTCCTACATGAATCCTCTCAAACTGCCTCAGCCACTGAATGACATGGACATCACGAATTCTGCCTTTTAGCAATGATGTTAATTATATTGTTATATTATTGTAAAACTGCTTTAACCGATAGCGTGTGCAACTCCGGTATGTCTGTGTATAAGGGAATATCACAATTCTTACTGATGACTGCATTTCACAAGTGTATCTAAAGGAGCACTCCATCCATTTCACATTCAAAGTTCAATTTCCTCGCCGTGAGGAGTTCTACCTAACCTGACAAAAAAGCTGTTTAATGTCTTATTTTGCTCTCTAGGAAGCTTTTTAAATCGGATTAAATAACTTTGATGATGTCCACCGTTAAATCAGACTGGGTTTGGAGACTTGATTAGGACACAGATTTTCAACAGGAAGCCTGTGTTACAAACTGTAGGTGTGGAGTTTGAAAGATGTGTACTTTTACCCCCCAGGGAACACCTAATATAGGATGTAGGGTTATAGTGTTTTTGGAACCTGAACCATACTAGGGACTAATTGTCAGGATATCTTAGCTCACACCGATTCAACTTCAGCAGTGCTATAGTAAGGGCTTGTTCACACCTACAGGTCCTGAATCAAACCAACGCGAGGATGATATATTGTTTCAGTTTTCTAACTGGTGTGGTTTGCATACACAAAGGCAAAAACTCAAAGGGTCCAGAAACTGTAAACAAAAGCCATGTGGTGGAAATGTCACTTGATTATTGGTCATACAGTTGGTGGGTAAAAAGACAATGAACATATTTCTACCTCAATATTGCACATCATGGAGCATGGTAAGGTTCATGTTGGTGTTGGTCTGGAGCACATATTTCCAGACGATAGAGGGCTGTGAATATGACAGTGGGTGTTAAATAATTGAATAATGCCGGCATTTTGAGGAAGATGCTCTTCCATTCGACAGTGGACCAGTGAAGTAAGTTGGCCACAATTACAAAACTCCAAAAATCTTATTATAAGTATTATTATTATATGATCATCATCATCAACATTATTATTATATATTATACATTTATACTCTTGACTTTCTTTTTATTTCCTCTTAATTTTTAATTGTATGTACCAAACACTAAGGCAAATTGGCAAACACTGAAAATCTAAATGATAATTAAACTGATTCTGGCAAATATGAAATAATTGGAAAGTGTTGGCGGTAATACGTTACAAGGTAACTTGTTACTGTAAACAAATTACTTTTGTCTGTAACGCAGTAACGTAACACAATACTGTTTATAACTTCAGTATCACATTACAGTTACTAATGACAAAATCATAGCATTACTTGCGTACTGGTTCTTCAACTATCCCCATAATGGGAGGAGATAAAAATAAATCAAATGTCCCTTTTCATTTGTGTTTGCGTAACACTTTTCAGACCTCCCTTTTGACTTCAGTTCATGAGGACGCAGAAATGGCAGAGATGCTAAAGACGTCTTTCGAGGAGGAAGAGGTTGTCTGACAAACAATTTGAGAGACTCCTGCTGATGAGGTATAACAACTTCTTTGATAAGCATGTCCAGTAAGAGGGAAAAATCTACTTGCCATAGTTCGGCAAGTGAGCTACAGTAAGTTTGTTGTGTGGGTTTGGCCTGTTAAATGCACAGTTCAAATTACATTTCATATGCTATGTTTTCCCTTTGAAGTCTCACCATCATCTGATATCGTGATGAGGGTCAGTGTCTTATTTTTTTATTGATATTATTTTCAACAAATAAATAGCAGCACTAGATGGTTGGAAGGCCAACCTATTTTAAGTTATGTTGTTGTTTTAAGCATTAGGCCTATAGTACTGTACTGTAGCCTTGTTCTTCTCTTGACAGATGTTGGGCTGATGTTCACAACTTTGTTGTCAGCTTTTTAGTATTAAAGAGCATAAAAGAGAAATCCTGTGTATGTCCTCATTATAATAAGGATTTGTGTTGATCGGCATATATGAGGTGTAACTTACTATTTGGTTATTGTGCATTGCACTGTCACATTCTGCCTGTCAGCCATGTTTAAGTTTTGCACTCTGTGAGTTTTTGGTCAGTTGATTATCAGTTATTTTGATCTGTTGTGTTTTGGGGTTCTGTCTTGTCTGTTGTCCTGTGTCCAGTCTGTGTTAATTGTGCCGATTTGTTGTCTGTTTGGTGCTGTGTTAATCTGTTTTTGTTGTTATCCTAGTCTGTTGTCTGTGTTGTCCTGTCATCTTGTCTCCTTAGTAGTTTGTTTTGTTTGTTTTCTTGCTTACACCGTGCGTTAGACTCCCTGTTGCTGTCCTGTTTAGTTTAGACTTTAGTAGTTGATCCATGTTTTCTCTTTTTGGGCTTGTTCCTTGTTTCGTGTTCTCTATTTAGCCTTGTTTGTTCCACGGTTCTTTTGCATGTTCCATTTTGCTCTCTTAGCTTCTTTCCTGTCTTGTATCTTTGGTTTAGTTCTGTGTCTTACTTTATGTCTATGTTTAGTGTGCAGTAACCTAGGTTATGTCTGTTCCCCCAGTTATCACTCTGCCTGCCTGTCTCTCTGTTTTCTCCTGCTGTCTCTCTGCCTTGTTAGCCTTGATCCCTGTCACCTGCTCGTTAGTCCCCTTGTATATATGTTTGGTTTTTCTGCTCAGTCATTGTAGCGTGTATACGCTCTGTCGTGTGTTGCTGTTTGTCGTGTGTCCTGTATATGCGTTCTGTGGGATTTTGGATTACCTGCTTGTTTTGGACCTAGTTCCTGTCTTGTATGGATTCAGCTTTATTTTGGACTTTCTCTGCACCTTTCTGTGTACGCCCTGTGTTGCAGTAAGTGTGAATAAAATCCCTGAACTGTATCTCTGCTCCGGTGTCTTGCATTTGGGCTCTCTCCTGCATGCATTCAACAAACCAGTGACACGCAGGTGATGTTACGCAGCAGAGATTCTCACAAGTCTTTGAGCTAGAGTCCAAGTCAAGTCTCAAGTCTCTGACCTAGAGTCCCTCGTGGTTATAATGAATGTTGTATCACCTACTGCGTTCAATCCAGGCTGCTTATAAAACTGCATAGCTATAAGGAATTCTGTAACTGTTACCTGTTATTCATTTACAGAGCACAACCATGTAATGTGCAATGCAATAAATGACAGCTTATTAACTACTTTAAGTCTTGCTGACTCTCAAACCCAGTGTAACGTTAACTAAATAAAACTGTAACGTTGCATGATCAATAATAAATATGTAACCTGTTTGCAGCCAAAATTAACGTGATGGCAGCCAGCGGGACATAAATGATTATGGTAATCAACCACCAAGTTTGGCAAGCAAACAAGCGCTCATTAATTTTTTCATAATGAGCGAGAGTCGGAGTTTACCTCCTGTAGGTCGTAGCTAAAGCAAGAAGCAAGCTAACGTTAGATGGCCAGTGCTGAACTAAGAATGTTTACTAACCTCAGGTTACTAACCTATTTTGCATTCAGCACTTCTTTGTTTGGGCTTTGTTTAATGAAGTTTTAAAGCCAAAGTTTATGATGAATGGCACAGCAGCTGCCACTGTTTGTTGTCCTCTCTCACTGTTGTCCTTGATACTACCTGTTACTTAGGCAGGTTATAGGTAACGGAGGGAGGGGAATAACGGCAAGCTCATCAGACATTTCCTAAAAATAAACTTTGTTCACGAGTGCCGCACCTCGAGTCCAAGTCAAGTCTGAAGTCTTTTGAGGACGAGTCTCAAGTCAAGTCTAAAGACAGTGTGCGCGACTTAAGTTGGACTCGAGTCCGAGTCTCAAACTCGAGTCCCTATCTCTGTTACGCAGTTATCCAAATGTAATGTAAATAGTAGTGTAACTAGTTTTTTGAATAACCCTATGACTGATTATTAATTACCATAATACATTTAATAGTATAGTAATAATAGATACATACTATACATATACAATGATATTCTTCCTGTGAATGGTTTGAATATTGTTCAGATCCAGAGCTGACTTGACAGCGGTCCAAAACCACACCTACAAGGTGGACCAGAGGGCCTGTTGCCACCACTATTAAGCAGCACAAGCCAGATTATTTGCCAGGGTGCACTTACTATTAAAAATTTAAATGCATTGCCAACTTTATCTAGGCCACACCTTAGAATTCAGTAATCCATATGCCCCATTACATTTCCAACCAGCACAATCTCCTTGAAATGTTTTTGAACTACTCATATTTATTATTATTTTATATCGTTTTTTTAAGGTTTAATTTTGTACAGTTTTATTGCTAGTGTGGGTGCACCCGAACGTGTCTGTCTCCCTGCTTTTGTGGCTGTGATGACCTAATTTCACCACACACTTTATTAAAGTTTCATCTTATCTTGTCCTGTCCGCTCCTGTGAAAGGTACAACACAGTAAAGATGTTTAATTTTAATTTTCCCAGCTAGTGTGGCCAGCGGACTCATGTATGACACATACACACTCTGGTGAAAGCCACCAGCAAAAAAACATCCACAGATGTTTTTCAATTTCAGATTTGATCAAGCCCAGAGCAAGACACACACACACACACACACACACACACAGAGTCACACATGCAACACAACGGAGTGAAAGAATACCTTCTGTATTCATGAAAAATGTATAAAGCCGCTAACCGTTCCAACTCCACGTGGGTGTGTGTGTGTGTGTGTGTGTGTGTGTGTCATGCATTGGGCTCGATTAGATCAAGCTATGTTGAAACAGAGTGAAGCACTGAAGTGTGACAGTGTTTGTGTGGTTTTGTGTATGATGGAGGATTTGGAGAAATCCTGTTGCTCTGTTCTTAATAAGAGTGACAGCACCTTTCTGTCTCACAAAAGCTGGAGCCAGAACCAAAAATAATGAATAATGACGATGATAATTTTTCTGTGCCGGATGAGTTTGTCCTTTATTCATGTAGTGTTCTACTGGTCTTGCCCAATGTGATTCCTGTCCTGATGCTGAACAGAGTGACAGTTCTGCTCATTTGACTGCTCATTCCAGAAGACCAGCAAAGACAATTATCAAGCATGTTTGATAACAACTGGGATGTCATTGGAGGGCAATTAAACAGAGGTATGCTAACTCTTATGGCAGGAGTGCAACGCGGCACCATAATTACCCTGCAGACATGCCGATCCTGAAAACTCTTCACTGGTTACAGGTATAAAGATAATTATTTGCTGCCAAGCACACAATCCCACATTCTTAGCAGCCCTCTATTGATCAGTTTTGCTGCTTTTATATGGTTGCATCATGTTCCTCTGAGATATTTAGATTTTTGGGTGAGAACTAGGGTAGTCAACATATGTAAAACCCCAAGTCGTGACTCTGCACACCATTTTCACAGAAAAGCACGACTGCTTTAATCGTAGAGCTGAAAGTAAGTAAAAATCGTAGTTTGAAAACCCATCACCAACAACCTAAACAGTCATTAGTAGGGGTGTGATTCGATATAAAACGTGATGATATTTTTCGTTGAGGTGAAAGGTTTTGCGAGATCAGCATGACGGAGTGATTCAGTGACATTTGCATAGAACATAACATGAATAACAACATCATTTACATTAAATGATGGCTAAATAAGATGAATGTTATTCCTTCATTTAGCACATGCATTTCAAAAGTGGCACAATTAATTTGTGACCCTGTTATCAACATTTCAAAATGCATTGCTGTGCATTTTGTGACTTTCAGTCAAAATAGAAACTATTTTTCCAGTCACATATTTCGTCATTTCCTAAAAATAGGGTTAAAATCTTGTCTCCTTCTCATGAACCCAATATTGTGTATTGTCTCGTCTCCTGAGTTAAGTGAACATTCACACTCCTAGTCAGAGTTAGAATTAGGGTTTTTATTAGGGTCAGGTCAGGGTTAATGTAAAACAATGTAAAGAGATACCACAAACACAAGCCACAATTTCGTATGGATCTACTTTTTTCCTTATTTAAAAATGCTCTGAAATATACATCACTCCAGAGGTCTTGTAAAGTTGGTTAAGAGTAGTCTAATCTAAATATCTTTAATATAGAGACAGTGTTCTGGGATATGAATCTGTCCAGTTAGGAAGCATAACTGAAAATCAATGTCACTTGTTTTGGTTTCAAGGTGCGCTGGAAAGGCCGCAAGAGCAAGACAACCCACAAAAAACAAATGGGTTAGCAGGTGGTGGCCACAGACAATTGCTCTCTCCTTAACCTTCCTGACTGGCTGACCTCTAGTTTTGTGTTTTGCTAGTGTCCTTCTCACTACTGGTGGCAGGTTGCACGGGTAGACCAGTTCCTCCAGGACGGCACATCCATGCTGGCCTTCACAAGAAGGTTTGCTGTGTCTTCCAGCACAGTCTCAAGCTATAGAGGAGATACCAGGAGACGGATTATTACACGAGGAGAGCTTGACAGGGCCATAAAGCAACTCAGCAGCAGGACTGGTATCTGCAGGATCTGCAGCACTGCCAGAGCCCTACAAAATGACCTCCAGCGGGCAATATGGTTTGCATGTTTCCGTCCAAACTGTCAGAAACAGACTGGATGAGGCTGGAATGAGGGCCCGGCGTCCTCTAGTTAATCTCACAGCCCAGCACCGTGCAGCTCGATTGCCATATGCCAGAAAACACCAGAATCGACAGGCCTACAAATGGAGCCACGTTCTCTTCACAGATGAGAGCAGGTTCACACTGAACACATGTGACAGACATGAAAGAGTCTGGAGATGCCGTGGTGAAAGTTATGCCGCCAGCAACGTTACGCAGCTTGACTGGCTTGGCAGTAGGTCGGTGATAGTCTGGGGAGGCATATCCTTGGAGGGCCGCACAGACCCTAGCCAACAGTACACTGACTACTGTTAGGTACTGGGATGAAATCATTGTCAGACCTTTCGCTGGTGCAGTGGGACCTGGGTTCCTCCTGGTGCCGGACAATACCCGGCCTCAGTGTGTAAGCAGTTCCTGGATGACGAAAACATTGATGCCATTGATTAGCCCTCACGTTCCCCAAATCTGAATCCAACGGAGAACCTCAGGGACGTTATGTATCGGTGCATCCGACACAGCCAAGTAAATTTTGGAATTAATTGAACCAAAAATGGATTTTAAATTACATAAAACATGTGGATGTTTGATAGAAAAATGCATCAGGAGTTGGGATTTCATTTTAGTGGACAATGGATGGATATCCTTTTTTTCTTGAGAAAAGCACACCTGCACTGCGTCACACACAAACACACAGATTTGATCCTACAATGGCCTAGTTTAAACCCTCATACACAAACCCCAATACAATTTCAAAGGCTTACTGTCTCTCCTTCTTTTTCGTGAAGACATACTTAATATTCTTGTTGCCCTCTCTCTCACTTTCTTGCCTTCTGCCTTTCACCCTCTCCTTCTGCCTGTCTGTCACTTTACACACACACACACACACACACACACACACACACACACACACAAACACACAAAGGTCTGCCCTCTCTTTCAGCTTAAGCAGAGATTGTCATGGAGTCATGCAAAGTTTCAACTGAAGAACGTCAACCAAGCACGTCAGATTAACAAGGCTGGCCCCACTAGATAGAGCACGCACACATTCATATCCGACACACATACACGTTCTCAAAGACACACACACACTTTGATTTGCTAAGACCCTGAATGACTGACACATCAGACATGAGTGGATGGCATGGGGGGGGG